>NC_088423.1:47298005-47643005 GCF_034236695.1 Oncorhynchus nerka | reverse complement strand
AGGGCCGGTTAACCGATAGTTTACGAATGTTTTACAATGGCTAAAGATGTAAAATGCGTTTCACCAAAACACCACGCATTAAGACCTTTCGCTAAGTGTGTCGTTGGAGCATGTGTCGATACTGATAGGATCGAAAGAAAGGGAGTGCTGCTCTGGAATCAGCTTTCTCCCTTTAAATATTTCCTTAACATGATTATTATTCAAAATACTGACGACGGATCAGCTCCTAAAAAGATATTACCAGCTACAGCTGCAAATATTGAGGCGGGGTAATCTAAATGCAATAAATATGCACAAAATCACCAATTTGACACATCATTGCGTACATGTTAGGCTACACATCATACAATATATTAAGACAAATTACAGCCTACAATAGCAAAATAGAACTCAATTGATTGAACATGAAATGTATTTATAGGCTACTGTTTATATTTCAATGTCCTCATATCAGTTTTCATTTGAAGAATATTTTTTATACGTTACTTGTTTGTATCAATTGCAAAGACATTGGCAACGTTGTGCTTGTCGTCAACTTTGTTCTGAAGTTACAGTATCTGTGGTCACAGAGAGATGGATAAACCATGCGATTATATGTTTAGCGGAGATCTTCTGTGTATAAGGTGACGCGGGAGGGCAAAAAAGTTTCTAACGACGCACTTAGCTGTCCGATTACTAGCATTTTGGGAAACAGATGGATATTTAACCATACTCCTACAAAGGTTTTAACGTATCCTTTTGGGAAATCGGGTCTAGGGCATTAATCACACACTGAGTCACATTCAGTGATTATCATAGCGGCAGACTGACAAGATGGTTTTGTTGCTCCAGCTACAATGACAATAGTTAAGCTATAGTTAAGCTACCCCTTTGTCTCTGTGAGAGCACCAGCGTTGATGTTTGTTGGTTCTAGAGGGCACAACAAACGTCACAGGAGACCACCCCTGTGTTCCACTTGCGGTCAAGCCTACGTGCTGAATGTGATGACTCTATCCCAGCCACAAGTTCCAGTCTGCTTTATTAGCACACACCAAATCAAGTGTGTGTGTGTGTGTTTGTGTGTGCGTGTGCGTGTGTTTGTGTGTAAATCAGTTGGGTTTCTACTGACACAGACAGACGGTGATATGACTGAGTCATAAAAATAACAACAACCGGAGGAGGGAAGGGACTGTGCCATAGTGCTCACTAAGCTGGGAACCAGAAATCAATCTGGACTGGAGCCCCCACTGTGTGTGTGTGTGTGTGTGTGTGTGTGTGTGTGTGTGTGTGTGTGTGTGTGTGTGTGTGTGTGTGTGCGTGCGTGCGTGCGTGCGTGCGTGCGTGCGTGCGTGCGTGCGTGCGTGCGTGTCTGTGTGTGTGTGTGTGTGTGTGTGTGTGTGTGTGTGTGTGTGTGTGTGTGTGTGTGTGTGTGTGTGTGTGTGTGTGTGTGTGTGTGTGCGTGCGTGTGTGTGTGTGTGTGTGTGTGTGTGCGTGCGTGTGAGAGAAAAAGAGAGAGAGAGAAAGATTGAAAGAAAGAGAGATTGAAAGACAAAGAGAGAAAGGGAGAAAGGGAGACAGCTTGATGTAAAAGATTTTCATAAGGCCCCACAGAAGACACCAAATAGAAAACTCAAAGGAAAGTACTCTCAGTGCAGCTCGTTCTGAACAGGCCCATAACTCTGTAACAGTCAGCCCTCTGTGTGAGCCTGTCTGTGCTCTGAGTCTGAAGACGTTCTGTGCACACACAGACTCAGCAGCACAGCCTCTGTGCCCGTTGGCAATCTCAGGTATCTCTGATTGTTCTGGCAATTCTCACACAGACATTTATTTGAGAGGGAGGATGCTTGAAATGCTTTTTACATTTGTATATACAGTTGAAGTCAGAAGTTTACATACACCTCAGCCAAATACATTTAATTTCAGTTTTTCACAATTCCTGACATTTAATCCGAGTAAAAATTCCCTGTCTTCGGTCAGTTAGGATCACCACTTTATTTTAAGAATATGACATGTCAGAATAATAGTAGAGAGAATGATTTATTTCAGCTTTTATTTCTATTTCACATTCCCAGTTTACATAAGTTTACATACACTCAATTAGTAATTGGTAGCATTGCCTTTAAATTGTTTACCTTGGGTCAAGCTTTTCGGGTAGCCTTCCACAAGCTTCCCACACACAACAAGTTGGGTGAATTTTGTCCCATTCCTCCTGACAGAGCTGATGTAACTGAGTCAGGTTTGCAGGCCTCCTTTCTCACACACGCTTGTTCAGTTCTGCCCACATATTTTCTATAGGATTGAGGTCAGGGCTTTCTGATGGCCACTCCAATACCTTTGTTGTCCTTGAGCCATTTTGCCACAACTTTAGAAGTATGCTTGGGGTCATTGTCCACTTGGAAGACCCATTTGCGACCAAGCTTTAACTTCCTGACTGATGTCTTGAGATGTTGCTTCAGTATAGCCACATCATTTTCCTACCTCATGAAGCCATCTATTTTCTTTTTCTCCAAAAAATTTTCTCTATTTTCTCTTTTCTCCAAAAAGTATGATCTTTGTCCCCATGTGCAGTTGCAAACCGTAGTCTGGCTTTTTTATGGCGATTTTGGAGCAGTGGCTTCTTCCTTGCTGAGCGGCCTTTCAGGTTATGTCGATATAGGACTCGTTTTACTGTGGATATAGATACTTTTGTACCTGTTTCCTCCAGCATCTTCAGAAGGTCCTTTTCTGTTGTTCTGGGACTGATTTGCACTTCTTGCACCAAAGTACATTCATCTCTAGGAGACTGAATGCGTCTCCTTCCTGAGCGATGTGACGGCTGTGTGGTTCCATGGTGTTTATACTTGCGTACTATTGTTTGTACAGATGAACGTGGTACCTTCAGGCATTTGGAAATTGCTCCCAAGGATGAACCAGACTTGTGGAGGACTACAATTTTTTTTCTGAGGTCTTGGCTGATTTCTTTTGATTTTCCCATGATGTCAAGCAAAGAGGCACTAAGTTTGAATGTAGGCCTTGAAATACATCCACAGGTACACCTCCAATTCACTCAAATGATGTCAATTAGCCTATCAGAAACTTCTAAAGCCATGACATCATTTTCTGGAATTATCCAAGCTGTTTAAAGGCACAGTCAACTTATTGTATGTAAACTTCTGACCCACTGGAATTGTGATACAGTGAATTATAAGTGAAATAATCTGTCTGTAAACATTTGTTGGAAAAATTACTTGTGTCAAGCACAAAGTAGATGTCCTTACCGTCTTGCCAAAACTATAGTCTGTTAACAAGAGTTTTAATGACTCCAACCTAAGTGTGTGTAAACTTCCGACTTCAACTGTATGTATTTTTAAACCATGATGGAAGTGGCCATTTTAGGGTCCCGTATGTGATACGGACATCTTGGTGTCATTATACTCCTTTTAGGTGTGCTCTCAAGGAGTGTGTCTGCATTCGGAAATACACATGTTCACATAAATGTGTTAAACATTAAAACTATCAACATGAATATCTCCAAACCAACCTTTTTGATTTAGCTTAGTTTTCGACGTTTTATGCCTATTGTTTGGACCAATAGACTCTGTTAACAGAGTGGGCTCCATAGTCCCATTTTTAAACACAGAACTTGACATTATAGGTCATTAACAAATCACAGCCCTCTTTTAAGATTGCAAATAATAACAATCATAACAATGTACAAGTGTTTCCTATACGCATATGTCAATTGAAAACATGATTTTTCATATCCCAATTATCGCCAACTCCCCCTGAATTCACCAGCAGAAGGAGTCCCTCTTGAATACATTTACCATTCACTGTGTTGGAGGTGCTCATAAAATGTATCAGAACTTCAGAAGTAGCAGAAAGCCCACTCTGGAAACGTGATGTACTTGTCGAGCGTTTTGTTCCAAACAATATGTTCTTAAATGAACATCATCGAAAATGAGTCGTTTTGAGATATTCATATTCATATTTGTAATGTTGAATAATGTGATCATGTGTGTTTCAGAACCTGAAAATGGTCCATGTGTGACGACACCAAGATGTTATCTGTGTCATGTACGCTTCACGGAGCATAAGCTCTTACGTGAGGCTAAACAAAACACTGAGCACAGACTGGTTCAATCAACGTTGTTTCCACGGCATATCAATGAAGTTACGCTGAACCAACGTGGAATAGACGTTGAATTGACATCGGTGCCCAGTGGGAATTGACTAAAATGGCCACCTTTATCACGACTTGTGCGTGTGCTGAGCAAGTGTGTGTGTGTGTACCAGTGATATTCTCCAGACTCCAGTCACTCACCACTCCTTTCATAGCCTGGCTGCAGCGCTGCAGTGTTGGAGTGACACGTCAGCCCCCCAGAGCTCTGACGGGAGGGCAAGAGTTATCTCACTTTCACCACAGCACCTCTGGACACACACAAAGAAGCGCAGGCATGCATTTACACAAACGCACACACATGCAGGCGGGGATACGCAGCACGCATCAGCAAACCAAAAGCACACTTGCACACACCGCAGGTCTCCTGCTTCTCATTCAGTACACACAGACACTCTACTACATGCCCAAAGACACATCGGTAAACATCATACAATACCTACTACTCCCTGAATGCACTCCTTTATTCCATGATTTCACCTTTGACCTGACTAAGCCCCTCCCCCTACACAAACGCTCCTAGGTCGTCACCTCTGACCCCCAAACTTCCCTTCACCACAGACTAATATTCCACTGCTGTCTCACCTGGAACAACACTTTGCCTATGGTAGCTTCCATATCTGACTGCCCAAAGCGTCAATCACGTTAGTCTCTCTGCATCATACTTTGATCAGTATAGTTGACTATTTTTATGTTTTCACACTGAGTCAAGCCTGCTCCCATTCTCCAACCCACTTAGAAACTCACACAAACACTCTCCCCTTTGACCCACTCTTAAACAAAGTAAACCCCGCACACACTCGGTCCACTTCTGTAACATAATCCATCCCGCTCAGAGTCACACAAAAGGATCCAAGTATTTCACTGCCTGTACATACGGACCACTTTTAGCAACACTAACAGGAGAGAGAAAAACACATTTGAAAATTTGGCTAATAGCAACTTTTCTAGAATAAGATTCATGTCTAGCTGGTCTTTTTGTTTGGTCTCTGTTGTCTGTCTGCTGCCCTGCCCTGCGTGTGTGTGTGTTTGTGTAGGTGTGTGTGTTTGTGTTTGTAGGTGTGTGTGTAGGTGTCTGTTGGGGAGGTGTAAGTGTTAGAGCCAGCTGTAGGTGTCTCCGTCAGCTCGACTCGGAGGCCCAGGCCTGTGATCACACAACCTTAAACACAGTGATTAGACAGGCACCACGACACCACGTCCTCGCCATGAGGCGGTAGATTCCAGTCCAGTGACTCCAGGGAAAAAAAACACACACACACACACACACACATTTTGTCGGCACAAAATCACACACGCGCGCACGCACACACACACACCCACACGCACGCACCCATGCACGCACGCACACACACACACACACACACACACACACACACACACACACACACACACACACACACACACACACACACACACACACACACACACACGCACAGAGATACTGTTATGACACACCCATTGATGGAACTGACTGCTCTCAAATAATAATAGTAACAGTTCACTCTAAAGGCTCTTTAATCACCTAAAGACTGGTTGTGAGGCAACAGATGCTAAACGACGCTGTGAAAATGTATTGTATAGATCATGAAAGTAGATGTACAATTTGCTAACACCCAGGAGCCTCTCATTCCTAAAGATACGTGTCATACTCAGCACTGCTTGGAAAAACCACTCTGTCAACTCATAGTTAGTGGCAGCATCATATTCTGAAGTCTGGGATTCCTATTTTAAGTCGCTCACTGTAAAATCTGACACCTGGCACATAGAGTTCTGGAACGAATGCTACATAAAATCGATACCGTAGAAATACCAACGTTTCATTTATCCTGTATAGTGTCTAACATAAGTTTGCTGTATGCATCTTCAGATTGCTACTAGGGAAATAGGTTCTGGTTCGTATAAGAGAGCGAGTGTGGAATTGAAATACATATGGTATATGTTGAAACCTAGCTTCTCTGGCTCGGAGAGGTTACGTTGAGCCCATGGGCCCATGGCTGACCTGGGCCCTAAGTACAGGCTGCAGGAGAACATCACCACCTTTAACCAATCACCATGCATGGCGTCAGCCCAGTAGACCTGTGATTGGTAGGTTTGTGCGAGACATGCTTTGTGATTGGTGAGCCTGGAGGCTGTCATTTCCCAGTGGGAGTAAAGGTAACAGAGTCATGTGGGAAGAGGAGTAAGGAATGGCAATGCAGAATGGGTGGGATAGACTCAGTAGTGCTAGATAGATAGTACAACATACATTTCTTTTCATCTCATTTCTATATTCTTTTCCCCTGCTTCTTTGGGACGTTAACTCTGTGGTTGTTCTCCCTTCATCCCTTCATTAAGAGGCTTTTCCTTCAAGGCCCTCCAAAAGACACACTGCACTTTGTGTCAACTTCAAAGGATCCCACTTCTTAAGTAGGTTCACAACAAATGGTACCTCACCTATGACCTCACTTCCTGCTAACGCCCGGCCAACCTCAGGTTTTTGGTAGATGAACCGGCACATCCACATGTGTACGTACGCAATTATGTTGTTGACGAGTAAATGAACACTATTGAGACCATGGCAGATTGTTTCCTTGCCAATGCAACCTCTGCTCTCCTTGTGTATGGGAGCTAGCGGAATTGCATGCAAACCCCACCTGTTTACTATCGCTGGAGATATGTGGGTGTGGGGAGAGGGGGAGGGAGTCTTGTGACTTGTCTGTTGAATGAAGGAATGAGGGGGTTAAACGGTATGTAGTGGGGCTTTTCAGTGGGGAAGCTGTGGTTAGAAAAGAGGAAGTCTCTCTTCATTTTTATTGTGGGCAGTCCGATAGCTACAGCTAAAGGTCTCGCCACGTACTGCAGCCCTGGATCCCCACCTGTCTTCCTGCTTTGATGCTGGTAGGAGGAGGGTGAGGTAGGGGAGGGAGGGGTGCAGGGGTACACGGCCCATGGGAGCCAGGGGTGTAAGTGGCTCTTTGATCCCCGTTACGCCCTGCATGTAGAGAGTCCCAGGAGAGCCCCCCCCCCCTGTCACCGTTCTGCCTGGCCCCTGGCCTGACCCACAGCTCTGATCCACAGGGACAGGTGAACCAGATATTGGAGCTCACGCACCGGTTCGGGGGGTGCCTCAAGCCCCCCAGGGCTTGAACAAATGCCGTGGCAAAGGCTGCGACGGCACTAGCGCAATGAGTGGAGCTAACTCAGGTGTTCAAAAGTGCATATCAGACCAAGAGCCCAATGCTTCTTAGTTAGTTCTTTTATGAGTTTCAGCTCAGAAAACGGTCTCTCTGCAGAACCGACAGTTAGAGGATGGTAAAAACAGCTTGATTGCCGTAGCAACGTGAGGGAAACTGCAGGGAGCAGTGCTTCAAATACAGCAGTTCTGCAACATCTTTAATTGAGCCTTTCATTCTCCTTAATTGTTGGTCTCAACACGTTACGGAAAAATATATACTGTATAGGAAGATCTGGGGACAGGTCGCCTGGATACTGGACAGCCAATAAATTGGCAGATGCCAACAGATGATCGTCTTTAGAGGACAACAGTTCTTGAGGGCTTGTGCGAAAAAAGCGGTTTGCGAATTTTGTTCATACTGGTGAACCGGTGTTTGAGTTGTGTGGTTACAATATCTCTGGTATATCTTGGCATGCATCATTCAAGACTATGTTTAAATTGTGTGCAGCACAATGTACATATAATGCACAATGTCTCAGGAAGACTGTCTGGGTTGGCAATACTCAGTAACAATCGGGGCCACAACCTGGACCTACAGGCCGTGGTGAAAACATTGGCACACCAAAAGGGAGGGTATCAGGAGACCAGGGCAGTTTCTCAAGTTGATTTTAATTGAATTTACCTTGAATATTGCAGCCCATTTGTGTAGGCTATTAGCCAGACAATAGTGGCTGAATTTATCTTCAAGCCAACTACTTATTCCTCATTGCTAGGCTATTTGATGTGTAATTTTTATTAAAAAGGTGTATAAATAGCAGCTATATACGGTATATAGCTATAGATAGTGTACCAAATAATTGCACAATCCCTAGTAATCTAGTGTTTTGTGGGAGGAATTACTTTATTATTTGGTATTAAACGCACCATTTAATATCCAACCTGGACTCAGGGGTAGACGTAACATAGTAAATGTAATTTCGGCATAATATCCTAAGTTTCGTATGGTATGTATTCATTTGTGGATGTCCCTCAAATTAGTGGTTAGAGCGTTGGACTAGTAAGCGAAAGGTTGCAAGTTCGAATCCCCGAGCTGACAAGGTACAAATCTGTCGTTCTGCCCCTGAACAGGCAGTTAACCCACTGTTCCTAGGCCGTCATTGAAAATAAGAATTTGTTCTTAACTGACTTGCCTAGTAAAATAAAGGTAAAATAAAAAATAAAATAAAATGTCATGATACACTATATGACCAAAAGTATGTGGACACGGGGTGAGGGAGTGTATTAGAGAACTATACTAGCATTATACACAACATGACCACAAGTATGCGGACACCTGCTCGTCGAACATCTCATTCCAAAATCGGCATTCCAATTCATCCCAAAGGTGTTAGATGGGGGTGATGTCAAGGCTCTGTGCAGGCCGGTCAATTTCTTCCACACCGATCTCGACAAACCATTTATGTATGGACATCACTTTTTGCACATTGTCATGCTGAAACAAGAAAGGTTCTTCCTTAAACTGTTGCCACAAAGTTAGAAGCATAGAACCGTCTACAATGTCATTGTATGCTGTACCATCAATATTTTCCCTCACTAGAGCTAAGGGGCCAAGCCTGAACCACGACAAACAGCCCCAGAACATTATTGCTCCTCCACCAAACTTTACAGTTGGCACTATGCATTGGGGCAGAAAGCATTCCCCTGGTATCCGCCTAACCCAGAATTGTCCATCGGAATGCCAGATGGTGATGCGTGAGTCATCACGCCAGAGAACACATTTCCACTGTTCCAGAGTCGAATGGCGAGAAGCTTTAGACCACTCCAGCTGACACTTGGCATTGCGCATAGTGATCTGAGGCTTGTGTGCGGCTGCTCGGCCATGGAAACCCATTTAATGAAGCTCCCGATGAACAGTTCTTGTGCTGAAGTTACTTCCGTAGGCAGTTTGGAACTCGGTGGTGAGTGTGCAACCGAGGACAGACAATTTTTACGTGCCTATGTGCTTCAGCACTTGGCGGTGCCGTTTTGTGAGCTTGTGTGGCCAGCCAATTCGACGCTGAGCTGTTATTGCTCCTAGATGTTTCCACTTCACAAAAACAGCTCTAGCAGGGCAGAAATTTGACAAACTGACTTGTTGGAAAGGTGGCGTCCTATGACGGTGCCATGTTGAAAGTCACTGTGCTCTTCAGTAAGACCATTCTACTGTCAATGTTTCTATGGAGATTGCATGATTGTGTGATTATACACTTGTCAGCAACGGGTGTGGCTGAAATAGCCGAATCCACTAAATTGAAGGGGTGTCCACTTACTTTTGCATTTATAGTGTATGTAACGAATTACAATCCGTATGATATGATACGAATTGCAAAATGTATGATATGTTACGCATTCCAATTTGTTGTGGCTGACGTTAGCTAGGTGGCTAGGTGGTTAATGTTAATGTTAGCTAGGTGGCTAGCTAGGGGTTAGGGTTAAAGGTTAGGGTTAAGGGTAGGGCTAGGTTAAAGATTTACAGGGATACTTTGGGATTTTTGCAATGGGGCCCTTTTATCTACTTTCTCAGAGTCAGATGAACTTGTGGATACCATTTTTTGCCTCTTTGTCCAGTGTGAAGGAGGTCGTTTTATTGAGCCAATGCTAACTAGCGTTAGCACAATGGCTGGAAGTCTATTGGTGTCTGCTAGCATGCTAGCGCTAGTTTGCAACATCCTTCAAGCTGCACGCAGAGACATAAAAATGGTATCCACGAGTTCATCTGACTCCATGTGTTAACAAGCCCTCAAGATACCGAAGTATAACTTTAAGGTTGGGGTTAGGCACTAAATGTTTGCACAGTAGGAAGAAGTTGCAAAGTTAATCAAATGCTAAAGTTGACCCTGATGAGATTTGAACACACAACCTTTTGTGTTGCTAGACGTTTGCATTATATGCTTACCCATCCACCCACCCTACTTAGTTTTTGCCTTAAGTAACCTTCTGTCTTATGTAACCACACCAAACTTAACATATCATACTAATTTGAGTGCCCCGGATTTAGCTGTACTATGTTACATCTAGTCTATGAGACCAGGCTATTCCATCCAAGCTGGGAGAGAGCATGAGGACGGCTCATGTCATGCAGGTTCAGGTGGCCTATACAGGATAGTTGTTATTTATTAAAACATCTATTGGTAGTTGATTAGTATGCTGATGCATCTAACATTTATTTTACACTCTGTAATATTAGAATTTCCAAATTACATTACTGTCACCAGCCAGCAGTCTAAAAATGGCAAACTCCGACCTTGCTGGGGTCCAGAGAAACTGCGTTATGCCAGTGGTCGCACTGGCTGGGGTCTAACGGAGCCGCCACACAAAACGTATGCCCTGTGTGTGTAGAGGAAACACATACACAGACCAATACATAATAAATGTACACATACACCCAACCACACGCATACACACACACATACACACAGTTACAGTGATTCAGTGGATTGATGGCAGCATTCGCGTGAAACTGAAAGCGCGAACCACTGCTTTTAATCAGGGCAAGGTGACTGGAAACATGACCGAATACAAACAGTGTAACTATTCCCTCCGCAAGGCAATCAAACAAGCTAAGCGTCAGTATAGAGACAAAGTAGAATCTCAAGTCAACGGCTCAGACACAAGAGGTATGTGGCAGGGTCTACAGTCAATCACGGATTACAAAAAGAAAACCAGCACCGTCACGGACCAGTTTTGCCCGCTTTGAGGACAATACAGTGCCACTGACACGGCCCGCAACTAAAACATGCGGACTCTCCTTCACTGCAGCCGACATGAGGAAAACATTTAAACGTGTTAACCCTCGCAAGGCTGCAGGCCCAGACGGCATCCCCAGCCGCGCCCTCAGAGCATGCGCAGACCAGCTGGCTGGTGTGTTTACGGACATATTCAATCAATCCATCCCAGTCTGTTGTTCCCACATGCTTAAATAGGGCCACCATTGTTCCTGTTCCCAAGAAAGCTAAGGTAACTGAGCGAAACGACTACCGCCCTGTAGCACTCACTTCCGTCATCATGAAGTGCTTTGAGAGACTAGTCAAGGACCATATCACCTCCACCCTACCTGACACCCTAGACCCACTCCAATTTGCTTACCGCCCAAATAGGTCCACAGACGATGCAATCTCAACCACACTGCACACTGCCCTAACCCATCTGGACAAGAGGAATACCTATGTGAGAATGCTGTTCATCGACTACAGCTCGGCATTTAACACCATATTGCCCTCCAAGCTCGTCATCAAGCTCGAGACCCTGGGTCTCGACCCCGCCCTGTGCAACTGGGTACTGGACTTCCTGACGGGCCGCCCCCCAGGTGGTGAGGGTAGGCAACAACATCTCCACCCCGCTGATCCTCAACACTGGGGCCCCACAAGGGTGCGTTCTGAGCCCTCTCCTGAACTCCCTGTTCACCCACGACTGCGTGGCCACGCACGCCGACAACGACGAGACGGCCTACAGGGAGGAGGTGAGGGCCCTCGGAGTGTGGTGTCAGGAAAATAACCTCACACTCAAAGTCAACAAAACTAAGGAGATGATTGTGGACTTCAGGAAACAGCAGAGGGAACACCCCCTATCCACATCGATGGAACAGTAGTGGAGAGGGTAGTAAGTTTTAAGTTCCTCGGCGTACACATCACAGACAAACTGAATTGGTCCACCCACACAGACAGCATCGTGAAAAAGGCGCAGCAGCGCCTCTTCAACCTCAGGAGGCTGAAGAAATTCGGCTTGTCACCAAAAGCACTCACAAACTTCTACAGATGCACAATCGAGAGCATCCTGTCGGGCTGTATCACCGCCTGGTACGGCAACTGCTCCGCCCACAACCGTAAGGCTCTCCAGAGGGTAGTGAGGTCTGCACAACGCATCACCGGGGGCAAACTACCTGCCCTCCAGGACACCTACACCACCCGAAGTCACAGGAAGGGCATAAAGATCATCAAGGACAACAACCCCCCGAGCCACTGCCTGTTCACCCCGCTATCATCCAGAAGGCGAGGTCAGTACAGGTGCATCAAAGCTGGGACCGAGAGACTGAAAAACAGCTTCTATCTCAAGGCCATCAGACTGTTAAACAGCCACCACTAACATTGAGTGGCTGCTGCCAACACACTGACTCAACTCCAGCCACTTTAATAATGGGAATTGATGGGAAATTATGTAAAATATATCACTAGCCACTTTAAACAATGCTACCTAATATAATGTTTACATACCCTACATTATTCATCTCATATGTATACGTATATACTGTACTCTATATCATCTACTGCATCCTTATGCAATACATGTATCACTAGGCACTTTAACTATGCCACTTTGTTTACATACTCATCTCATATGTATATACTGCACTCAATACCATCTACTGTATCTTGCCTATGCCGCTCTGTACCATCACTCATTCATATATCTTTATGTACATATTCTTTATCCCCTTACACTTGTGTCTATAAGGTAGTAGTTTTGGAATTGTTAGCTAGATTACTTGTTGGTTATTACTGCATTGTCGGAACTAGAAGCACAAGCATTTCGCTACACTCGCACTAACATCTGCTAACCATGTGTATGTGACAAATAAAATTTGATTTGATTTGATTTGATTTACAGTATAGGTAGTTTAGTAATGTTAGCGTGTCTCAGCGTAATCAGATTGAACAAATACACACACACACACACACACACACACACACACACACACACACACACACACACACACACACACACACACACACACACACAGTATAGGTGATTCAGTAATGTTAGCGTATCTCGGCATAATTCGATTTACGACCACTCAGTTCATACAGAGTTGAAATGTTTTCAGGTTGAAACTGAAGAGCTCTGACACGGTAACCACTATACTAAGAAATGTACTGCAACAAAAGAGGGGGAGAGAAGCAAAGAAGGAGAGAGAAAGGGAGTAGGTAAAGGAAAACCAAAGGGTCTGCATTTGTGCTCTTGCGGTTTTGATGGGAGACGAGTTGAGCTGAAAGAAGACAAAGAATGGGGGCAGAGAGAGAGAGAGAGAGAGAGAGAGGGAGAGAGGGAGAGAGAGAGAGAGAGAGAGAGAGAGAGAGAGAGAGAGAGAGAGAGAGAGAGAGAGAGAGAGAGAGAGAGAGAGAGAGAGAGAGAGAGAGGGGGAGAGAGAGAGAGAGAGAGAGAGAGAGGGGGAGAGAGAGAGAGAGAGAGAGAGAGCGAGGGAGAGAGAGAGAGAGAGAGAGAGAGAGAGAGAGAGAGAGAGAGAGAGAGAGAGAGAGAGAGAGAGAGAGGGAGAGAGAGAGAGAGAGAGAGAGCGAAAGAGAAACAGAGTGCAAAAGAGAGACAGGGCAACATAGAAGAGAGTTTGATTCACTAGGCCCACAGTATAAGTGAATAAACAGTGACTCCATTGTCCTGTGGCTCTAGTTGTCTCTAATGAAGATAGCCACGGTCAGAGAGACCAGGAGCTGACTCACACGATGATTAACACTCAGCAAACGTGTTTGTCCTTCCACAAGGGCCTTAATAGACTATCCACACACACCCACACACCACTATTTCACAACACAGCCCAGCCGCCCACAATAGATTACCCAAACACGACTGGGAGCCGTCCTCCCACAATACATTACAGATTACAGTAAGTCATCCTGCCATGCCCCTTCAATAACCTAACCTTATACAAACCATGGCCGGGAAACGTCATTGCTCCACTGCTGCCCGGCCCTAGGCTGAAGCCCTTGGCTGGAATGACTCTCTTAGCCATTCACCCATACAGATTCACTCTCCCCTTCTAGACCATTGTTGAGCTTAAAAACAAAAACCGAGATCGAACTATTAATAAGTATCTCTTCATGATGGATGATGATGTGGACTAGCAATACAATGCTAGGCCACCGCCTTAACCACAGATCTAGGACCATATTGCCCCTATTCCAACAGCAAACATTAAGGGGATGACACATACTGTATCTGGCTCTGCATCAGTGGTTAGATGCAATTTCTTCTATTCAACTCAGTCCATAGGAACCATACTAGATTGATCCCTTCTAACAAACACAAACCTCCTGCAACTCATAGCGCCGAAGTCTCTCTCCCTGTATCTCCTCTGACTGTTACTAGTAAACTAGCAAGGCGTTGATTGCGACTCTACACATTCAATATATTCACTGTATGCAGCCCCTTTAATCTCGTTCTTACTCTTTCTATGCTGCCCACTTCTTCAAACAACTTCAACAGACATACAAAGGAGGTGCGTGCGGCTTCCATTGTCCTCTGTATCCTGCAGTAGTTGAACTTTCCCTCGTTCCCATTCATTCCCACTGTACTTCAGATTACATTCGCCTGATAACCTGCCCACGTGAGAAGTTCCCCTCTATAGGCCACTACAGTAATGAACACCCTACCTGCATAACGGGAATAGGGGGCCATTTGTGATGCATCCTCTGTGATGTGAAAAGAGTGCAGCTCAACTGGAGAGACATTGAGAGCAGAAGAGCAAACTGTACAAAAGCCTCTCTGTAGGAGGACATTGGGGCTTGCAGGGGGAAAGTGCTCATGTGTTTTGTTCCACGATGTTTGATGCAACAGACACAAACTCCATAATATCTTCCTCAGCTGTCTCTGCTGTTCAGAGGGTGAGAGCTATATGGTGGAAGGGGTTGGCAGGGGGTAGGAAGAGGGGTTGGAAACAGGGGGGGGGGGGCTCGCCGCTGCTGAATCCAGATTCCTACACAGTGGCTGCTGACAGGATGTCTGCAAACCGCTGACAGGATGTCTGCATACCGCTGACAGGATGTCTGCATACCGCTGACAGGATGTCTGCAAACCGCTGACAGGATGTCTGCAAGCCGCTGACAGGATGTCTGCATACCGCTGACAGGATGTCTGCATACCGCTGACAGGATGTCTGCAAACCGCTGACAGGATGTCTGCAAACCGCTGACAGGATGTCTGCATACCGCTGACAGGCTGTCTGCAAACCGCTGACAGGATGTCTGCAAGCCGCTGACAGGATGTCTGCATACCGCTGACAGGATGTCTGCATACCGCTGACAGGATGTCTGCAAACCGCTGACAGGATGTCTGCAAGCCGCTGACAGGATGTCTGCATGCCGCTGACAGGATGTCTGCATACCGCTGACAGGATGTCTGCATGCATGAAAACACGTGTCCACATGTACACACACTCACAAAACCATACAGAGGATGCCCCCATGACATAATGCACTAGGGGGCAGAGCAGGCAGAGTGCAAAGCTGCAATGAACACACAGTCTAATCAACTTAGGGCAGCAGCCGCAAGGTTGCTGGTTCCGGGGCCGGGCGACATAATGGAACTGAACTGGCAGCTGGAAAACTTCTGGTCTCTAATCCCATGTAAGATCTCTTGCCGTTGTTCCCTTAACCTCTCTGGGATATGTGGGACGGTAGCGTCCCACCTCGCCAACAGCAAGTGAAATTGCAGGGCGCCAATTTCAAAACAACAGAAGTCCCGTAACTAAAACTCCTCAAACATACAAGTATTTTACACCATTTTAAAGATGAACTTGTTGTAAATCCAGCCACAGTGTCCGATTTCAAAAAGGCTTTACGACGAAAGCACACCAAATGGTTATGTTAGGTCAGTACCAAGTCACAGAAAAACACAGCCATTTTTCCAGCCAAAGAGAGGAGTCACAAAAAGCAGAAATAGAGATAAAACCAATCACTAACCTTTGATGATCTTCATCAGATGACACTCATAGGACTTCATGTTCCACAATACATGTATGTTTTGTTTGATAAAGTTCATATTTATATCAAAAAATCTCAGTTTACATTGGGGCGTTATGTTCAGTAGTTCCTAAACATCCAGTGATTTTGCAGAGAGCCACATCAATTTACAGAAATACTCATAATAAACATTGCTAAAAGATACAAGTGTTATGCATGGAATTTTATATCCACTTCTCCTTAATGCAACCGCTGTTTCAGATTTCAAACAAACTTTGAAAAAGCAAACCATGTAATAATCTGAGTACGGCGCTCAGACACAAAAACAAGCCATGCAGATACCCGCCATGTTGTGGAGTCAACAGAAGTCAGAAATAGCATTATAAATATTCACTTACCTTACCATCATTTATGGCCAAATACCTCCCTTTTGTTTGTGCGTTTAGTACACAATCCAAACTCACAAGGCGCGGGCAAGTCCAGGCGAGAGTCCAGACGAAAAGTCATATTACAGTTCGTAGAAACATGTCAAACGAAGTATAGAATCAATCTTTAGGATGTGTTTATCATAAATTTATCATAAATTATATATGTTTCAACCGGAGAATTCCTTTGTCTGTAGAAATGCAATGGAATGCAGCTAACTCTCACGTGAGTGCGCGTGATCAGCTCTCATTCCCCCCCTCCTTCACAGTAGAAGCCTCAAACGAAAGACAGTCTAAAGAATGTTGACATCTAGTGGAAGCCTTAAGAAGTGCAATATGACCCCATAGACACTGTATATTCGATAGGCAATGACTTGAAAAACTACAAACATCAGATTTCCCACTTCCTGGTTGGATTTTTTTCTCAGGTTTTTGCCTTCCATATGAGTTCACAGAATGAGTATAACAGTTTTAGAAACTTCAGAGTGTTTTCTATCCAAATCTACTAATAATACTAATAATAATATGCTTATATTCGCAACTGTGCCTGAGTAGCAGGCAGTTTACTCTGGGCTCCTTATTCATTCAAGCTACTCAATACTGCCCCTCAGTCCCAAAGAAGTTAAGCAAGACATTTGACACCAAACAATGGCTCTCCATCCGGGGACGCTACAATACGTCTGACCCTGTTCCTCTCTACGTGTCTGTATACCTGGGGGAGTTGGGAAAGGCAGAAAACAAATGCAGGTTCTAATCAATGGATAATAAAATATATACATAAAAAACTAGGCATGGAGGACAAACGGACAGGCATAACCCCTACCACGCACATGTAGGTTTCCCTGGTGGGTAGGAGCGTTGTGCCAGTAACCAAAAGGTTGCTGGATCTGACAATGTAAAAATCTGTTGTTCTGCCCCTGAGCAAGGCAGTTAACCTACTGTTCCCCGGGCGGCGATGACGTGGATGGACAGGCATAACCCCTACCACGCACACATCCAACAGGTACTTCTCTCCCCTTAGCTCCCGCCAAAAACCAGAGACAGTTCAGTCATTTCAGTTGGCCAGGCATCAGATGGCAGGCTGCTGGGTCATTGTCAGTGTGTGTTTTGGCCAGCTACCGTCGTTACACTGACAGAGGGGGATCGGGCCGGTCAGCAGGTGTTTGTCTGCTGACATTGACACAGGTGTGTTTGATCACACACACCTTACGCTGGCTGCCGCAGATCCCACCTGGCTGGCGCGCGAGAGAGAGAGAGAGAGAGAGAGAGATAGGAGTATTCATTTCTTCTTGTTGATTTTTCCCAGTGGGGGGTTTGGGAGGGGAAAAGATACAGTGGATGTGAGGGAGTTTCCCTCTTGAGTTTACTGTGTATCATACAGTAGAGATACAGACTCACAGACAAAGACTCAATGCTAATAAAGCCCCTGTTGACATCTGAATGTGGCTACTCCTATTCAGGCTAAAGTCACGGTCCACACACCCCACGCTTCAGCTTTGCTTGCTGTTCGGGGTCGAGGCTGGGTAGCTGTACAGTAAATCACTTTAGGACAACTGCTGATATAAAAGGGCTTTATAAAATACGTTTGATTGATTGACCCCATTCCCCATATTCCCCAACCAACCTTTCCAAATAGTCCAAGCTAACATTACCTTTAGTCGACAGGGGCTTCTATTTCAAAACATAGTGGAACCTGAGGGATGCTATGTATTTGAGGGAGGGTAACAGGAGAACTTGTTATGTTCCCTTCCTTCCACGACCCAGGGACTTAGGGCCACACTCAGGCCACACTGCCTTGTCATGCTCTGCTGGCTGACAACTGATGAAGGAGGAAGATGATGAAAATGTACCTAGGCAGATCAGTATCTTCTGGAAGTAGGGAAATGGATATGCATTCAAAGACATGGATACCAATGCACGCACACACACACACACACACACACACACACACACACACACACACACACACACACACACACACACACACACACACACACACACACACACACACACACACACACACAAACACACACACACTTGTTTCATGTGGTGAGTGTGGTTAGAGGGGCTTGGTGTTTTCTGACTCATATTGCAGCACATAAACCAGCTACATCCGGGTAATTTTGAGGTCTGGATGCCATTCCTCTCTCGCCACTTCAAGGAGGTCCGAATTCTCATCCAAAGAGCCCCTTTAAGAACCCCAACTATGAATCATAGGCAGACTCTCTCACTAAATGATTTCAGTTGATCAACTGGGTCAAAACACCCAGAACACAATATCGACACTCCAAAGCAAAAACAGGCTAATATCAGCTTTATAACTATCCTTTTGGCTATATTCAGTCGACCAAAAAAAGGGGAGGGAGAGTGTTATAAGGAAAGAGACAGTGAGGGACACAGAGATAGCAGGAACACAGATAAATAGAACACTCCTCTGCCCAGCTAGCTATAAACGTTCCCAAAACTTTAGAGAACGTTTCCTTCATTAGGTCATTAACTAATGTTTTCATAGGAATGTTCCCGTGAGGTGCAAGACATTTTTCCAAGAGACCAGTCCATTAATGTCAAATAGAACGTTGACTACTTGTATTTTTTATTTTACAAGTCAAGTCAGTTAAGAACAAATTCTTATTTTCAATGACGGCCTAGGGTTAACTGCCTGTTCAGGGGCAGAACGACAGATTTGTACCTTGTCAGCTCGGGGATTTGAACTTGCAACCTTCCGGTTACTAGTCCACCGCTCTAACCACTAGGCTACCCTGCCGCCAGGACAGTAGTCACTGTGGCATGAAGCCCAAGAGTTCTTGGGAACAGGAATGATGGTGGTCAGTTTAAGAGATGTGGGGATGACAGACTGGGACAAGGAGAGTTTGAAAATGAACGTGTATATGCCTCCCAGGTGTTCTGAGCTTGCTCTGAGAAAGCGCCCTGGGATACCATCCGGCCCCGCAGCCTTGCGATTGTTGACCTGGTTAAAGACCCTACTCAGGTCGGCCTCGGAGACTGAGGTCACCCAGTCCTCTGGGTCGGTGGGCACCCTCGCAAGGGCGGGATGGGAATCATGATAGCGGATACATGGCTGGAACGGAATAAATGGAATGTTATCAAACATCTAGTGTCGAATAAAAATGAAGATGTTAAAGTGTTTTCATTATCCATTTAGGCAAATGATGCATTAATCAATTGGCAACAGCCTGCATGCCCTCCCAGCTATCTGTCTCAGGTAGCCCGCAAAAGACAGAATGGATAGAATACAAAAATGGACTAATATTTTCCATATTCTAATTAATTCCTATGTGCCAACGTATCTCCAAAGATGGTGGATAAATGAAGGTCGGTCAATCAGGCTGCTTACCATTGGGGGAAAAAATGACAGTTCCTGTCTGTTTAATGTGGTGGCTATCCAATTCTTTATCAGCTGGGTCTGGTCTACATAATTCATTGGTTGTATATGAAACAGAAAGAAAACTTTGGTATCTGCTATTGCCACGGGTCCGTACCATGGTGAAACTGGATCTGAAGCCTGGATCTGAAGTAATTGGATGATGAAACTTGCATCCAGCCAACCAGAAATGCAAGGCAAAGCAATTCTGGCATTCTTGAAAGTCAAGGCAATCAATCCTTGTTCCGCAAAGAAATAAATATATAGATTTATCAAGCAGCCATTTAGAATTACATTTTGGAATGGAGGTCTATAGTTACGCGATGACATCAAGTGCCCTGCAACCTTCAGAATTATTTGGCATCATCATTCATTTGAAAAATACAGTTTCCCATCTTCATTTCTTCACAATAAATAAAGTTTGACAAAAGAAAAATCCACCACGTCGAACAAATAAAAATGTTTCTCCTATAGCTGCCGTTTCCATAAAACAAGTCGCAATGTTTTTGCAACATTGGTTTTGTCGAATAAACCTGGGCCAATAGAAACCTGCCTGGTGACTGGATCATTGCCAGTGAATGTAGAAGCCAGCATACAACTCTTTCCTTCAGAAAAAAGTAATGAGGGAATTATGCCATCTACCACAGTATGTTAGTGCCCCCTTGTGGTAACGTGACCAGGGTCTCCACTATCTTTGGGTTTATCTAACAGGTAGTAGACATTCCCATTGGCCTTGAGTGATTCTAGCAGATGTTTAGGTGAAAATGACTCAAAAACAGTTTTTCCATGGCTGAAGAGATTATCCCGGAAACACTTATCTCCCACACTTCCTTTAAGCTCCAGCTGTCAGAGCAGCTCACAGATTACTGCACCTGTACATAGCCCATCTATAATTTAGCCCAAACAACTACCTCTTCCCCTAGTGTATTGATTTATTTTTCTCCTTTGCACCCCATTATTTCTATTTCTACTTTGCACATTCTTCCACTGCAAATCTACCATTCCAGTGTTTTACTTGCTATATTGTATTTACTTCGCCACCATGGCCTTTTTTTGCCTTTACCTCCCTTATCTCACCTCATTTGCTCACATTGTATATAGACTTATTTTTCTACTGTATTCTACTTATTTTTCTACTGTTTGTTTTTACTCCATGTGTAACTCTGTGTCGTTGTATGTGTCGAACTGCTTTGCTTTATCTTGCCCAGGTCGCAATTGTAAATGAGAACTTGTTCTCAACTTGCCTACCTGGTTAAATAAAGGTGAAATAAAACATTTAAAATCCCAGAGTCTAAATGCTGGTCAGCTAAAAAAAACTATAACCGAGTCTGGGAAGCCAAAGGATGTGTGTTGGGTTGTTGAGAGACTGATTGTTCTCTCTCTCTCACTGATATAAATGGAGCCAGTTGGTCCAAGGCTAGATCCCAAAAGTCGGTCCTAATATCTAGATCTAGATCAACCAGATCAATGGGAATGAAAATAGATCTGATCTCAGTGGTTATGGGCAACTTTGACCTACTCCCGGTTTGGCAATTTGGGACAGCTTGACACTGATGTGGAGGTATTGGTTGCCCATTACGTGCCCGTGTGAGAGTGACTGGATCAGATCCCGTGACCTGCGATACATCTGTATGCTCACAAGGCACGGGCATGGCTGTGTACCACTTTCCAGAACTTTCCAAGACTAATTTCCAAAACTCATGCATCTCTCTACATGGACATGTCCGTTTACAGTACATACCACTAAGAACTCTCTCACACACACACACACACACACACACACACACACACACACACACACACACACACACACACACACACACACACACACACACACACACACACACACGCTGTCACACACATACAGGGCATCCTGATACACATTCACCTACAGCACTGGGTCTGTCTTTCGACTGTGAATGGATGGATTTTAGATGAACAGGAGATGACCTGACTGGGTTCATTCTATTTCACACAGCTGTATTGACTGGGTCATCAATCAACCTGGGTTCAAGTATTATTTGAAATCATTTCAAATACTGTGCTTGATTGAGAAGCATGTTGCATGGCAACCAGTTGAAAGATCCCAAAAGTGCAAAGAATGCCCAGCTGACATTCCATGTATTTGCTCTAAGCATTTTAAAGATTTCAAATAGTATTTAAACCCAGGTCTGCTGTGAGTCTCGTAGAATGTGTGCTCGAACACTCACGTGCACGTGCACATGAACACACACACACACACACACACACACACACACACACACACACACACACACACACACACACACACACACACACACACACACACACACACACACACACACACACACACACAGATAAGGATCACCCAGGGTGACATCGAAGACCTCAGGCAATCAGCAGACAAAACTCAGGCCTGATTACGGAGCAACACGGAAGACGTACACGTATAAACCAAACAGTCCAGCGCTGACTAGCAGGGGACATGATGGAAACTGACCGTCTGACCAGAGAGAAGAGAGATAACGAATAATAGAGTAAGAATAAAATAATTAGTTCATTCAGTGTTTTATTTATTTAACTAGGCAAATCAGTTGAGAACAAATTCTTACAGCCTAGGAACAGTGGGTTAACTGCCTTGTTCAGGGGCAGAGCAATAGATTTTTACCTTACCAGCTCTTTGGAGAAAGAGAGGAAAATAGGCAGAGAGAGAGGAAGGATAGAGAGTATCTCTCTCTCTCTCACTCCTGTACCACTTAACCCTGCTGCAACCCTCTCATAGGTCATGTCAGAGGTCCCAGTCCTCCAGCATGTTCATGTGCCATAAGGGACTCCTGTACTCCCCCCTTCCTCCCTCACTCCCTTCCTCCCAGCCCCCTCTGGCCCCTATGAAGGACCAGCCATGCTTCAGCTAGCTGTCACACAGACCAGTGAGTCTGATGAATGAGGAAAATCCCAGCTACAAATCTTCCCTGGCGTGCTGGCCCGGACACGGACAGCCCCTATGTGTTGTGTGTGGTTCGTCCCTGCTCTGCTCTGCTGTGCTCTGCTACACACCACTGCACTCAGTAGGTTGGGCTGGTTCCCCTGGTGACAGTCCCCAGAGTGAGTTATATAAGAGCTGGCAAGGTGGTGTTTGTGCATGTGTGTTTTGAGTCTTTTAGAGACAGGGAACACTTGGCTTGGCTGGCTCTCACAAGGGAAAGAAGCCTAGGCAGTCAGGCAGGTAGGTAGGCTGAAAACTAGGCCTGCCCAGCTATGCTAAGACTCTGTTTCTCTACTGATGATTGATGAAGCCATTCATACTGTGTGTACAGTCCACACCCTCCTCTGCACTCAGCCATGGTCTGAGTGTGCCTCTGTCTGTGGGTGTGTGTGTGTGTGTATGTATGTGTATATGTGTGTGTTCCTCCATTGGGCCAGTGCCCTACAGCTAAACGCACAGCAGTCAAACGGCTGAGAGATCGAGTACAGACGCTCAGATTTTTAACACTATTTTCATACTGTACTCACACTGACACACACACACTTTTACAGGCACACACCCACAATGACACACACACACACACAGATATACACAATCACAATAAAACTAATGAATTACAGTAGAGCAAGCCACAATTGTGAGTGGCATGCGAGCTGAGGAATCTTAGGTGGGTGAATTTCCTCCATTCTGCTGTCAGCGAGAGGAAGAGAGAGGAAGAGAGAGGAAGAGAGGAAGCGAGGAAGAGAGGAAGTGAGGGAGAGACAGAGATAGAAAGTGAGAGAGAGTGAGAGAAACAGGGTTTAGGAGAGGAGATTTCTCTTCCCACTCTCTCTGGCGCGATTCCAAGAACATTTTGTAACATACAGGCAGGAGCTCGTGAGGAAATGGTTTACACATTTCTACACCCCTTATAGCCGGGCCTGCCTGCCTCCCTGCCTGCCTGGCTGTACATACCACATATACAGTACAAGAGAATCACAGTCTAAACATAACCAGCTGTGCACTGCTGGGCCCTAACTCTCCAACTACCCTCAACCTGTCCCCCCCTAAACAAGGTGCCAGTTCTCAGAAGGGAGCACGTCCCACCCCATCCCGCAGGCAGCAAGGGTGGGTGGGGGGTGTCACTGTCAGCACCATGGGAACTGTCGAGTGTGGGGGACGAGGGGAGGCCTGTGGTCTTTGATCGATGGAGAGGCACACACTCTGGTAATGAAATAGGCTTTGGCGCCCACTGAGTTGGGAAAATAGTCCAGCAATAGGCCTGAACCCCCCCACCACACACACACACACACACACACACACACCTCTGCTTCTAATATGAGCTGAGCCTTGGCACACGTGGGCCCCCCCCAATACCTCACACACCCAGTGCAGTCTGCATGTGTGTACTTTTACAGGGCAGCATTATAAAACTATTCTTTCTCTCTCCATAAAGATAGAGATTTATTTGCTCTGCTGGAAAGACCTCCTGCTTCTACTTCCAGACCTGTAAAATACCTGGTTTCTGGGTAGAAATAATACTGTGCTCCTCTGTTCTTGGAGTATTGGCTGTCAGAAACCCAGACGTTCTCACTGACACTGGAGAGAGAGGCTTTGTTAGAAACACATGTCATTAGGAGCAATAGAGAATGCCGTTTGGACCCAGCCATGTCGTAAACACTACTTATTAAACCCTCTGAATTGGCATTATCAAAAGCTGATTCGACTATAAAAAAAATGTATTTTCAGTGCAGAGCACGTCACACTGGTCTGGCTGGTGTATATCGCTGACAGTTTCTCTTAACCTACACTCCAGGGTGGGTGGAAAGCTCATGAAAGGGGCAACACACACTGGGAAGAGTTATACATGCATGCCTACACTGTGTGTGAAAAGACGCATCTCCGATGCATCTCTGGGACACGATGATACAAGTACGCAAGTACCATATGTATCTGCTGAAGAGGTGGCAGGCCTTATGAGTCATAGCATTACTGGGGTATTAGAACACACAAGGGTGCTCTGTGAGAAATAGTCACCCCGTACCCTTTGATACCTGACTTAGCATTGATATCCAGAACAGCTGCTTTAAAGTCCTGTTGACTTAGCCATTAAAGGCTAGAGCGGGTTTGAAATGAAAACCAGAAGGATTATTTGGTTTGGATTCGACGTGCCCTTTAAAGTAGACATTTCAATTGGGTGAAACACTTTTCCCTGGGTATGTGAACATCCGGACACAGGTCATTGGTTGCCTTATGGAGGGCCCGTAAGGATGGGGAATATACTGAAGCACACACACAGACACGCACACACCCACGCGCACATATACACACACTCACAGTTAGAGCGGGGTGTGTGACCGAAGCCATGAAGCATGTCCATGCAGGAGAGCTCGTCCCAGGCCTGCAAGCGAGAGAGAAAGACGGCGTGGGCGGAGCAGATACAGTATGTGATTAGTTGACTGAGATAAAACAATAAACATGGTAAGGCCAGGTTTGGCCAGGTGCCAGCCCGATTGCTTTTCTGTCATGTAATTTCCAAACGCCCTGATTTCAACATTCCCTAACCTCAACATTCGTGAGTTTGTTTTTCTTTTCCCCTTTGTCGGGTTGTTATTTCAACCTGAAGGCTCTTGAGGTATATTCATGCCTTCATTTGGTTTCTCAACCAAAGGCTTCATGCCCGTAAGTGGCACAAGGCACGGGACCCCTTTAGATTTGCCCTGTTTTGAAAATGTTCAGATGTTCATTTATTTTTATTTTTAAGCCCACGCGTTATCATAATTAAATATAAAAAAAATCTGTCAGTATCTGTTGGTATTTTGAGGAGGAGGTATTTTTTGAAAAGAGTACCCCCCCCATTCCTCCCTAGTTCATTCCAAGGTGTACCACGGAGCAAAGATATGCCATGCAGGATGCTAGGTACTCTAGTCTGTGCAGACAGTATCGTCAGTGGAGGAGAGACAGAATGTAGAGTGACACACAGCGTTTGATTTGATTTTAGCTGACGGTGAATTAGATCAAGCTACGTAGCCTGTTGATTCCTTCTTGATGAATAAATCAAATGAAAATGTTTGTTTGTTTCTCTGTAATACTAACCACGTAGCGATTTGATGAAGTTGACTTTAGCGAGCCAGCTGCGGGTTCCCAATCTCCTAACCTCATAACTAGCTACCAAGCCATTTCATGCTGTCAATCGAGTTGGAGTGGATTGCCTATTTTAGCTGGCATGCCTGCTGGCAAGGTTTCTAGACTTTAGAAAAGCAAGCAATTACTAAATAGTTAGTACTGAATAAGTCTCACGTTCCTTGCAATCTTTTCCCCCGATTTTAGCAGAGAAATTCATTTCTTAAATTTGTTTTTATTTTTTAAAATCACCAGGACACAGACGGCTCAAGAGGTATACTTAGATATGCAGAAAAAATACTGTAATCTGGCACCTTATGTGTAACGGCGTTCGTCTGTTGAAGGAGAGTCGGACCAAAATGCAGCGTGGTGGTTACTCATGTTCTTTAATGAAAATCGCACGATACATGAAATAACAACTATATATATATACAAAAACAACAAATGGAACGTGAAAACCTAATTACAGCCTATCTGGTGAACACTACACAGAGACAGGAACAATCACCCACAAAATACACAGTGAAACCCCGGCTACCTAAATATGGTTCCCAATCAGAGACAACGAGAATCACCTGACTCTGATTGAGAACCGCCTCAGGCAGCCAAGCCTATGCTACACCCCTACTCAGCCGCAATCCCAATGCCTACAAAACCCCAATACGAAACACAACAAAATAAACCCATGTCACACCCTGGCCTGACCAAATATTTAACGAAAACACAAAATACTATGACCAAGGTGTGACATTATGATAATATCATGACATCTGTGCAATAATTATGAAGACGTGATATGTGCATGTATGGATGGTGTGTGTTATGATCCCATGTACTGTGTTGTAATTTGGATGTAATATCCTAGGCATTACTGCAGTATTTTGAGAATGACAACCTCATTAAAAGACAATTGAACAGGTAAAGAGCCATGCTTAGATAACCTAGCAGACAAATAGAGCTAGGCATACTGATGATTGCTCTAGATTGCAGGAAAAGGCTGCTTCAGGAGTAAAAAAAAAAAAAAACTACATCCTCGTGTACTTTGTGCCCCCTCTAAAATCCTGGGTGCATGACGCTCCTGTTCTCAAATTATCAATACGGCTGCACACACACCTGAAAGTACTGATCACTGATTGCTGCACCCCATTACATCCAGTGCAGCTTGCACATTAGATTTTTTTTACTTGACAGTATGAAGACATCTTGGCAGATTTTTGGAACAATGTTTAAAGTTCTTCCAGATGACTCCTTGTTCAATTAAGGCGACCTGCATTCAGCTCCAGTTAGGGCCTAGTGGCCGAGGGAGCCGGCAGTGGAACGGGAAAGCGGATCAGGACTTTGGGAGCTACTGGCTTCTGATCGTAACATGGTAGACCTATACGTTTGTCCCCAACCTGTCCCCAACCCCTTTTCCAAGAAACTACCGAAGGCTGCCATATACATTATATCCTGTACGGCTTGGCTACGGTGTTGTTATTGTGTTTAACACCACCAACATTCTCAGACACGTTTGTGATGAGAGTTGTTCTGTAGAGTGAGTTTAGCCCCAACTAGTTGTTTTCTTTGGTAACATTTGGTGCTGAAGACAGGAAAAGGGTTCTGACACCGGTTGCCTAACAGGAGAGTGGCACCGAATGAAGCAAGAGGCCTTTACGGTAAGTGGAAGTCTTATCACCCACCCAGTCCTCCAGCCCATCCTTCTCCAGCACTGGTCTTCGCTATCTTGACAGACCGTTCGACAGTGCGCTCGCTGTTAGTCTGTTCTCCAGTGCATGAAACCTTTATTGACCCGCGCTATCGTTATGAGCACAAACTGTAGAATAAAGAAGGCCGCTTCATGCACTACTGATAGGGCCCCATCGGCCCCATCACTCAGGGCTAATTAAAACAGCTCCCCCAGGCGAGAGCACTAGTGCACGCGGAGAGAGACAAACAAATAAATGTGTTTATCTCACGACCCACTGGGCACACCCTGGTTGAATCAACGTTGTTTCCATGTCATTTCAATTAAATTACGTTGAACCAACATGCCCAGTGGGTAGAGTGTGGTACTACTCCAGGATGCGCTACAGGATCCTCCTAACACACACAAACTCACAGGGTAGGAATCAGAGGCTGATTTAGGATTCTCCCACATAAGTAATTGTGGTTATGCTAATCTTGTTAGTGTGAGTGTTTGTGTGTGCTTCTGTGAGTACTTCCGTGTGTGTGTGTGTGTTTGTGTGTGTGTGTGTGTGTGTGTGTGTGTGTGTGTGTGTGCATGTATACGTGAATTGGTATCCATGTCTGTGAAGACATATCCATTTTCATATTTCCAGACGATATTAATCTGTCTGGGTACATCTTCATCATCTTCCTTCTCCTCATCCGTTGTCAGCCAGCAGAGCGCGGGTGCGTGTCTGTGTGTGTGTGTGTGTGTGTGAAGAAAAATAGAGAGGACATGGGTCCTCATATTGTAGGATAATCTTATTCACATACATGTAAGACATACAATCTGCTTCACCTCATCTGTTAATTTCCATCATGATCAAACTTCTGGGGCGGCAGGTAGCCTAGTGGTTAGAGCATTGGGCCAGTAACCGAAAGGTTGCTGTTGTGTCACCAGCAAACTTAATGATGGTGTTGGAGTTGTGCAGTCATGAGTGAACAGGGAGTACAGGAGGGGACTGAGCACGCACCCCTGAGTGGCCCCCGTGTTGAGGATCAGCGTGGCGGATGTGTTGTTACCTACTCTTACCACCTGGGGGCGGCCCGTCAGGAAGTCCAGGATCTAGTTGCAGAGGGAGGTGTTTAGTCCCAGGGTCCTTAGCTTAGCGATGAGCTTTGAGGACACTATGGTGTTGAACACTGAACTGTAGTCAATGAATAGCATTCTCACATAGGTGTTCCTTTTGTCCAGGTGTGAAAGGGCAGTGTGGAGTGCAATAGAGATTGCATCATCTATGGATCTGTTGGTGTGGTAATCAATTAGGAATGGGAATGAGTTTCTCGAATAATGGTGTTGATGTGAGCCATGACCAGCTTTTCAAGCATGTCATGGCTACAGACATAAGTGCTAAGGGTTGCTAGTCATTTAGGCAGGTTACCTCAGTGCTCTTGGGCACAGGGACTATGGTGGTCTGCCTGAAACATGTTGGTAATACACTCAGATAGGGAGAGGTTGAAAATGCCAGTGAAGACACTTGCCAGTTGGTCAGCGCATGCTCGAAGTACACGTCTTGGTAATCCGTCTGGCCCTGTGGCCTTGTGAATGTTGACCTATTTGAAGGTCTAACTCACATCGACTGCGGAGAGCTTGATCACACAGTCATCTGGAACAGCTGATGCTCTCATGCATGTTTCAGTGTTACTTGCCTCGAAGCGAGCATAGAAATTCATTAGCTCGTCTGTTAGGCTAGTGTCACTGGGCAGCTCTCGGCTGTGCTTCCCTTTGTAGTCTGTAATAGTTTGCAAACCCTGCCACATCCAACGAGTGTCGGAGCCGGTTTAGTATGATTCGATCTTAGTCCTGTGTTGATACTTTGCCTGTTTGATGATTCGTCGGAGGGCATAGCGGGATTTCTTATAAGCTTCCGGGTTAGAGTCCCGCTCCTTGAAAGGGGCAGCTCTACCCTTTGAGCGTTTTACTGTTTACTTAGGGCGGAATACAGCTCATTGAGTGTGGTTTTAGTGCCAGCATCGGTCTGTGGTGTTATGTAGACAGCTACAAAAAATACAGATAAACTTTCCAGGTAGATAGTATGGTCTACAGCTTATCATGAGATACTTTACCTAAGGCGAGCAAAACCTCAAGACTTCCTTAGATATCGTGCACCAGCTGTTGTCAGAGTGCTAAGGACTGTGTGTGGGTGTGTGTCTTGACCAATCAGATTCACGTAAAACACAGATTGCACTGCCAGACATCACACACCTCTACAAAAAAAGCAGAACGCGCTCTCACTTCCTTCCGATATTTATCTAGCAAACTGGAAAATAAGTGACAGACACAAGCAAAAACAGAAATGTACCGACATTTTGTAGCAGCATATAGCTAAACATTAGCAATCTGATATGCTGTGTGGGATGAAAACAAGACGATTTTTTAGTCTGAACAATTATAGCCTACCTTTGCACCCCACCCCATCTGGCCAAGGGAACAAAGTGGTAACATTATGCATTCATAACCTAAGCCAATTTATTTGTCTTAAGAGAACATTTGAATGTCATCAAATTTGGTTTATTTTCAAGCGGTTATCTAGGCTAAGTAGACCTTTTCAATCCAAAATGATCGACAAATAAATAGTTATGACATGCTTGACTGTGTTTACATTTTAATTCCAGATGCATAGGTCTACTACACGATGCGACCCTGCATAAACTAAACTCAGACATGTCAGTTAAATTGTCTAATCGCAGTTGTCACTTTGTCTGTGTAACGGTACCACTCCTAGCTTGAAAATAGAATTCATCCCTAGGGCCAGGAGTTTCTCCAGGAGTTTTTTTATTTAACTGATGTGACCTGTTAGAAAAACTCTGGTCCCATCATCATAGCCCATATAAAACCATTTTTACAACTGATGAATCACTATGCCATACCCTTCACAGGGATTGAGGTTAAAGGGTAACTCTCAACCCCAATTGGCTGTGTGTGACAGTGACCCTGGCTCTGCAGACTGTGGTGGTTTCTCCCTAAGAATGGAGCAACTTCCTGGTACACAGCAAGATAAACTCCCGAACAAGTTTGGACAGGGGGAAGACCCAGTCTTGTTCCACACAGCGAGCACCTCTCCGATGGCCTTAAAGGACATGACAAAGACACCGCGGTACTGTGGACTCTGTGACTTCTGGGCCTGGCTGCCACTCCTTGGCCCTCTGAATAGAGAAACCACACTTGAACTAGTGAGGGACGAAAAGGTATTGTCAATCTTGAACGGCAAAGTCGGATGGCAACAATACAATGTCTACTGTAATTCAAATGATTTTGAGCACAGACGAGTGCTTTTGTTTCGCCGGAATGTGAGTCGTGTCTGCTAAGACAGCAGCAGTCAATCTGGATGTTTAGAACCCCAGGGTATAGGTGACTCAGACAAGGGATATACACATTTTCTGGCAAAAACAAACTACAGCAATTACTGTGACATATAAAGTTATCTTTTATAGATTTGAACTAACTATTAGGGAAGATTAAAACTAATCACAATAGTCATTCAATCATTGCTTGTGCACTCAACCTGCAGTGGATTTGTGATCCGGTTTTGTTTTATATGGCCTTGTAGTAAAGCGCTATATTCTCCCTTGTACTATGATCTACCGTTGCCTCCATGGCGCGGAGTCAGACATCACAAGGATGTTAGCAGGAGATCGGCACTACGTGTTCACAAATAACACACACAACTCACTAATGAACCAAGGCCCCCCATCCACACACCACCATCAAATCACCTTATCCTTTACAGATGACATTAGAGTAAACCCTCAGAACATTACATTTCATTTCTTCTCTATTAAGCACATTTACAATATTTGACCACAGACATGATTTAAGTCTTTCTTCTCTTCAAGACTATATCTGTGAGAGAGAAGAAAAAAAAACATTCTGCCCAGTGAAACAAAGAGCCCCTGTGTGTGTAAGGACTTTGGGGATTAGGATTAACCCTTTGATAGCTGAGTACCTATTAGGAGCGAGAGTTGGATAGAAAGCAGAGGAAAGGGAGATCCCTTGCTTCACTAGTCCGGCAATGCAAACACGAGGTTTATTATGTCTGGGAAAACCTGCTGGACCATCAACAACAGGAGAGCTACACGTGTGTGTGTGTGTGTGTGTGTGTGGTAGTGTGTGTGTGTGTATGTGTCGCACCTCTCCATGACTATGCTTCACTTTCATTAGGCAACAGGACAACAGTGTCCACTTTGTTTGCCTTCAAGATTCTACAAAACAGTGTATATTCTATAAATACTGATTGTTGCCTTGAGTGCAATTGAGTCATTGTAATGTTGACTTTTTTGCTTTTGTGCGTGTTTGTATGTGTGTATGTGTGTCCTATGTACACTTACTAAAACTCCTGTAACTCTTAAACCTGACTACCCTGTGTCGCGTGTAAGTCTGTGCTGCGTGCCAGCGGCTCTAAGGTGCAGAATCCATGCACAAAAGAGCCGCCCACATACAGTAGAGTTGGGCCTCCGATATTGGCCTGGCTGTCAATGCTTCCAATGCTTCACTTTACATTGGTTCCAATAAGATGAGCAGAGGAATAAGTCGAGAAACAGACATCTGTGACTAGTTCTGTCAGTGTTCCTATCAGACTTTATTGCTGGGCTGTATTCCTGAGGGGTAGACCAAGGCTGATTTATGAGCTCATACTGTGATTGCTGTGCTGGCGTATAAGAGAATTCAGAGCAGCAGTGATGTATGCTCCGAGAGAGATTCCAACCTAATAAATGTACAGATTTGTATGATTCTTTTGTTGGCTTTCCTTTGAACTGGCTCGGTTGTAATAAACTCCAAATTCCAGTGCAATTTCCTGTCTCTCTCTGGTTCTGACTCACCCTGAGGAGCAACTAGAAAGAGGAAGGCTTTATGATTGGGAGATGTTATCGGAGCCATACGCACACACGCATGTACGTACACACAAACGCAGACACACATTTTCTATTCTACTGCTTGAGCCTGCATGCTGCCCTGCAGAAAGGGGCACTTGACCTGTTGTGAGCTACTGTTCCAGGCCTGAGGGAATACAGGATAAGGTTGGCCAGTGTGGTAGCAAGCACCAATGAAGGCTAAAACTAAAACCTGCTGCTTCAAAAATACTGTTCATATTACCTTCATTTCTAAAGGTTCTCAGAGTAGGATTGCTGCTGATCTAGGATCAGATCCCCCTGTCCATATAATCATGTTCATTGTGATCTGATAGGGAAAACGGATTCTAAATCAGTACACTTTGAGAGTCGAGGCCGGGATCATGCAGTCAGAGTAAATATACATTCATGCTCATCATCCTTCTGCAGTAGATCCGTTTCTAAGGCATGAAGCTTAGCTGTGCAGCTGTGCTCCTTTTCATTTAAGTCATATCAAACAACAATGCAGTCTAGCAGTCCAAAAAATATACGTTTTCATTCGATAAAAGAAACTGAAAACGATTGATCTCGACAATGTCATTTGTAATTTTCTGGAATTCCTTTTTTTCAAACGAAGGTGAGTGTGTGTGTATGTGTGTGTGTGCGTGCGTGAAAAAGCACAGAGCAGTGTCATCATGAGCCTGAAGAGTGTTCCAGCTTCATCCTCAAATCAGTATCAAACGACAGCCAACAGGTGACTTCAGCCCAGCTGTAGCCTCAGGGACATTCCTTTCAGCTGAGCGTTGAGATATCAGGCACTGAGGCCTGTGCGCACACACACACATGCACATGCAGACGGACACATGTCCCCCCCCCCCCCCCCATTTCTGTCCCACCCATCTCTCTGACATTGCTCGCCCAACATTCATATATTCTTAATTCCATTCCTTTACTTTAGATTTGTGTGTATTGTTGTGAAATTGTTAGATATTACTGCACGGTTAGAGCTAGACACCCAAGCATTTCGCTACACCAGCAATAACTTAACACGTGTATGTGACAAATAACATTTGATTTTGGCTTTAAGCTTAAATAGTGATCTGTAAGGGCTGGTGTTGGAATTGTTATTGAACCCTGAGTCTAGATTAGGTATCATTTTTGACACCGATGTGGAGGGGACTTCCAGAACAGAACAGAGTGAACTGCTCTTTTAGTGGTCATATCTGAGGAACATGAATCATCCCTCCAATGCCTCTGTTTGCCATTCAGTCTCTCTTTCCTTCACCATCTCCTACCTTCCAACCTGCCTCGATCTCTCAATGTCATTCACTCACACACTGTCAAACTCCGTACCCTTCTCCCTCCCCTATCTTTCTCTCTCCTCCACTTGTCTCTCTCCTAACCCTGCCTCTGATTAACAAAGCTGATCCCAGGCTGATGGGGTGAGTGTGGAGTTTGAAGGCTCGGCCTCCTCCTCTCCCAGCCATTGTTTACACAGCCCGTTCCCTGCTGATGATGTTTAATGTCACCAAGGCTTTTCTCTCCACAGACAGCCTTTACATAAGCACCTCACACTCACTCACAGCCTTACAGAGGGAGCGAGGCAGTGTGTGTGTTTGTGTGTGTGTATCGTTTTTTTTATGCCCGTGTGTGTGTACATTAGTGTGCATGCCAGCGTGTGTGTGTGCACCCTAGTGCGAGTACTAGGGTTGCTGATTACATCTCTGTTAGGGGTGTGAGGGAAACCAGGCAATCCGACATCTTGGCACACACGATTTGGTGTTGCAGTTGGGTTCTGAAAAACCACAGCATTCCCTTTCTCCAAAGCCTGAGTGCAAACAGGCCCATTGTGTGCAGGCAGGGTGTTTGAACAGTGGGTTTGTGTGGTGTCTGAGTAATGTGTGAGTAAGGTTGTGTGTGTGTGTGTGTGTGTGTGTGTGTGTGTGTGCTTAAAAAGTGTGTGTGCTTGCGTGCACAGTGGATGTAGGGTGTTAAGTGTACCAGACCTGTAATCTGAGTGCTAAAGTTCTAAATCCCTAGTGGGAAATGGGCTTTTGTACTTGTGAAAAATACATATGACCTGGATTGTTTTCAGTACTGTACATGTCATTAAATTAAAGAATGGATAATTGAATTTCATTCATTAGGCCTGAATGGAAAATATGCTATGGAAAAACATAAGTCATGCTGAATAAGCGCCTCAGCTACAAAAACAAACTGTTTTATATTAAGGACGTTCAGACTCAGCGGTGTGGTCGCACGACAGCAATGCTGGGAAGTTAGCTCGTTTCCCAAGTCATATAGCGTTTCTGTAGCGCTACCGAAAAAAAGTTGCAAGTGTTCGATAAATCAGAGGAAGCAGCAGCTAAATCGGTTACACTCCGGGGTTACTTTTACAAAGTCCCAGAGAAGACACACACAGCCATGTCCATACACGCACACACACGGTGCAAACAAACCCCTAAGCTCTTCAGCAGGCCCTATCCACCCCCAGCGACTGCTGACTTCACAAATCATTTATTAGTCAGGCCACATCTGTAAGCCATTTCAGCTGTTGTTTTGCGCCATGGCGGACCAGCAAGCAGGACAGGACACTTTGTCCAGGCCCCCCCTTCCCACCTCCACCCCTCCTCAGGTCAGGACATCATTAGGGAGGGTATGGAGGGGGTGGCAAGAGGGGGTTATGCCGCCGGCAGGAAACTCGTCCTCCCATTTCACGCTTCAATGACTTTATGGTCAGCATGGTGCTAAACCTCTCAAGTTCATTAACATTTTCTACTGAATCTAGGGTCCCCTGTGGCCCCCCTTTGGAAAACAATGCATCTCTTTTCTGAAGGATTATCATTCAAATAGAAAACCTTGAATTGAAGCTCAGGGGTCCCTTTGGCGTCCATGTTAATTGTCCGACTTCATATGCAAGTGAAAAAGACACCGAGGGGTATTGAGATGGACAGATTGAGCAGATATTTGCATGTTTTGTTCATCTTGCGGTGTGCGTCTTTGGGTGGGCTGTGTGTGTGTGTGCTAGTGCGTTTCCACTGTGTCAGGCAGGGCTGAGAAAGATATCTGTGGATGTGTTGAATGGAGATGCTCTACCTAACCACGGCATATGAAATAACACTGTAGAACTAACTTAGAGGAGATCCAAGATCCAATATTTAGGTTGCCCCAGAGGAGTGCTGTGGCCCCTACGTAGTCCAGAATGTGTCTGTGCGTGCGTACAAGTCCGCACGGTGTGTTCATGTGTGTGTGTGGCCTTATATTATCTCGAGAAGAATAAGGTTGTGTGGGTGTGTTGTGGCCTGAATAGTCTCAAAGCCGTTTTAATGTATACAGTACATGGCCCCAATTGACAAAGGGTGTTTATGGTGTATGCTGTGATTCCATTCTAAACCACACAGCCAGGCAATCAGGGCTGATGGATAGGCCTACCCTTGAGAGGAGGCCTGTTAATGCAGAGGCCTTCTCTCCCCAGTGTGTCTGCTAGCATGGGGATTATACTGCACAACCATCGCCTTACTCATCCTTTTATGACACACAAATACACACACACACACACACACACACACACACACACACACACACACACACACACACACACACACACACACACACACACACACACACACACACACACACACGGTGTGGAGGACAGAGACATTACATCATCTCACTTCCTGTGTTGACTCTATTTCCACCGTATATCAAATAAAATAAAATAAAATTGTATTTGTCACATGCGCCGAATACAACAGGGGGCTGTTGCAGTGAAATGTTAAGCCCTTAATCAACAATGCAGTTAAGAAAAATACAAAAAAAGAAGAAATAAAGCAACAAATAATTAAAGAGCAGCAGTAAAATAAAAATAGCGAGGCTATATACAGGGGATACCGGTACAGAGTCAATGTGCGGGGGCATCAGTTAGTCGATGTAATTGAGATAATATGTACATGTAGGTGAGTGACTATGCACAGATAATAACAGAGAGTAGCAGCAGAGTAAAAGATGGGTGGGAGGGGTGGGGGCAATGAAAATAGTCTGGGTAGCCATTTGATTAGATGTTTAGAAGCCTCTTGGACCTAGACTTGGTGCTCTAGTATCGCATGCCATGCGGTTGCAGAGGGAACAGTTTATGATTAGGGTGGCTGGAGTCTTAGACAATTTTTAGGGCCTTCCTCTGACATCGCCTGGTATAGAGGTCCTCGATGGCAGGAAGTTTGGCCCCAGTGATGTACTGGGCCGTACGCCCTACCCTTTGTAGAGCCTTGCGGTCGGAGGCCGAGCAGTTGCCATGCCACGCAGTAATCCAACTCGTCAGGATGTTCTCGATGGAGCAGCTGTAGAACCTTTTGAGGATTTGAGGACCCATGCCAAATCTTTTCAGTCTTCTGAGGGGGAAAAGGTTTTGTCGTGCCCACTTCACGACTGTCTTGGTGTGCTTGGACCATATTAGTTTGTTGGTGATGTGGACTCCAAGAAACTTGAAGCTCTCAACCTGCTCCACTACAGCCCTGTCGATAAGAATGGGGGTGTGCTCGGTCCTCCTTTTCCTTTAGTCCACATTCATCACCTTTGTCTTGAACACCATGAGGGAGAGTTTGTTGTCCTTGCCACACATGGTCAGGTCTCTGACGTCCTCCCTATAGGCTGTCTTGTCTTTGTCGGTGATTAGACCTACCACTGTTGTGTCATCAGCAAACTTAATGATGGTGTTGGAGTTATGCCTGGCCATGCAGTCATGAGTGAACAGGGAGTACAGGAGGGGGAGTGAGCACGCACCCCTGAGGGGCCCCCATGTTGAGGATCAGCATGGCGAATGTGTTGTTACCTACCCTTACCACCTGGGGGTGGCCGTTAGAATGTCTAGGATACAGGTGCAGAGGAAGATGTTTAATCCCAGGGTCCTTAGCTTAGTGATGAGCTATGAGGGCACTATGGTGTTGAACGCTGAGATGTAGTCAATGAATAGCATTCTCACATAGGTGTTCCTTTTCTCCAGGTGTGGAAGGGAAGTGTGGAGTGCAATAGAGACTGCATCATCTGTGGATCAGTTGGAGAGGTATGTAAATTGGAGTGGGTCTAGGGTGTTGATGTGAGTCATGGCCAGCCTTTCAAAGCACTTCATGGCTACAGACGTGAGTGCTACGGATCGGTAGTCATTTAGGCAGGTTACCTTAGTGTCATGCCTGCCTCCGCACCCCCTCCCTGGCGTTCGAAGGCTCCCCAGCATTACGCACTCCTGCAACCATCATTACGTACACCTGCCTCCCAACGTCAAGCGCATCAGCGATTATTGGACTCATCCGGACTCAATCACCTCTGTCATTACCTCCCCTATATCTGTCTGTTCCCAAGCTCTGTTCCCGGCTTCAGGATTGATGTTTGTTTGTCTTTGCATACTCAGTTCTGACGCTGTCTCTGTCCTGTTTGATGTCTGTTCCATATTAAATGTTTTACTCCCCGTACCTGCTTCTCTTCTCAAGCGCTGGTCCTTACAGAATCCTGAAGCCATCATACGAAGAATCAGGGAGTGCTGGCTTTCCGTTTGGTGGTGACGGCGGGTCTGGGGGCCGCCGCCGATGGAACCGGGGGTGCCTAAGTCAGCTCATCTGGCTTCCACGCCCTAGCTGGCTCGAGGTTTTCTTGTCCAGGTTGGGTCAGCAGGCGCCCATCCCACCTCAGGCATCCGCCTGATCGCCAGGGTTTTACGCCTCATCCAGCTCACCAGGCGTCTATGCATCAGCAGGCTCATCAGGCTCCCACGTTCCAGCGACATCATCAGGCTGTCACGCCCCTGCCGGCTGGTCTTGCGCCCAGGCCTCAGCTGGCCCGTCAGGCTCGCCCAGGTGGGACGCCGGGTGGCGCCCTTAGATAGGGGGTAGTGTCACGCCTGCTCCTGCTCTCCCTCCCTGGTGTTCGAAGGCACCAGGCTGCCCAGCATTATGCACTCCTGCCACCATCATTATGCACACCTGCCTCCCCACGCCATGTGCATTAGCAATTATTGGACTCACCTGGACTCAATCATCTGTGTCATTACCTCCCCTATACAGTGGCTTGTGAAAGTATTCACCCCCTTGGCATTTTTCCTATTTTGTTGCCTTATAACCTGGAATTAAAATTGATTTTTTTGGGGGGGTTTGTATCATTTGTTTTACACAACAGGCCGACCACTTTATTTTTTTTATTGTGAAACAAACAAGAAATAATATTAAAAAACGGAAAACTTGAGCATGAATAACTATTCACCCCCCAAAGTCAATACTTTGTAAAGCCACCTTTTGCAGCAATTACAGCTGCAAGTCTCTCGGGTATGTCTCTATAAGCCTGGCACATCTAGCCACTGGGATTTTTGCCCATTCTTCAAAGCAAAACTGCTCCAGCTCCTTCAAGTTGGATGGGTTCCGCTGGTGTACAGCAATCTTTAAGTCATACCACAGATTCTCAATTGGATTGATGTCTGGGCTTTGACTAGGCCATTCCAAGACATTTAAATGTTTCCCCTTAAACCACTCGATTGTTGCTTTAGCAGTATGCTTACGGTCATTGTCCTGCTGGAAGGTGAACCTCTGTCACAGTATCAAATCTTTGGAAGACTGAAACAGGTTTCCCTCAAGAACTTCCCTGTATTTAGCGCCATCCATCATTCCTTCAATTCTGACCAGTTTTCCATACCCTGCCGGTGAAAAATATCCCCACAGCATGATGCTGCCACTCCCATGCTTCATGGGGATGGTGTTCTTGGGGTGATAAGAGATGTTGAGTTTGCGCCAGACATAGCGTTTTCCTTGATGGCCAAAAAGCTCAATTTCAGTCTCATCTGACCAGAGTACATTATTCCATATGTTTGGTGAGATCCCCATATTCCTTTTGGCAAACACCAAACGTGTTTGCTTATTCTTTTCATTAAGCAATGTCTTTTTTCTGCCCACTCTTCCGTAAAGCCCAGCTTTGTGGAGTGTATGGTTTAAAGTGGTCCTATGGACAGATACTCCAATCAATCTCCACTGTGGAGCTTTGCATCTCCTTCAGGGTTGTCTTTGGCCTCTTTGTTGCCTCTCTGATTAATGACTTCCTTGCCTGGTCCGTGAGTTTTGGTGGGCGTCCCTCTCTTGGCAGGTTTATTGTGGTGCCATACTCTTTCCATTTTTTAATAATGGATTTTATGGTGCACCGTGGGATGTTCAAAGTTTCTGATATTTTTTTTATAACTCAACCCGGATCTGTACTTCTCCACAACCTTGTCCCTGACCTGTTTGGAGAGCTCATTGGTCTTAATAGTATCGCTTGCTTGGTGGTGCCCCTTGACTAGTGGTGTTGCAGACTCTGGGACCTTTCAGATCATGTGACAGGTCATGTGATGCTTAGATTACACACAGGTGGTGTCAGGATTTGGCCAGGGTTGTTCCGGTTTTTGGTCACTAGATGCCCCCATTGTGCCTTTTGACCTTTTGTTTTCCCTTGATCCCCATTATTATTTGCACCTGTGCCTCGTTTCCCCTGATTGTATTTAAACCCTTTGTTTTCCTCAGTCCTTTGCTCTGTGTTTGTATGTTAGCACCCAGCCCTAGTATTCTGTTAACTCTTGTTGATCCCGGTGGATGCTCTTGTGGAATTCTGTTTTTTGTTCTTGTTTATTTATTTTTTGAGTATCTTTTGAGGCTTTTTGTGCTATACCTACCACCTTGTGGATTTACCTTTTTTTTGTCTTGGAGGATTACCTTTGTTCTTGTGGAATTCCTTTTGAGGTTGTGGAGTTACATGTGTTCCTGAAGGACTTCACTTTTTACTACATTAAATACACCGTCTCAAGTACTGCTGTGTCTGCCTCATCTTCTGGGTTCTGCCGACTATTCGTGGCTCAGTTGGTTAAGTGACTGTTTCTCACTCCGGAGACCCGGGTTCGTAACCGGGTCCTGACAGAAACACAGAGCCAAAAATGAACCCAGAGGCAGCCAGTTCCCAGGACCTTGTTGCCATGCTGTCCCACCACCAGGAGACTGTCCAACGCCACGAAGCCGCCCTGGTTCAGCAAGAGGCCTTAATGGCTAGACATTTTCATCTTCTGTCGGAGATGCTGACTTCCATAAAGCAGATATCTGATCGAATTACCTCGGCAACAGTTCCCGTCCCAGTACCTCAGATTCACGTACCCATGGCAGTTAACCCTCTGGCTGAACCTCGTCTTCCACCTCCCCAACGGTTCTCAGGTGATCCAAGTGCTTGTAAAGGGTTTCTCACCCAATGTTCTCTCTCCTTCGAGCTGCAACCCTCGTCGTTCCCCACCGACCGGTCTAAGATCGCATATATCATCACCCTGCTGTCGGAAAAAGCCCTGGCCTGGGCTACTGCTGTGTGGGATGCCCATAGTTCCTGCTGTGCCAGCTACTCTGCCTTTGTTGAGGAATTCAAACGAGTGTTTCAAGGCCCAAGCAGTGGTCCTGACTCAGCCAAACAGCTCCTGACTCTCCACCAAGGTCGGCGCAGCGTGACGGACTATGCCATCCAGTTCCGCACGGTGGCAGCAGCGAGTGGTTGGAACAATGAGGCGCTCACTGTGTGCTTTCTGAAAGGCCTTTCCGACACTATCCAAGATGAACTGGCCACTGGGAACCACCGGACAATCTCGAGTCCCTGATCAAGTTGGCCTCACGCATTGACCAGCGTCTGAGAGAGAGAGAACTCAACCGTAGACCTCTAGCCCCTATCAGTCCCAGCTCCGAGTCCCCACCTTTATCCTCGCTGGCTCCACCGGAACCCATGCAGATTGGACGCATCTCCCAGGCTGAGAGAGACCGCCGGATGAGGGAGCGACGCTGTCTATATTGCGGCAAACCGGGCCATTTCCGTTCCACGTGTCCCGGGCTCCAGGAAACGCTCTGTCCCGTACAGACCGGGGAACTGTAACGGGAAAGATAACCTCCTCCCATCCGTCCAACTCCCGTCTGCTCATTCCAGTCACCCTTTCCTGGGACAACCACAAGCTTCACCTTCAAGCCTTGGTAGACTCTGGAGCCGCAGGTAACTTCATGGATGGTGTCTGGGCGAAGGAGAATGGCGTTCCCTTTGAACCTCTAAGTGACCCCATGAGGGTTACTACATTGGATGGAAGCCCTTTGGGATCTGGACTTGTCACTCATGTCACTACCTCCTTGCGACTTTCAGTTTCACAACACAAGGAATTGATGAACTTTCATTTGATCTCCTGTTCCGAGTTCCCTCTCGTCCTTGGATACCCCTGGCTTCACAGCCATAACCCTCACATCGACTGGTCTGTGGGCACTATCAAGCAGTGGGGTCCTACGTGCCAAGCTACATGTATTTTCCCGAATTCCCGAGTTCTACTCCCGAGTCTTTAGAATCCATCGACCTGACCCGAGTTCCCGAGTGTTACCATGACCTCAAACTGGTATTTAGCAAACAGAGGGCCACCATGCTACCACCCCATAGACCTTATGATTGCCCCATCGAACTGTTTCCGGGCACTTGCCCCCCAGGGGTCGGATCTTTTCCCTATCTCCACCCGAACGAGCTGCTATGGATACCTACATCAAGGACGCTCTGGAAGCAGGCCTCATGCGTCCATCCACCTCCCGGCTGGAGCAGGGTTTTTCTTTGTGGCCAAGAAAGACGGTGGATTACGTCCTTGCATCGACTACCGGGGACTCAATGCCATAACCGTCCGTAACCGTTACCCGCTACCCCTTATGGCCACAGCCTTCGAGCTGCTCCAGGAAGCAGTTGTTTTCACTAAGCTTGACCTGCGGAACGCATACCATCTTGTGCGGATCAGACCTGGTGACGAGTGGAAGACCGCGTTCAACACGCCTACTGGTCACTATGAATACTTGGTGATGCCCTTCGGCCTGACCAACGCCCCAGCGGTGTTCCAAGCGCTCATAAACGATGTGCTTAGGGATATGCTTAACATATTTGTGTTTGTTTACTTGGATGACATCCTCATCTTTTCGAGCTCTCTTCAAGAACACACAAAGCATGTCAGACAAGTACTCAAACGCCTCCTAGACAGCCATCTGTACGTTAAGCCGGAAAATGTGAATTCCATTCATCCCGAGTACAATTCCTGGGATTTGTAGTGGAACCCGGTCGAGTCCAAATGGACCCCAGGAAGGTAGGGGCGGTAGCGGATTGGCCCACCCCCAAATCCGTTAAGGAAGTTCAGCGTTTCCTGGGCTTCACAAACTTTTACCGCAAGTTCATCAAGAACTTCAGCTTGGTGGCAGCCCCTCTCTCAGCTTTAACCAAGGGTGGCAATGCAAGGTTTTTGTGGGGAAGAGAAGCTGAGACGGCCTTCCAAGGACTCAAGCAGCGCGTCCTCTCTGCTCCCATCCTGATACTACCGACTACGGATGAACCGTTTGTGGTGGAGGTAGACGCCTCAGAGGTTGGTGTTGGAGCTGTCCTGTCTCAGAGGGGTGAAGACAAGAAGCTTCATCCGTGCGCTTTCTTCTCACACCGGCTTACCCCGGCTGAGAGGAACTACGATGTGGGGGATCGTGAACTCCTAGCGGTTAAGATGGCATTGAAGGAATGGAGACACTGGCTCGAGGGGGCTTCTCACCCGTTTCAAGTGCTTACGGACCACAAAAATCTGGAGTATATCCAGCAGGCGAAGCGGTTGAACTCTAGACAAGCTAGATGGTCTCTTTTCTTCAATCGATTCCAGTTTATCCTCACCTATCGGCCCGGGTCGAAGAATCTCAAACCGGATGCCCTGTCCCGAGTCTACGCTCCTGCCATTCGAGATGACACGGACATGCCTGTCCTTCCTGCTGCTAAGATCGTGGCTCCGATTTCGTGGCAAGTTGAGGATACCGTGAGACGAGCTCAAGCTATCGAACCGGACCCGAAAGGGGGTCCTGCCAATCGGTTGTTTGTCCCCAAGGCAGTGAGGACTCAGGTCCTTCTGTGGGGCACTCCTCTCGCCTCACCTGTCACCCGGGCGTAGGTCGCACCTTGGAGTTCATCCAGCGTAAGTTCTGGTGGCCTACCATAAGAGAAGACGTTGCCTCTTTCGTCAATGCCTGCCCCGTGTGCTGCCAGGGCAAATCTTCTCACCTCCGCCTCAAGGACTCCTTCACCCTTTACCTATTCCCCACAGACCCTGGTCCCATATCTCGTTGGACTTTATTACTGGCCTTCCTCCATCCCATGGCAATACTACTATCCTAGTCATAATCGACAGGTTTTCAAAGGCGGCCAGGTTCGTCCCTCTGACTAAGTTACCTTCTGCCAAGGAGACGGCTGAGTTGGTAATTAATCATGTGTTCCGAGTCTTCGGCATTCCTCAAGGTATGGTTTCTGACAGAGGTCCCCAGTTCGCCTCAAGGTTTTGGAAGGCCTTCTGCCAACTCATGGGTGCTTCTGCCAGTCTATCTTCAGGGTACCATCCGGAGTCCAACGGCCAAACAGAGAGGATGAATCAAGAGCTGGAAGCCACCCTCCGATGTATGACTCGTAACAACCCGTCCACATGGTCGTCCTTCATTGTTTGGGCCGAATACGCGCACAACACCTTGCGCTCCTCCTCCACTGGTATGTCCCCGCACAAGTGTCAGTTTGGCTATGCCCCTCCATTGTTCCCGGACCAGGAGGCAGAAGTCAGAGTGCCTTCAGCCTTGAAGTTCGTCAGACGCTGTCGGCTTATGTGGAGGAAGACCCGTCTTAATCTTATGCGTTCCTCACAGAGGTACCAACAACAAGCCAACAGACGTCGCCGTCCCGGGCCTACCCTGCGCCCGGCCAGAGAGTCTGGCTCTCACAAGAGACTTACCACTACGGGTGGAGTCTCGCAAGCTGTCCCAAAAATACATCGGTCCCTTTAAGGTTGCCAGGAGAGTTAACCCAGTTTCTTATCGCCTACACTTACCCAGATCCCTTAAGATTAATCCCACATTTCACATTTCCTTATTAAAACCTGTTGTTTTTCTCCCCTTGTCCCGGCAGACAGACCTCCCCCTCCGCCTCGTGTCATTGGAGGCCAGCCGGCTTATACCGTCCATCGGATACTGGATTCCCGCCGGGTGCAGCGGTCCTGGCAGTATCTGGTGGACTGGGAAGGCTACGGTCCCGAGGAGCGCTCCTGGGTTCCTGCCAAAGACATACTGGACCCTGACCTCATTCGTCAGTTCAGGGCTCTCCACCCTGAGAGAGCTGGTAGGAACGTCAGGAGCCGTTCCTAGGGGGGATTCTGTCAGATTTGGCCAGGGTTGTTCCGGTTTTTGGTCACTAGATGCCCCCATTGTGCCTTTTGACCTTTTGTTTTCCCTTGATCCCCATTATTATTTGCACCTGTGCCTCGTTTCCCCTGATTGTATTTAAACCCTTTGTTTTCCTCAGTCCTTTGCTCTGTGTTTGTATGTTAGCACCCAGCCCTAGTATTCTGTTAACTCTTGTTGATCCCGGTGGATGCTCTTGTGGAATTCTGTTTTTTGTTCTTGTTTATTTATTTTTTGAGTATCTTTTGAGGCTTTTTGTGCTATACCTACCACCTTGTGGATTTACCTTTTTTGTCTTGGAGGATTACCTTTGTTCTTGTGGAATTCCTTTTGAGGTTGTGGAGTTACATGTGTTCCTGAAGGACTTCACTTTTTACTACATTAAATACACCGTCTCAAGTACTGCTGTGTCTGCCTCATCTTCTGGGTTCTGCCGACTATTCGTGGCTCAGTTGGTTAAGTGACTGTTTCTCACTCCGGAGACCCGGGTTCGTAACCGGGTCCTGACAGGTGGACTTTATTTAACTAATTATGTGACTACTGTAGATAATTGGTTGCACCAGATTTTATTTAGGGGCTTTATAGGAAAGGGGGTGAATACCTATGCATGTACCACTTTTCCGTTTTTATGAAACAAGATCTTTTTTTCATTTCACATGACCAATTTGGACTATTTTGTGTATGTCCATTACATGAAATCCACATAAAAATGTATTTAAATTACAGGTTGTAATGCAACAAAATAGGAAAAACACCAAGGGGGCTGAATACTTTTGCAAGGCACTGTATACTATAGAGGACTATACATGATAACTAGGGTAGCGGTAGTTGACCTGACAAAGGCCTCCTCTCTTCCATGGAAATCACTGTCAAAAGAAGATACATGGTTGCATTACAACCATGGACCTGAGGGACACATCTTCCCAGATTTAATCATCGGCCCAAAGTTCCCATAGACAATCCTTTTCTAACCTTGTGTTTCCAGGTGTACAGGTGATGCAGTTAACATTGGCCTGAGTCTCATTATATTACTTTAAAATCACAGGAAAGGGTACGTGCCACTTCATTAGAAATTTTTCCTTCGTTCCATAAGGTCATTACCATTCCTCCCATTCCGTCAACTACAGTTCCATTCAGTCTAAGAGTCTAATCCTGTTAGCACCATACCTTTAAAAGACCGTTCAGGTCTCTTTGCCAGTTGAGCTGATGTGTGTGTGTGTGTGTGTGTGTGAAGAACAGTGGTAGAATAGTAAAGACAGGAGGGAGGAGAGAGGAAAAAGAGAGAAAAGAAAAGGAAGAGAGATGATAGCTGAGAGAGGAAAGGAGAGATATTATTATTCCACAGGCAGTTATATAACTGGCCCAGTCACTGAGTCACCTCAGACAACAAAGTAACCTGAGTATAGACAGACAGGGAGGGCACTGGGGCTGCTTATTCAGAATAGCGAAAGGGAAAGTGGGATACCTAGTCAGTTGTACAACTGAATGCATTTAACTGAAATGTGTCTTCCACATTTAACCCAACCTCTCTGAATCAGAGAGGTGATGGAGGCTTCCATAATCGAAATCCAAGTCTACGGCACCAGGGCAAAGCCAACACTAGGGTACCAGGACACTCTGTATAATACACTCTCAGAAATAAATGTTTAGGTTTGTTCTTAAAGGGGTACAAATGCTTGTCACTGTAGTGGTACCCTGTAAGGCATGTCATTTGTGCCTTTAGTTATAGGTACATAACAGTACCCTTGCAGTTTGTATATAAAAAGAGCCAATAGTGTAGTTTAGGGGACAAGATAGTACAGGTACAAAAACATACCTTAAGAAAAGGTACCAATTTGCCTTTTTAGGGCAGGGGTTCCCAAACTCTTTCACTCATGCCCACCTTACAGCATTGGGGAACATCCCGTGGACCCATTGTGCACGCCATGTCTATTTCTATTATGGGCACAAGCACTGTTCATGACACAAACTGTTCATACCCCTCGTTGGTGGAGAGAAAAATGTGCAGGTTTAAAGCTTATTTCACTTCCACCCATTTTGTCATGGGGTGCAAATTTTCTTGCAATACATTTTGCTGTGTTTAATGTGCATTCATGTGATATTTGAGTGACTAAAACATTACAACAAAATCTATGGGCTAAACACCTAGCTAAAAAACATTAGTTGACATGGGCTAGTTGATCTGGACATTCCTGACAAGTTTAAGGTGCGCAATGACTGTCATAACAGAGGACAACTGATGATGCACTACTCAATTTCGAAATTGCACCCTATGCATTCTACTATTACAACTCTCAAGAGTAAGTTGAAAGATGGACTGAGTTATTTTAAAAATATCATTTTGACAGCCTATAGTTTTACCCTAACACAGTGGTCTGAAACTCCTGGTTTGCAGGCCACATCGGGTAAGTCACAATATGCTGGCTTGCAAAGTGATATGTAATTCCTATTGGAATCCATCCAGAGTTAATAAGATATCCTAAAATATGTACTTTTAATCACCCGCAACCTGCATTTAAAATGACTGCCAGCATATGGGATATTGAGAGATTAGACTACATAAACAATCTAAACTGGAGCAACCATTTACCGTTATTTAACTAGGCAAGTCAGTTAACAAACAAAAAATCTCAATAATGGCTGCAATAAATCCAACTTCGCACAGATTGGATTAGTTTAGATTTATCTTTGTGTAGCTCAAGCTCAATCAATCAATGTACATGCAAAGACAGACACATTAAAACAAAAGAATTTAAAAAATCTAACTGCAATAGAGCATGCTGGAAAATATGATGGACAAGGTTTTTGAGAGTGTGTGATGATTGTACCTATATATATATTCAAAATATTGGGTATAAAATTGTACCATTATACTAGATTATGTCACGCTGCTATAAATTATTCGGGAGACAGGCGCAGCAATGTGTAATAGTTTTTTTTATTGTACCCAAATTACGGCGTGCCATGTAAAGGCACGGGGACAAAGACCAAACAAACAAGTACACAAAACACAGGGTTGAAACCCAAACAAAAGAGCAAGGAGTACCTTGAATAAATAACACAAGGGACGCGACCCAAAATCATTTGAGTCCAGCACACGCACCAACAGACATTGTAACAATAATCGACAGCCCAATAGAAACCAAAGGGCACACTTATACAAGTACTAATCAGTGGGAATAGGGGACAGGTGTGCGTAATAAAAGTTCCTCAGGGATCCGTGACAGATTATCCGTACACGTACCCTGAAAGGTACTGCACAGTACCGTGTGAGTTTATACACCGTGTAGAAAACGTATACAATTAGTATTTGTATATATGAGCCCTTTGGTTTCCATTGGGCTGTTCATTATTGTTATAATGTCCGTTGGTGCGTGTGAGTACCTGTGCTGTGTGTTTTGGGCTTTCGTGCCCTTGTGGATTGCGCAGATGATTACTGGTCTTGTCCCGTGTGTTAATTATTGTGCGAGTGTGTTAATTATTCAAGGTACTCCTCACTCTTCTTTTGGGGTTTCAACCCTGTGTTTTGTTACGTTTGTTTTGCTCTTCGTCCCTGTGCCTTTACACGGCACGCCGTAATTTGGGCTCAATTTTTAAAAAATATTACGGATTCCCGTGTCTGTCTCCCGACTCATTCATACCTACGTGACAAACGCTGCTGGGTTTTTCACGCTCAACAGATTCCCATGTGTATCAAGAGTAGTCCAACACCCAAAGGACATCCAGCAAACTTGACACAACTGTGGAAAGCATTGGAGTCTGCATGGGCCAACATCCTTGTGGAAGGCTTTCGACACCTTGCAGAGTCCATGCCCTGACAAGTTGAGGCTGTTCTGAGGACAAAAGGAGTTGCAACTCAATATTCAGAAGGTGTTCCTAATGTTTGGTACACTCAGTGCATGTGTACCTCTGACAGACATTATGTGGATTTTATATTTTTGTACCCCTGCGAAAAATACTGTACCCTAACTGTACCCTTTTCTTAGAGTGTAGAGTGATTTATGGCATTACCAAAGACGTGAAATGGGCAGGGGACTCCAAAGTAGGAAGTAATCAACCAGCCATACCACCATTTCCTGTGATGCTAACTGGATAAGGATTAAAGTAGAAAAGTGTAGTACTTTGTCTTTGAAGCAAGTTTGGTCATGGGGGAGGCACGGAGGGTAGGGTGCACCTTAGTGTCGCCACAGAGGGGCTCAGTTTGTTTGTGCAACTACCCCGGGCCTAGCTCCAGATTAAATCACAGAGGATGTGGTTCAACTTCTAATTTTACCAAAACACATTTTCTGGAGCGGCCATGCTGGGTTCTGAAGGGGGCTGGAAAGGAGGGTGAGGGGGTAGAGGGGAGGTAGAGGGAAAGCAACTAGACCGCCTGATCCACTGCTCTCACTGGACAGAAATAATAGGCTTATTAGCCAGAGGCTATATTTAAACTATCTCACAGCAGTCTGACTTGTTACTGAGATGGGAATTTGATTTGTTTTGCTGTTAATCCCAGCATAATGTTGTCTATATGTAGGTGCAGGTGAGGTGGCCTAATGGGGTGTGTGTGTGTGTGTGTTAGGTTAGATACTGTCGTTTTCAAGGAGTTTCCAAACATAACTCTGCACATACTGTTCTTCTCCTTATCATTCAAAATCTCTTCCTTCCCTACAGTACATTCATGGCCTGAGACATTGGAGCCCCTGGTAAAGTAGATTTACTGCTGTGATGGCAGTAATTGAATAAAAAAGTGGGTAAACACCAAGGTTAAAAGCAAATATAAACCCAATGACTTGAGGCGGTCAGGACCCTGGGAGTTGAGTAAGGAGAAGAGAACGAGACGTTATTAATGGAAGGTGTTGGTATGGGGTGGCAGGTAGCCTAGTGGTTAGAGCATTGGGCCAGTAACCAAAAGGTTGCCAGATCAAATCCCCTAAAATGTGTTCCGCTGCCCATGAGCAAGGGCAGTTCCTAAGCTGTCATTGTAAATAAGAATTTGTTAAACTTGCCTAAATAAATGGAGAGACTAATACTCCTACTCACACTATTAGCCTTACCTTTCTCCCTATTTTTAGCATAACTTGCACTTGTGTATTGAGTGTGGAAATGGAATAGGGCCATGCACAATGTTATCTTCCGGACATGACAAAAGAGCACATTCCATTTCCGTAGGAAGAGTCAAATAATTTCAGCTAAAAAATTTTTTTAAATTTTACTAGGCAAGTCAGTTAAGAACAAATTCTTATTTTCAATGACGGCCTAGGAACAGTGGGTTAACTGCCTGTTCAAGGGCAGAACGACAGATTTTGTACCTTGTCAGCCCGGGGATTTGAACTTTCAACCTTTCGGTTACTAGTCCAATGCTCTAACCACTAGGCTACCCTGCCACCCCCAAAAAGGGTTCATTGGAGTTATATAGACCTTTTCAGCTGTCAAAACAATAGCACGTTCTATACGCATGCGCAACAGAGGTTCCCCCTTAAACATCCGGCGCTGCAGCGCGCCAACAGAACAGATGACTTTTATGCACACATTGACTTGTTGATACCAGAGCCACTAAACAAAATCATCAGACAACGTTTATTCTCTGTTTGCGCTGGTGTTACATTCGGCTAGCACAGAAGAAAAAAACACACACTGTAGAGCTAGCATGATGTGAAGGTAGAGAAATATCAACTTACCTTGTTAGCAAGCTAGCTACACAGATGCATTTCACTCGTGGTAGCCAACAATATACCTATGAAGCTAGCATATGAGTCCAATGTTTGACGGCCAAATTGTTTACATCAAAGGTTAGCTAGCAGCATTTATTACCCCACTATGAACCATTCTCTCCCTCCTCACCAATCTGTCACTCAGCTCTTCATCTGCTTTCTCCAAAACGTAACTATAATTTACCCAGGTGTATTGTCCACTTAGTTTCCATTAAGAAACATACTGTAGTTTTAATGAACCACTAGCTTGTGCTAGTCATGTACGGTGTTATCGACCTCACGTTTTGAGAGACTTTACTAAGTTAGTGGTTTGTTTACAGGAAAGCTAGACTATACAAATGCTAGCACTGACACCTTGTGGTGATAATGGTGAACTGCATATCATTACACCAGGATGATACATAACACGAAGCAACTTTATTTCAAGCAACATATTTAGCTATGTATTTTGAAATTGAATCAAATTAACCTTAAAATATCAATTCCTGCGCACGCTCATGACAGTGATATTTGCTAGTAATGGCTCTCTCCTGTGCCTGTCATCCTTAAGGCCTAATTTCAGTGGGTAGCTATAGCAGTCAAATTTGTTATCCTTCAACATGGTCGCCCTCACTAATTGTCCAATAAAAATGGAAAACACACACAGTGATCTTTCAAGTTATTAGCAAATGATTCCCACACACATAAGTTACCTCAGATGTGTGAGTGCTTTTACTATTTCCAATAGTATCATTTCAACAAAATGCAAACAGTGTGAGAATTTGCTAATCCTTTTTTAGTGTAGAAATGACAAGCCACATGTCCAAGTGCATTGCATATGCCCACAAGGCCAATACTAATTTCATCATATGTCTGCATTAGTCATGCATTCCATAAATAATCTCACATCCACTGTAATCAATGGAACTACAAGGATAGAGGATGGATAGTGGAGGCAAGAGAAAAATACCCTGGAGAGGGTTACTTTTAAATGGGTTGCAAAGTATCCATGTACTGTATGAGTTCCATCCCTGTATGGCTGACCGGGCCCGGACGCAAACCCTGATGGAATGAAACTTGAAGATAGCATGCCAACCACAGAAGAAGGACGGTGTGTAGCAAAATTAAGAAAATCGATGCAAAATTGTTGGAGGAGATCTTCCAGCAGCTGAGACGCTTACGGTGTTCCTGGAGGAGGCGCTTACGGTATTCCTGGAGGAGGCTCGAGTGCCCCTGTGAGGTTCATATGGTCAGCTAGCGACAGGGTACAGGAAGCAGAAACAACTCGGAGAGTAAGAGAGAAGGGAGAACGGTTGTGCCAGTACACGTGCTCTCGAAATGTTGGCGTCCGAAGAAGACACGTTTCAGAAGTGAACTGGATGATTATGAGATGGAGTTAAGTCGGGTTGCCACCGGGCCACAAGCAAAGTCGCGAGAAAAGGAATATTAGGACAGGGACACGAGAAGGTGGATTTCTGGAGTTGAAATGGAAGCGAATGAGGGCAAGTTAAGTGAGGTGGAAGGTGTGGTGAAGAGCTCGGACCCCGAGCCTGGGATCGATTGACACAATAAAGAAGATTCTGGTCTAGAAGGAGTGAAACTTTTGGAGAAAGTGGATCCTACCCTTTTGGCTTATCCATTTGTGGTTTCAGGGTGAGTGGGAAAGGAATTGTGTGCAATTTAATCAGTGAAGGTACCCTGTAGTGGACTTGTGATATTTGTTTCTTCTGCCCAGAAGGAGCGGGCGCTCCGTGACTTAGGTTAATATCTATTTCTTGCTTTGCCCTTAGGAATAGGGTGCCATTGAAAGGAGTGATTTCTGGGTTAGCATTAAGTCTGGAGGTAGAGTAATTGAAGTTTAAGATTCCTGGTGTTTGTGATGACCCCGTTTGGTGTGATGCAGGCCCAGTGTTTAGCGTGGTGAAACAGGAATTACTCTCAGTCCGTTTGAGTCATGTTAGGATATATCAGTTACCCTGTTAGAGCGTTTGTGCCGAATCCACTGCGGTGTTTCAGGTGCGACGTTCATGTAGCAGCAGTGTGTTGGAGGGAGATTCCAAGATGTGAGAAGTGTGCAGGAGGGCATTGGACAGAGGATTGTGTAGTTTCGGTGGATAAAATTGTGTGTCAATTGTAGTTGTGCGACACAGGCAGGTTGAGGTGGCCAGAGTCAGAGTAGTGCAGAGAGTGTCGTTTGCTGAGGCATTGAAGAAGGTAGAGGATGATGGGTCAAGGGTGAGGGATCCAGAGAGGATCACTGTGAGTAGTAGATCTGTGTCAGCACAAGAGGGATAGGCCAATGAGTAATATATGCTTCAGTAAGGATGGCATCTTAGCATTCATCGCAATGGTAATCAACTGCACCGCAGAAATGGAATGTAAATCACAGAAAATAGATGTTGGAGTGGCAGCATCAGAGAAATATTTGGATATATGAGATTTGACTTCAGAAGAGTTACTAATTTCCTTTTCCCCTTTTCCCATTTTGTATCACAAAGTATAATGGATTTATATTAAAGTCCAGTTGGGGGGGGTAATGCAACATATTGCATTACCCCCCCCAAACAAGAAGAAGAAGAAGAAGGGTTGAGTGCTGTATTGGTTTTGTTGAAACAGAACAATGTGTGTGGATCACTGCTATGAAGGTCTGGCTACATTTCACTTCAGGTAATGTGAATGTGTTATTGGTATATCTAATCTGCTAGCTAGCAAGCTATCTATCTGTTTCTACTCAGTGTCTGAAGGCCTAGCAAAAGCTGTCGATTCTGTTAATAATTATAAGCGGTCTATGCCACCCAAAAAAGCTAACTTTGTGCAACAGGAAAATACATCTGATTGTGGGTTGCTGTAACATCTTTAGCAAGCTAGACAGTAGCTAGCCCAGGATCATGACTCTCAATTCCTTTACATAACACATAAGTAATTGGACGAAGGTGTCTGCTGTAGGAGGGAGATCCCCGACACGGAATCTAAACACTAACGCGTGTCACTTGCAGTACAGTATTGGAAGCAAAATGACCTTAATAAACAAAAAACAAAAAAAGGTTCAATTGATACACACCATGATAGGGTAAGGGTTATTGGTCCCGTATGGCCATATCTCCATGTTACAGAGCTTGTTTACGGAAAACAGACGGAGAACCACCTATACTAATTAGCAATCGGGTATAGCGGAAATGTCGTTCGTTGGATGGAGGCACCCATAGCTGTATGGATCTGTGCAGAGTTGCTACAGTAAGTTATTATTTCTTGCTGATGAAAGATGAGGGACATATTATGTTTCAAAAGTCATATCACAAGCAATGATTATTGACGTTTCTAAACGTTAAAACACAACGTCGGGATTGTAGTTCACATGAGGCAGTCGTGGGCGAAGCTAATGACTGAGAACTGTAGGGAGAAGGCAGAATGCCACCTAGAGTTTTCAAGAGCTAGCCAGCAGCTAACTAGCTAACTTGAATAGCTAATTCCGTGAAACACAATAATAGCTACATCCACTTATTGTTGGTAAGCTACCATTGCTGCTCTCTGTGCAAACAAAAGTGATATAGCTAGATATAACTTTATACCACCAAAGCTGATGTGGCTTGCCAAGTTAACCCTGTATTGGACCTAGGTAGCTAGCTAACTAACTAAAGTAAAGCAATTAGCTACATTATTTTATATTATTAGGCTTAACTTTAGGCAAGCTAGCTAGCTAGATATCTATTGAAGTGCCAGCCCATAATCATAAGCCTAATGTTTTCTAGCTACTGTTACTTGGTGAAAGTGAAACGCATATCTGTCCAGTATATCTTTTTATATTGATGAGGACGATTGACATAGAGGACGATTTGGCTTTATTTTGGCCTAGGCAGATGATAGCGTATGTGTGCTCATGCACTATCGGCTACCTAGGCTAACAATTCATATCCATCTCGGGTGTCTGTGGGTTATATTTAAAGGTAAATGTGTCCCATCAACATTATGATATACAGTGCATTCGGAAAGTATTCAGACCCCTTGACTTTTACCACATTTTGTAATGTTACAGCCTTATTCAAAAATGTATTACATTGTCAATCTACACAATACCCCATAATGACATTGCAAAAACAGCTTTTTTGAAATGTTAGCAAATTTATTACAAATAAAACACTGAAATATCACATTAACATAAGTGTTCAGACTCTTTATTCAATACTTTATTGAAGCACAAGATTGGCACACCTGAATTCGGGGAGTTTATTCCATTATTCTCTACAGATCCTCTCAAGCTATGTCAGGTTGGATGGGGAGGGTCACTGCACAACTATTTTCAGGTCTGTCCAGAGATCAGGATCGGGTTCAAGTCCGGGCTCTGGCTGGGCCACTAAAGGACATTCAGAGACTTGTCCTGAAGCCACTACTGCGTTGTCTTGGCTGTGTCTTTAGGGCCATTGTCCTGTTGGAAGGTGAACCTTCGCCCCAGTCTGAGGTCCTGAGCGCTCTGGATCATTAGGGATCTCTATACTTTGCTCTGTCCATTTCCCTTGATCCTGACTAGTTTCCTAGCCCCTGTGACTATACATTTCCCCATAGCCTGATGCTGCCACCACCGTGCTTCACTGTAGGGATGGTATTGACCAGGTGAGCGGTGCCTGGTTTCCTCCAGGCGTGATGCTTGGCATTCAGGCCAAAGAGTTCAATCTTGGTTTCATCAGACCTAGAATCTTGTTTCTCATGGTCTGTGCCTTTCCAAATCATGTCGAATCAATTGAATTTACCACAGGTGGACTCCAATCAAGTTGTAGGATGATCAATGAAAACTGGATGCATTTTATTTAATCCATTTTAGAATAAGGCTGTAAAGTAACAAAATGTAGAAAAAGTGAAGGGGTCTGAATACTTTCTGAATGCACTGTATTTCAACAAATGCCTGTGCAGGATATATGCTCAACGGCAGACATATGTTTTCGGGTGCAAACTATACAGGGAACAAGCTTATGTTGTCAGGACTGTCAATCCCTCTCTAGATAGACAATATACTGGATAAAGACGTGGATGACTCCAAAGAGGAATTGAATCCAACTTTATAATCCAAAATGTGTCTTCTCCCTTTCCCAACACCAAAAAATACACACAAGTAGACACAGGGTCAGCAGCAGTGCAGAGCCCCTGGATGGAGAGCAATTTTGGGGGGTTAGGTTCCTTCCTCAAAGGCACAATGGCAGGAGCTGGTACAAGGGATCAATGACCAGCAGCCTTCCAGCTGCCAGTTCAGTTCCATTCCCATTTTTGTGTTGCCCAACCCGGGCCTGAAACCAACAGCCTTCCAGCTGCTCGTCTGCCTCTCCAACCTCTGTTTCTCAATCCTGGTCTTGGGATGCACATTCTTATTGTTGTCCTAACTACACAGTTGATTCAAATGATCAACGTTTCAAAAAATGACACCCCTTTGTGTCTGTTGGACCAGGATCAGTAAACAGTGTTTTATTACTAGGCTACGGTAGGGGCAATGAATGAGTGTGATGCCATGACTACAAGGGTTTAAGCCAAGGGTGAACTGAACTGGCAGCTGGAAGGCTCCAATGTACCATATCCTGCCATTGTGCCCTTGAGCAAGGCACTTAACCCCCCACAATTGCTCTCAACCCAAGGGTGCTGCACTGCAGGGTGTTGGGAAAAGCAGAAGACACCTTTTCGTTCTACCCAATGGACAACAATCAATCTATTCTCTCCATGTTCTTGTCACAAGATGACTGTTGAAGCTTTAATGGGTTACAGAGTTAATGTTTACAGTTAATTCATCGAGTTGTATCTAAAGATATTGTTCATTAGAGTTATTTACATATGCACAAGAGTAATTGTATTACAATTCATGTGATGGAGATTGAGAGAACTATGTACATATTTCTGCAGTGTTGGTTAGTATTGGATTACGCTATTGACTGCAAGTACCAGAATGCCTTGCGGCAGAAAGTAAGAAAATTGAGAATGTGACAGTTATGTACAAGTGACAAGTGATTATCCTGGTTTTCACGAGCAGCTTTTAAAAAATTGTTTTGTAGAATGTAAAGTGTTCAAATGTAACGTGAACAAGTGTTATTACTAAAAAGAAGCCAACGTCCCGAGTCATTACGGGAGTATTAGCTGCGATGAAGATCAGAGGGATGAAGTGGCTGAAATGGCTGAGGAGGAAGCAGAAAGAATGAGACGAAAGCGGATACCATCTGAGGTGCACAACATGGCTTTTGAATCAGATTGACGTGGAAATAACCCAGTCAAATCCGGATACCGATCACTTAAGTACATTGTTGGAATTGCTGTCAGATAAGGAGGACAGCTTGTTTGAACTTGATCGTGGAATTGAACAGTTAACTCCGTTGGAGCGATTGGAGGCAGAGATTGAATGCAAAGAGGGTGTTAACATGCTGAAGAGCCATGCACAACGAGTGATAAAGAAAAAACAGAATCTCAATCCACTACTAGCATGGGTGAGTGATGCTAACTCAGTAAGGCTACCAAAGTTGATTATTGAGAAATTCTGTGGAGATGTCCGTTTGTGGTTTTGGAGCCAGTATGAGACTGCTATTCACAACAATGATTCACTGTGCAATAAGGAGAAGTATGGCTACCTGAAAACATATCTCACTGGACCATCAGCAAAGGAAGTAGCAGGACTGATCTTAACAGACGGTAACTATGGTGATGCAATCCCTCTGCTTAAGATCAGATTTTTGAGAGAAGGATCTTGTGATTTAGTGCTCACATGTCAAAACTGCTGAATCTCACTCCTGTAAAGAAATCCTTTGACATAAATGCATTAAGGCAGCTATATGATGAATGTGAAATTCAGATTAGGATCGTGGAATCACTGGGTGTATTGTCAGAAACCTACAGGAGCCTACTATGCCCAATCTTACTGCAGATGATTCCAGAGGACATAGCTCTTGACTATAGTCGTCAGAGGGGAGTCGATGATGAATGGAAATTGTCTGTGATAGTCAGTTTCCTACAGAAGACCCAACATGCCATCTGCTGCGGCACTGCACACAGCCAGCAGACCACAAATCAGAAAGCTGCCCAGACCACAATATTGCTGCACACAAAGAGAAACTAAAGAAAATGTTAAGATGTTTTGTATGTGTAGGACAGAAACACATAGCAAAATTCTGTAGAGTCAAAGAAGTGTCGTGTATAACATGTGGAAGCAGATATCACATTGCTGTGTGTACCGGTAAGGGGAGTGAGGTGAACCCCCTACTGTTTCTGCAGATGCTGTTGTTTCCTCAGTTATTCCCCATTCAGTGAAGATGAACCCAGATTTACAGAACACTGTGTTGCTACAGACGGCAAAGGCATGGGTAGAAGGCCCATTGGGCAGGAAGATAGCTCGTTGCTTACAAGGAGGCAGTCTGAGAAGCTTTGTACATGAACACCTTGTGAAGGGCCTGAAGCTACCAGTATTCAGACAAGAGGCACTCACTCTTCACACATTCGGCTCCTCTGCTCCAAAAGCAGCCCAACACAACACAGTGAAAGTCATCTTGGTGAATTTCTGGGACAAACAGCAGATAATTGAAATAGAGGCAATTCAATTCAAACCCCACAAGTGTGCACAGCTGTGATGAAGGTTCCTGGTGAGCAGATTCGACATGAGATCAATAGAAAGGGACTTTCCAGGAGATAACAATGATCCTGAACTCTCTGTCCTAATAGGAGCAGACTAAGAGATGCTAGTTGCTTTAGAGAGCACCTTTGGATGGTTGAGTGTCACGAGGCAACATGCATGTCCATCCCACTTGATGAAGACACACTAGTCTCCAAACAACTGCAATGATTCTGGAAGCTTGAGTCTCTGGCTATCACAAGTGAGAAAACACAGAACCCAAAGGAAAACAAGGTTCTACAGAGGTTCGAGAGAAGAACCACCTTCAAAGATGGACGATACCACATGGAGTTGCAATGGAAACAAGAAATGCCAGAACTCCAAAAACATATAGAAACGGTTTGAAGGTCTGAAGAAAAGACTGAAGAAGGATGTGACGTTGTACTGCAGATACAATGAAGTAGTAGAGGACGTGCCCAAGGACAACGCATCAAGTGCAGACAGCGTGAAATACTACTTACTTCACCATGCAGTACTCTGAGAGGACAATGTGACGACAAAACTGAGAGTGGTGTTCGATGCCTCGTCCCATGAAGAATGGCTGTCCATCCCTCAATGACTGTCTACTCACAGGATCAAACCTGAATCTGGATCTGCTTAACTTTCTTATAAAGTTCAGACTACATGAGATCGCATTCATGGCAGACATCAAGAAGGCTTTCCTGCAGAGAGAGACAGAGACGCAGTGAGATTTCTGTGGCTTACAGAACAATCAGAAGTTGTAGAGACGTCGAGAGAGTCACTCTATGTAGATAACTTCATTGCAAATTCACGCGATGTTGAAGAGGCTTACTTTGTGACAACAACTCCAAAGCAAATGCTGTCGACTGGAGGCATGAACCTCTGCAAGTGGATGACCAACTCTCCTGAACTGAAAACAAAATGGGAGGAGAGTACACAAGAAGTAGTGCTGAAAGTTGTAGGTTTATTGTGAAGACTGGGAACATATGACTTTGTGTTTGACCTCAGGCTTCTACTGAGCATTCTAAAGCAAAAGGAAAACACAAAGAGAAGTGTTCTGCAGTCGTCTGCACGCATCTTCGACCTTCTTGGCTTCCTGACCCCCTTCACCATCAGGATCAAGTGAATGTTCCAGGTAATGTGGGAGAGGAGACTCAGCTGGGATGAAGAGTTACCCACTGATCTGACACGAGAATGGCAACAGTGGTGTTCAGAACTACCTCAGCTACACCAGCTCGCCATACCAAGGTGGAACAGAACAGACATGCAGCCACAGAACAGCCACACACTGAAACTACACGTGTTCTGTGACACAGGTGAAAGGACTTACAGTGCAGTAGCTTACCCGCAAGGTGAATCACAAGACTGGGAAACAACGGCAGGTCTAGTCACATCCAAGTCCAGGGTAGCCCCACTCAAGAAAGTTATGCTGCCACGCCTGGAGCTCATGGGAGCTGTGATTGGAGCGAGACTATCAAACAACCTGATGATCACACTGAAAATGGAACAAAAACAGATCAAAATGTAGACAGACTCGATGATCGTGCTGCATTGGTTTTGCAGCTCAGCTCAGAAATGAAAACAGTTTATCGCAATCAAGTGACAGAGATCCAATCCTTGACCAATCCAGAGTCATAGTCACATATTGAAGGGAAAACTAATCCAGCTGACCTACCTACAAGAGGTCAAACTGTTCTAAACCTTTCACAGAGCCAGCTATGGTGGAACGGACCCAGCATTCTGACATCACCCAATTAGTCAGACTGATGATAACACATTCCCAGAAGAGGTGAATACAGAACTGAATTCCACTCACCAGGTCACTGTACAGTTCACAGCAAACAGCATAGACATCACTGAACCCATGTTGGCACTTGAAAGAGACAGCAAACTGAAAAGAGTGTTCAGAGTGGCTGCCTGTATAAAGAGATTCATAGCCAATGTTCGTACAAACATAAAAATGCAAGGTGAACTGACTGCTGACGAACGGTTCGAGGCAGAACAGTACTGGATCAAGGTAACACAACAACAGAGTTTCAGTCAGGAGATCATACTACTGAAGGCAGGAAAAAGCCTAAACAATGACTGTAAAATCAGAGAACTGAGCCCATTCCTGGATGAACACGAACTACTCAGTGTAGGAGGAAGACTGCAACAGTCCAACTTCACATTCAAAAAAGCACCCAGATACTCAGAAATGCTGATACAGTACCATCATGAGAAGGTGATGCATTCTGGAGTAAGAGGCATCCTAGTACAAATCAGAGAGTGATACTGGATCTTGTGTGCTAGGCAGCTAGTCAAGAGCACAGTAGCAAGATGTATTTTCTGCAAGAGATTCAAGGCAAGGGCCGGACAGCAGGTCACTGTGCCTTTACCAGTAGTAATATAGAATAATGAATCCCCACCATTTGAAGACACAGGTGTGAATTTTGCAAGAACGCTCTAAGTGAAAGAAAATGTGACATTGCACTGTTCACTTGTGCTGTAACCAGAGCAGTGCATTTGGAACTGGTTTCAGATCAGTCAACAGAGACAGTCCTATTGGCTCTGAAAATATTAATCTATTTGGACAATGCAAAAACGATCAAGAGCTGATCAGGACTTGAAAGAGCTGTGGAAGGCAATCAAAGAGCCCCAACTCTTGGCGTTCTTCTCAGAAAGGGGCATCAACTGGAGGTTCATTGCTGAGCAAGCAGCCTGTTGGGGCAGATTCTGGGAAAGACTTGTCAGGTCAGTGAAAACATGCCTGAGAAAGGTTCTTGGGAGAGCTTTGCTCAATTTTGAAGAGATGTGCACAGGTTGAAGCTATCCTAAATTCTAGGCCTCTGACCTTTGTGGACAATGAAGTGGATGAACCACAACCCCTGACACCAACACACTTTCAGGTGGGTAAAAGACTAACCTCTTTTCCGCCCAAGCCATTTGTGGCTGAACCTCAGCACCCAATGCTCAACATGGAGGAAACTACAAGTAGATGTAACTACAGGCAGAGACTTGTGACCAGCTTCTGGAACAGCTGGCGAAGAGACTACATGCTGGATCTAAAGTCAGCACACTGCTGTGACACACCACAGCCCATCCCACGCCATTGACTGCAAGTACCAGAATGCCTTGCAACAGGAAGTAAGAAAAACAAGAATGTGCCAGTTATGTTCAAGTGACAAGTGATTATCCTGGCTTTCGCTAGCAACTTTTTTCTATTGTTTTGTACAATGTAAAGTGGTAAAATATGACGTGAACAAGTATTATTTATTCTATTATACTACACTGTCATTAATGTATGTATGGCTACTATTTAATAAAGCTATGTAAACTATCCTGTATCTTCAGAACAAATACACCTTTGAGTTTATTACTATCCCAACTTAAATATTTGACACTGAAATTATGTTTCTATTACTATGCATTTACATTACATTTGACTAATTTAGCAGACGCTCTTATCCAGAGCAACTTACAGAGGCAATTAGGGTTAAGTGCCTTGTTCAAGAGCACATAAACACATTTTTCACATAGTCAGCACATACATTTAAACCATCGACCTTTGGGTTACTGGCCAAATGTTCTTAACCGCTAGGCTACCTGCCACCCATGCCTAATGAGAGAGCTAAAATGAAACCTCTGAACTTGAGATGCGTTAAATGGAATACTACTGTAACTGAAATCTGGACAGTGACAGTCCTTTAACATCTCACATGTAGCCTAATATGAAATGAACTCCTGCAGAATTAAGTATTTATTGCATTACATTTTTATTTTATTTTATTTTATTTTACCTTTGTTTAACCAGGTAGGCAAGTTGAGAACAAGTTCTCATTTACAACTGCGACCTGGCCAAGATAAGCAAAGCAGTTTGACACATACAACAACACAGAGTTACACATGGAGTAAAACAAACATACAGTCAATAATACAGTACAAAAACAAGCCCATATACAATGTGAGCAAATGAGGTGAGAAGGGAGGTAAAGGCAATAAAAAGGCCACGGTGGCGAAGTAAATACAATATAGCAAGTAAAACACTGGAATCGTAGATTTGCAGTAGGTGAATGTGCAAAGTAGAAATACTGGGGTGATGATTCACCAAATGTTATTTTTGGACTCTGGAAAAAGAGTGGAACACTATGTACGATTTATTTGATTCAGTATCTCGAGCAAATGCCAATATGGGTGTCTTATACAGTGATTGATCCTTTTACATAACGGCTGTCAGTATTTCAACCACAGGAAATATGCATCAATAACAAAGTGAATTCTTATCAGAAACATGGATTTGAGTTTTCACTGCTTTTTAATCTGAAAATGTTTGCAAGGGAAGAATTTTGAGGCAACCCTGTTTAGAGCCGTTGTCCCCGGTCCTGTCAAGAGGAACAACATTGAAAGAGAAAGCTTTTACAGATCTCAGCTAGATGATTGATGCATTTTTTTCCTCCATCATTTAAGACATTCTTGTGAGTGCATATTTACTTATTATGTATTATGTATCATTTATTTGTCTCTTAGGGTAACAAGTGGCTCCTCTATTTGACTAAACATGTTGACTAAATGAGCCAATTAAATTTAGCAGATAAATATAACAATTTGGCTAATAAGTGTGTTTTTTCCCACATCCCTGTGAAAAAAAGTTGTCCAACCGGCTCCGCCTGTCATACAATGAGGATACCATAAAAATATTCATTATGATATCTATGGCGCTACAGTGTCTGCTGCACACCTCCCCTGTACGGCCCGTTGCTTCTCGCCAACAAAAGCTAACACAGTCACGTCAAACTCTGAAATAACAACTAACTAGCTGCCGTTTTGTTTGTTTTAGCTTTTTTGCATTGACGTGGATATCCATGATGCTGCTGCTGCTCCACTCCTTTTGTTAGAGAAGCCTGTCTCTGTGCATGATGTAGCCTAGTCAGGAAAAAATGGCTAGTTGTACAGTCCGGCCCTGTTCAACAGGTCATTCGCGAGCTACAAGTAGCCTACAGGCCACATGTGAGTAGCTCGCCAAACAAATCCGAAAGTACATGCAACTTTCACGTGTTCCACCGCAAACTGTCATAAACAAATCTCACGAGTGTCAAGACAAATTCCCAGTTACTATTCTATTCAACGCTACTTTGACAATATCCCACCTCTGGTTAGCCACTGTTAGCTTAAAAAGACAAACCTAACACAATATCTGCCAATTAATTTCCAGCAATAATGCCCCTGTCTGTCTGTGTGGTTTGCACATTTGTCTATCACTTCATGTGTAGCCAGTTGATGTGATAACCATCTTGTGGGTTGACAGAAATACTTTCCTCAAAACCTTTCCAATTAAATGTTAACAGCAAAGTAGGCTTACTTGGCAGAAGTACAGAACCAGTCAAAAGTTTGGACACACCTACTCATTCCAGGGTTTTTCTTTCTTTTTACTATGTTCTACATTGTAGAATAATAGTGAAGACATTAAAAGTATGAAATAACACGTATGGAATCATGTAGTAACCAAAAAAGTGTTAAATATATTTAAAGTGTTAAGCAAATCAAAATATATGTTATATTTGAGATTCTTAAAGGTAGCCACCCTTTGCCTTGATGACAGCTTTGCACACTCTTGGCATTCTCTCAACCAGCTTCACCTGGTTGAGTTCCCACATATTGCTCAGCACTTGTTGGATACATGATTCCATATGTGTTATTTCATAGTTTTGATGTCTTCACTACTATTATACAATGTTGAAAATAGTTTTTTTTAAATAACAAAAACCCCTTGAATGAGTAGGTGTGTCCAAACTCTTGACTGGTACTGTATGTTGATATTCTTTTGTGTATTATTTCATTATTTATTATATGATTTTCATAGTTATATTACTATGTCATTAGTAGTAGCCATAATTCATAAATGGCACCATACAGGGTTCTATATGGAACCATTTAGTTCAGGGAAGGGTTCTGGTCAAAGAACCCTACAATAGAGATCTATATAAAACGTTTAGGTGTTCCATATATGAAGCAAGCTATATAACCTTTTTGGTTCTATATAGAACCTAAGAGTGTACCATTACGTCCACCAACTACTCTCTTTTGCATGTCTACAATTCCCGAATGGATAAGGTGAGAGTGATTTCTGTTGCTGACCCATTTGGTTTTTCAGTGACACATAATGGAGGCCTATCAGGGCTCCCAAAGCAGGAAACCATGGGCCTTTGAGAGGCGTCACTGACCCCTGCTCCGCTCATCTGGGGGAAACTGAGCCCTCAGCTGGCAGGACAGCATCACATTTAGGAGTACCCAGAGCATTCCTCCTAATAGCCCTGAAACCAGTATTCTCTGTGAGATCATGTTTCTGCTCTCTCTCCATGGAATGGTCTACAAACACAAAGGCTATGTTAGAGAGAGAGTAGAATAAGTGTGTGTGCAGCACTGCATGCACGATTATATGTATTAAAAGGAGCGTGTGGATTTGGTCTGTGCATATGTGTTTGTGTAGGTGTCTGGATATGTGAGTATGTCTATCTGTGTGTATTTGTGCCTAGGGTCTAGTGTAGTGCATGAGGCCTTTTCCTTTATATGTGTGTGTGTGTGTGTGCGTACATGTGTGTCTGTGTGTTTGTTGGAGCCCAGGAGTCTTCCTCTCCTGTAATGAGTGGTTACCTGATCCGCCTGTCAGTCAGTCCCCTCGCCCCTCTGCCTTCAAAACACAACGCAACAATCATCGCAGCACTCACACACGCTGACGCACACACGCACGCCAAACACAAACCAGACACACACCAAAGACACACACATATAGTGATAGGTGCTGGATTTAGTACATGAACACTCAATTCAAACACACCCTCATACACACTCATTCTCTGAACAGATCAGCACCCATCCCAGCAAGCACATTATTTGGTTCCTTGGAAGTTGTGGGAACATGCGTTTGGTTTCCAATCGGTTCAAAGCCATAAGCCATTGGAACGAAGCCATACGTTTCCTGACCGGTAAAACTGAATGTTTTTTTAAAATGTTTTGGAAACATTTCATTTCGCCTGTTCTGGAAACGTACATTTTTAAGTTGCATGGAGGTTCTGGCAACGTTTTACTATGGTTCCCATACTATGCTGAAATACTGAAATTCCCCAACAGATTAATGTTGTTTCTTAAGCGCTATCTGGGATGCTCATATACAGGTCTATGTGCCATAAGTTTTAAACAGCTGCACTGTAATTACTGCAATTCTAAATTTATGATCAAACCAAACAACATATTCACTCAATAGTTTTCACAAACATTTACAGTAGATTATATAAAGCACATAAACATTGAAAAGTGGGACCGTGCCTCTTCAAACCAGGCCCTGAACTTGTAGAGTATCCACACAGTTTGAATCTGCTTTCCTTTCTCTCCTCTCTGGTCCGTCTCTATTCTTTAGAAGGTTTAGGATGGTGCGAACTGGATACCAGTTCAGTTTCGCTGCCAACAAAGAGGCTGTGAGGCCTGCCAATACTCTCCCCACCAGGGAGGGAGAAGTCTCCCCACTTCAACACTCCTGTCCTTCCACACTCATCTCTGTCAATCCCACTGACTAGCACAATTTCCCTCTAATCCCCCTTCCTCTGCTCTCAAATGGCGGGCCAAGAGAGAAACCTCATCTGGAAGTGGACAAGAAAAGCCACAATACTTAAGCAGGTTGTGGGAACATCCTGATAATGCTGTGAGTGTGTGCGTACAGACTCAAAGGAGATTTAGCTTATGAAACTCCAACACATTTCTCTCTCCATGCCCTTCTCTTTCTCTTTTATTTAAGTGCACCTCTTAAATCTTTATCTCTGTTATGGGTACATTAAATGTGCTGACGATAGTAATGTCAAACACACTTTATTGGCATGGGCCGAAAGCAAATAATGCCACTCAAATAATCAAATATCAAAAAGAGACACAGCTCTCTGTCTGAAGTTAGGAGCATGCCTCGAACGAAAAATATGTTTCAACAGCAAAGCTCAATATCAATCAGGGATATCAGGCTGTAGATCTTCCAAACTGATTAGAGAGAGAGAGAGAGAGAGAGAGAGAGAGAGAAAGGTGAGAAAGCAGAGGGAGGGGAATGAGTTCAATCCATGTCGTTGCACACCAGTCAGTCAACCGTGAAGTCATAGGACAACAGATAAGGGGTCCTAGGAGAGTTGACCTTCCCACGTGAAAAAATACTACAGTTTACTATAGAATACTACTGTAAATACAGCAACAATGTCTGTAAAAACACTACAGTCTGCATGCCAAGTATAGAATATGTAATGTGTTATAGTAAAGAGCAGAAGCTTTGAACTATCCGCTCAGACCCCAGTCCTACCTACCTACTTACCCACAGGCTATGGAAAATTGGCTATTTTTGCATTTCTCCTGAAGGTTTCCTCAAAAAACAAAACACTATAGTAAATACTACAGTAATGTCTGAAAAAACACTACAGTAAATACTACAGTATACTACAGTCCTCAAAAACACACCAATACTACAGTATACTACAATCTGCAAAAACTATAGTTAACTGTAAAACACTAAAGTATACTAAAGTCTGCAAAAACACTGCAGTGAATATTACAGTAAAGTCTGCAAAAAACTACAGTGAATAGTATAGTATTTATACCATAATACTGTATACTATAGTATTTTTTATGGGTTTTGATTTATGAAGGACTCAGGTCAGAGATACACAGGGCTCAACTAGCCTGTCTAGAGTAGTGGCTAGGGCAAATAGAGAGAGACCCAGTCTGAGCCTATACACCAGACCACCCATCTAAAGGAAACACAAAACTAGGCCCAAAATTAAGCCCCAGTGGTGAGAGATATATGTGAAGGCGCTAAACATGAGAGTTACTGTATCAACAGGCCCACCACGGTCTTCAGGGGAGAAGGCTCAGCTTCACAGGGTCTGTCACCACAACAAACACACGGCCACTCAGGGGAGGATGGAGCTGGGAGCTAAAAGGGACTCTGGGAACACCGTTGACACGTGTCAAGAGCTGGTCATTTGCTGCGTGTCAACAGGGGTCGGCACTTGACGGACATTGACGTTGAGTTTGCTGAGGACTGACTAAATAAACAGGTTATTTTTTGAGTTGATGAAAAGAAACCGAGAAGGTAGACGAGCCTGTATTCATAAAGCGTCTCAGAGTAAGAGTGCTGATTTAGGATGAGTTTTGCCTTTCTGATTACGACAAATAAGATTACATTGACGTGCGAGGGACGACGACGACGACGACATAATCCTAGATCAGAAGACCTTGGCCAGGTCTCCCTTGAGGTAGAGGTCTTCTGACCTCAATGGGACTGGTTAGATAAAGGTGGGGGTAAAAAATCCTACTCTGAGATGCTTGATACATACAGCCCCTGAAATATAGAAAAAACGTGCTAGGGCTCTTATTTTCTTCTCACTCCCTAAACGAAGTGTGCCATTATGTGTACCGTTAGGATGAGGTGGATACTATGCACACAGACCCACACAGATTCCCCTGCACCATACTGTAACTGTAAAACACCCCTGCAAAGGCTAAAGCACCTCAATCTGTGCATCTCAGACACTGATAGAGCCCCATTACTTTAATATGAAAATTACAACCATGTGAAATATCTCCTAAGGTTCATACATACACAACTGGTAACCACACCACATGGCTGCCGGAGCTTGGTTAATACTTTTTTCTCCTGTAGATTAGGCACTTCAAGGCATGCCAAGCATAACACAATTGGCACAGCAGTCCCGTCCACTACACTCGCAAATGTTGTTGTTTCGTTCGTTTTTCTTTTCCCTCATCTGTTTTCGTTTTTTTTCCCTTTCCGAATGGAAATTTTGAGGTCGATTTGGTTTTGCCTGTTCTGCTCGAACAGTTCAAATCAAAAAGATTGGAGGGGGAGGATAAGGCACGGGGGAAATTTAGATTTAACTCCATGATGAGGGTGCTTCAAAATAACGCCCATGTGGTCTTCATTTTAGCTGGGTTTTAACAGCAAATGGAGCGAGGCGAGAGCTGGCAAACCCCCTCCCCAACACACACAAAGACACACACGTACTGCCGCTCCGCACCCCCTCACCAACTACATACACCCCCAACCACACTGTGCATTACAGATCAGAACATTGAAATGACTCAAGCTGTGCTGTATAGCACTACTGCACAGGCTACTCCTACTGTATGCAAGTTTCCTGGTTTCTGTTAGAAAACCAAGCCTCTGCAGGATCATGACTAGGACAGTGGTGGATACGTCACTTCCAGGGCTCAATAGTTTTGTCTCTGAGGGGCAAGTTTTTTAAATTTATGCTGAAAAAAATATAATTGCAACATGTAAAGTGTTGGTTCAATGTTTCATGAGCTGAAATTAAAGACCCCAAAAATGTTCCATACGCACAAGCTTATTTGTCTAAAATTTTGTGTACAAATTTGTTTACAGTAGCTTTCCTCAAAAAACAAAACACTATAGTAAGGTCTCCTTTGCCAAGATAATCCATCCACCTGACAGGTGTGGCATATCAAGAAGCTGATTAAACAGCATGATCATTACACAGGTGCACAAACCTTTCAACACAAACTGTCAGAAACCATCTCAGGGAAGCTCATCAGCGTGCCTGTTGTCCTCACCAGGGTTTGGACATGACTGCAGGTTGGCCTCGTAACCGACTTCAGCTGGCAAATGTTCACCTTCGATGGCCACTGGCACGCTGGAGAAGTGTGCTCTTCACGGATTAATCCCGGTTTCAAACATACCGGGCAGATGGCAGACAGCCTGTGTGGCGTCGTGGGGGTGAACAGGTTGCTGATGTCAACGTTGTGAACAGAGTGCCCCGTGGTGGTGGGGTTATAAGCTATGGACAATGAACACAGTTGCATTTTATCAATGGCAATTTGAATGCACAGACATACCGTGACGAGATCCTGAGGCCCATTGGCGTGCCATTCATCCACCGCCATCACCTCAGCATGATAATGTTTCAGCATGATAATGTTTCAGCATGATAATGCACGACCACATGTCACAAGGATCTGTACACAATTCCCGGAAGCTGAAAATGTCCCAGTTAAAGGTATCTGTGATGAACAGATGCATATCTGTATTCCCAGTTATGTGAAATCCATAGATTCGGGACATAATGAATTTATTTCAAGTGACTGATTTCCTTGTATGAACTGTAACTCAGTAAAACCTTTCAAATAGTTTCATGTTGCGTAAACATTTTTGTTCAGTGTATGTACCCAGGCTTGAAAAGGGCTATAAAATGCACTAGAACAGAGCTTATTCCAATAAACTCTCCCTTGCTAGGAAAAAACATGTCTATGAGTCAGACTCCATTCATGACATAACATAGCGTTTGACAGGGATTCATCTGAAGTGCACATAGGTGTTACCGCCCATTGTAACTGAAAACGGTTGAATTGTTTTCTTATGGGTCGGTCGCTTTCAGAACCGAGACCATTAAAGGTATTTTTTCTTTCTTTGGCGAGGAAGGCGGTCATGGAAACGAGTGTATTACAGTAAACAGAGGTGGTGGAACCCTGGGCTGTTTGTTCTGCTGCTATTAACATGGAAGACCTTTTCATGATGGTGAAATGTGTGTGTGTGTGTCTGTGCCTGCGTGCGTGCGTGCGTGCTTGTGTGCGTGTGCGCGCGCGTGTGTGTGTGTGTGTGTGCACGCGTGCGTGTTTGTTCACCATTATGTGTCTTCACCATTATATGGTTTAAAGAAAAATTGTGTGGAAGCCAAAGTAACTGATATGGGTGGAGTTCACAGTAAAAGTTCACTGACTGCCCAATAGGAAAGACTAATTTCACTACAGTCACAATGACCAACTGTAGTCTAGACCACATTTTCAGGAGTCATGACATAGATTTTGCAACCAGGGTCCATGTTCATAAAGCGTCTCAGAGTAGGAGTGCTGATCAACGATCAGGTCCTAGATCAGCTACTATTCTGAGACACTATGAATATGTGGCTAGATATTGTTGGGTGAATCTTAAAGGGCAATTCCGACACTTTTCAACCACATATTCATCATCTCCAGCACCAAACCATATGGGAAAACAGCATGTTTCTATGATCTGTGGTTAGAAAGATAGGAATAAAGGTCTTTGGAAAATGCTTCTCTGTGACATCACAGGGTATCAGGAATCAATGTCAGACCCAGATGCAGACTGTCGAGGTAACAATGTTTATTGTAGCAACAGGGGCAGACAAAGACAGGTCAAGGCAGGCAGGGGTCCAAAATCCAGGGTAAGGCAAAGGTACCTGGACGGCAGGCAGGCTCAGGTTCAGGGACAGGCAGGGTTCAGTAAACCAGAGGTGGAGCAAAGGTGCAGGTCGGCAGGCAGGCTCAGGGTCAGGCAGAGAGGTCAGGTGGGCGGGTACAGGGTCAGGACAGGCAAAGGTCAAAACCAGGAGGACAAGGAAAGAGAGGCTGGGAAACGATAGGAGCTTACAGGAAAAACGCTGGTAAGCTTGAACGAACAAGACGAACTGGCAACGAACAGACAGAGAACACAGGTATAAATACACAGGGGAAAACTGGGAAGAGGGGTGACACCTGGAAGGGGGTGGAGACAAGGACAGGTGAAACAGATCAGGGCGTGACACAGGGTAGGATTTAAAGTACAAAAACAGTGATTTTCTAAACCTGTCATGAGTTACTAGCCCAAGGGAGGGTATTTTCTTGCTCCCCACGTAGCTGTGAATCTCATAGTGATTAAAAATCATTGTTTGAAAAATGTTGAACATTTTGATGATTGCTATAATTTTTTTACATTATATATTTTTCTTCTACAAAACTTAGAAACACGCTGTTTTCACATACGTTTGAAGTGGTATTGTGCTGGAGATCATGAAAATGAGGTTGTCCTGGCCTACAGCCCCAACCCATGCTCTACTCCTCCACCTCTCCACTCCCCATCTCTCAGGATTGAAGCCCTAGGCCTTCGACACAGGAAATTGTCCACTTCTTATTGATCGCCAGGACGCACATCGATCAGAAAGTGACATCGCTCCCTTGGCTCCGGTGCTGGAGAAAGCAGGTCCTGTTATTTATTGTTTCTGCATCACACATGGGCCCCAATAACTCCGTCCCCGCTGGCCCCCCACCCATCGTTCAAACATACAGGGTTCCTCCCTGAGGGAGCACTAACTGGTTACTTAGAACAGATGTTGGAACGTTGTACTAATGTTGCCCTTATATAGAAACTCTCAGCACATGTTAATTGCAGCCACTAACACCTCATGAGTCTTGGAGCTGTCACCATGTACTGTATGCAATACTCCAATTCTTTGTCTCAGGAGTGATATAATTAAGCAATAAGGCACTAGGGGGTGTGGTATATGGCCAATATACCACAGCTAAGGGCTGTTCATGGTAAGGTACGATGCAACACAGAGTGCCTGGATACAGCCCTTAGCCGTGGTATATTGGCCATATAACACAAAGCCCCAAGATGCCTTATTGCTATTATAAACTGGCTACCAACCTAATTAGACCATTAAAAATAAATGCTTTGTCATGCCCGTGGTATACGGTCTGATATACCACAGCTGTCAGCCAACCAGCATTCAGAGCTCGAACAACCCAGTTTATAATGTAAAATACACTTAATACAGACTCTCTAGTGTCAAGTAAATGGCTACATCGTAACTGTATGGCTACCATGTTGTTGCGCAACATGTGGCTCATCTATATCCAATATTGTTTACTTTGACATTCACGGTCTTGTATCTGTTTGTTCAACATTGCCATAATTATACATTATATATTTTCTTGAATTATAAAATGTAAAATTCACCATGAGAAGATCAACAGACAGGTTCTACTCCCATTGGCAACCCTTCAGTTCATACTTTGAAGGTCTCTCTACCTTTCCTACTGAATGAACAATTACAATTAATGAAGTAATTACACTTAGCTTTAACCTTTATGATTTCATTCCCATTCAGTTTGAAGATGTTGAACTTGACTGCCTCTATGGCAAAAAAAATATACTATTCATTCTAATATGACTGGTATGATTACCTGAACGATTTATTCTCACTCTTATCTACTACTTTTCTTAAAAATGTATATATTCAAAAAATACTATTACAGTCTGTTTTATAACCATTTTTCCTTTTAAGCGGATTTCTACTTGAAGAAATGAAGACATTCACTGTTTTCTAAACCCTGATGCAACATGCATGCACCTTATATTAATAGTATTTTTTATAACATTTTCCCCTGGGATGGAAAGGAGGGTGGGGTTGGGGAGACGAGGATGGAGGTGTTCTTTTTGAGGGAAAAAACTAACAATGCTGCAGTTGTATATTTGAAATCTGTGAAAAAAATATATATTGGGGAAAAAAATGATTGCTATGGTTATGTTGGACATAACAATTATTATCATAACGGGAAGCAGTCAAGTTGTAATTAGGGAATTTCCAATGAATCTTTCTCTTTCCCTATGAAGCAGCCAAAGCAGTCAGGGTGAAGCGCTGGCTGAATAATGGGGGTAAGGAGATGCTGGTGTAGATTTTGGAGATATCTGTCTGACTGTCTGATGGAGGGAGGTGGGTTTGGAAAAGGTTTCTATGCAGGCCTTGCCTCGCTATGTTAGCACAAGTTTGGATTCTCTCACATCCCCCCCGCCCATGGCGCCTTCCTCTCTATCCTAATGTCTCTCTCACTCTTTCCCTTTCTCTTCCTAACCCTATCATGCTATCTTTTGTATTATATTTTCCCTTCTCTATCACACATTATTCCTCCATTTCTGATTGACTTTCTTTTCAAACTCCCTCTCTCTGCTTGTTGTGGTCTAAATGTGCCCCCTCTTGGTGGCAAATAAAGCTCGAATACAATTATCTAGCTCCTTGGGCATTAGTTTGTTTGGCACAAAAAACAACACTATCTCTATTCTCATAACTTCAACTGGCCCTTCAGGCCTATCAGGTGGAGGTGAACCCCATGGTAGTGAATCCTGTTCATTGCCCACTCCCTACACCACTCCCTCCCTCCAGTAGATGTGGTTGGCCGAGCATACCACTGCCATAGTGAACACAAACAGAGCCTCCCCCAGGTCTCAACGCCGCTGTGTCAACTTCTCTCCTTTCATTCACAATCTGGTCCGCCTCTCTCTTACGCCTCGTCTCCCCCACTGATTGAGAAGACGAGAGCTGATTGTGCCTGAAGACTGAAAGTCGGTTTGTACCTCTACCTCACCCCCACACTCCCCATTGTCCTCCATCCTCCCACCTCACTGCTACCGAGCAGGTGCACACACCCTGCTTGTTATTTTACATTATTTTTCTACTTTATTAAACATGTTCGTGCCTTGGGGACATGGGTTCAGTTTACCCGTGAACACAGGGCTCGGCTCAAAATGTGTGTGGCTTAGATGTCCAACCGATGTTGAAATGGAATGTGTTTTTTTTCGGACTTTTTAGAGACAAGGAGCTCTTTTAGGGAAGGGAAGAAAATATGGTTAAGTCTTCTCGATTACAGTCTTTTTGATTTTCCTCCGATCCCCTGGTCAGCTGATGGTCAAACCCCCACCCCCCTCCTCAAATCAAATAAAATCAAATCATATTTTATTTGTCACATACACATGGTTAGCAGATGTTAATGCGAGTGTAGCGAAATGCCTGTGCTTCTAGTTCCGACAATGCAGTAATAACCAACGAGTAATCTAGCTAACAATTCCAAAACTACTACCTTATACACATAAGTGTAAAGGGATAAAGAATATGTACATAAATATATATGAATGAGTGATGGTACAGAGCGGCATAGGCAAGATGCAGTAGATGGTATCGAGTACAGTATATACATATGAGATGAGTATGTAAACAAAGTGGCAGAGTTTAAAGTGGCTAGTGATACATGTATAACATAAAGATGCAGTAGATGATATAGAGTACAGTATATACGTATACATATGAGATGAATAATGTAGGGTATGTAAACATTATATTAAGTAGCATTGTTTAAAGTGGCTAGTGATATATTTCCCATCATTTCCCATCAATTCCCATTATTAAAGTGGCTGGAGTTGAGTCAGTGTGTTGGCAGCAGCCACTCAATGTTAGTGGTGGCTGTTTAACAGTCTGATGGCCTTGAGATAGAAGCTGTTTTTCAGTCTCTCGGTCCCAGATTTGATGCACCTGTACTGACCTCACCTTCTGGATGATAGCGGGGTGAACAGGCAGTGGCTCGGGGGGTTGTTGTCCTTGATGATCTTTATGGCCTTCCTGTGACTTCGGGTGGTGTAGGTGTCCTGGAGGGCAGGTAGTTTGCCCCCGGTGATGCGTTGTGCAGACCTCACTACCCTCTGGAGAGCCTTACGGTTGTGGGCGGAGCAGTTGCCGTACCAGGCGGTGATACAGCCCGACAGGATGCTCTCGATTGTGCATCTGTAGAAGTTTGTGAGTGCTTTTGGTGACAAGCCGAATTTCTTCAGCCTCCTGAGGTTGAAGAGGCGCTGCTGCGCCTTCTTCACGATGCTGTCTGTGTGGGTGGACCAATTCAGTTTGTCTGTGATGTGTACGCCGAGGAACTTAAAACGTACTACCCTCTCCACTACTGTTCCCTCTGCTGTTTTCTGAAGTCCACAATCATCTCCTTAGTTTTGTTGACGTTGAGTGTGAGGTTATGCATCCCCAGTGGCGTACTACACACCCCCGCAGGCTCTGGAGGCCCCAAACCCCCAAGAAGATAGACACTGAGTATACCAAACATTAGGAACGCCTTGCTAATATTGAGTTGCACCCCCCCTTTGCCCTCAGAACACCCTCAATTCGTCGAGCTATGGAATCTACAAGGTGTCGAAAGCGTTCCACAGGGATGCTGGCCCAAGTTGACTCCAATGCTTCCCCCAGTTGTGTTAAATTGGCTGGATTCTTGATACACATGGGAAACTGTTGAACGCCTGGCACCTTCTACCATAATCCATTCAAAGGCACTCAAATCTTAAGTCTTGCCCATTCACCCTCTGAATGGCACACATACACAATCCATGTCTCAATTGTCTCAAGGCTTAAAAATCAATTGTCTCCTCCCCTTCATCTACACTGACTGAAATGGATTTAACAAGTGACATCAATAAGGGATCATAGCTTTCCCTCGGATTCACCTGGTCAGCCCATGTCATGGAAAGAGCAGGTGTTCTTAATGTTTTGTATACTCAGTTGTTATAAATACTGTACTACCCTCCGCCCCAGTCGCTCTCTTTCTTTTCATTGTTTGGTAATAAGACATGTAGACCTTGCAGGGGGGCCCCGCGAAACTGCGGTACACCACTGCCCCCCTGTCCCCCCATCCTCCTCCTCCACCCCAGTCCCTCTCTTTCTGTACATTGTTTGGTAATAAGAATGTATTAATACGACTTACACTCCAACGGGTTAATTGAGGGGACCGTTTGATCCGACTGCGGTATCCATGCGTGAACATTTTCTATCAATCTACAGTGATCAATTAGGAGAACAATGCTGTGGGGTCAGAGTTGAGGAGTGGCGGCCAGTAATCAGGACACCTGGCCAGTAATCAGAGTAGCAGAGGAAGAATTAAAACCAACATTAACTATGATTAATGGAAAAAAGAACAAGGCTGTTAAACAATGAGGCAAGAGGCCGCTTCCAGCTCCCATGGCATCTATAAGCGTCTTTGAACGCTGGCCCTAGACATGCTCTTTTCTCTCTTTCACACACAAAAACACACACAAGCAATGCAAGGCACACATCACACGCATCACACATGCTCCCACACACACTCCTCCCTCTGTGGGCCTCCTTTTCTCCAACCACGGGCCCACAAATCAAAGCTCAAGAGAGAGGACCCCTGGGCTTCTGTTAAAATGTGCAGGAACGGATTGTGTGTGTCTGTGTGTTCGTAAATATGTATGTACGTGTGTGTGTGTAGAGATCTTAAGGGAACTCCTGGGTCATAAACCCTAGAGCACAGTGATAGAACAAAGGGCAGACATTCATTAATCTCCCACGTCCCACACTACTGTAGTTCAGTGAACCCGACTTCACTCAGAGGCACATTCTGGTTCAGTTGTCTTTTGTGTGTGTGTGTGTGTGTGTGTGTGTGTGTGTGTGTTGTGTGTGTGTGTGTGTGTGTGTGTGTGTGTGTGTGTGTGTGTGTGTGTGTGTGTGTGTGTGTGTGCTGAATGTACAGTGTCAAGGAGATGGGGCTTGAGTGTGTGGTTATGCGAATGCCTGTGCATGTGAATGTGTGGCCGTGTGTGTACAGGGGGTGAGGAGGACCCCTCTGCAGCAAGCAGGATGTTCCCATGCTACAGCGTGTCAGGCAGCTGGCTGGACGCCTGCCAAACCAAACCTGTGGTTGGCTGGAAGGAGAGCAGCACAGCCAGGGATCCAGTTTCTTTTGAGAGAGAGAGAGAGAGAGAGAGAGAGAGAGAGAGAGAGAGAGAGAGAGAGAAATGTTAGTAGGCCTCTTGTCAATGTTCTTGAAGTTCAACACTTGTGCGAGCGCACACACACACACACACACACACACACACACACACACACACACACACACACACACACACACACACACACACACACACACACACAAACACACACAAACAGACACACACAAACAGACACACAAGTACTGTTCAAATTTCAGGCACTCTGAATTAGTGTTCTCCCAACTTGTGATTGGAAGGTTGACTATAGGGAAAAAAAATAACTGGCTCTATGGATACAAAATGCATTTAAACCTGTCCAACAATGATATGAGTTCCACAGAAGACAACAATATATCAGCCAGGTCTGAGTTCATGTGTTACACCTATCAGATCTAGGCTAGGAACAACCTATCCATGTTCTTCAACATGAACTAGTCACAAGCTGAATTGGGATCATTTACATCTTTTGACCTGAGAACTACAACAAAACAGTAGCTAAATGGAATGGATGTCCTGTTCTGATTAAAATCATTGTGGGAAGTTACAGTTATATGAAGAGGCATTCAGCCATGGCATTGTAAACATTTGTTTGGTTAGCTAGCTAGCTAATGTTAGCATAACTAGCTAGCTACTTTTGCAAAAATTATGTTTTTTCTGTTATCTAAAGAAATGCCTGGGAATGTGTTTATTACTTAACTTTCTGTTTAAATCAATATTTAAGTTGAAGTTTTACCCTAATATCAATGTTTACAATGCCAGTTGAAATGTATTTATTTATTTATGTATTTATTTCACCTTTATTTAACCAGGTAGGCAGTTGAGAACAAGTTCTCATTTACAACTGAGACCTGTCCAAAATAAAGCAAAGCAGTGTGACAAAAACAACAACACAGAGTTACACATGGGATAAACAAAGGTACAGTCAATAACAAAATAGAAAAATCTGTATACAGTGTATGCAAATGAAGTAAGGAGGTAAGGCAATAAATAGGCCAATAGTGGTGAAGTAATTACCATTTAGTAATTTACACTGGAGTGATATATGTGCAGATGAGGATGTGCAAATAAAAATACTGGTGTGCAAAAGAACAGAAAGACAAAAATAAATATGGGGATGAGGTAGGTAGTTAGTTGGATGGGCTATTTACAGATGGGCTGGGTACAGCTGCAGCGATCGGTAAGCTGCTCTGACAGCTGACGCTAAAGTTAGTGAGGTAGATATAAGTCTCCAACTTCAGTGATTTTTGCAATTCTATCCAGTCATTGGCATCACAGAACTGGAAGGAAAGGCAGCCAAAAGAGGTGTTGGCTTTGGGGATGACCAGTGAAATATACCTGGTGGAGCGTGTGCTACGGGGGGGTGTTGCTATCGTGACCAGTGAGCTGAGATAAGGCAGAGTTAAACCTAGCAAAGACTCATAGATGACCTGGAGCCAGTGGGTTTGGCGACGAATATGAAGCGAGGACCAACCAACGAGAGCATTCAGGTCGCAGTGGTGGGTAGTACATGGGGCTTTGGTGACAAAATGGATGGCACTGTGGTAGACTGCATCCAGTTTGCTTAGTAGAGTGTTGGAGGCTATTTTGTAAATGACATCGCCGAAGTCAAGGATTGGTAGGATAGTCAGTTTTACGAGGGTAAGTTTGGCAGCATGAGTGAATGAGGCTTTGTTGCGAATAGGAAGCTGATTCTAGATTTAACTTTGGATTGGAGATGCTTAATGTGAGTCTGGAAGGAGAGTTTACAGTCTAACCAGACACCTAGGTATTTATAGTTGTCTGCATATTCTAAGTCAGAACTGTCCAGAGTAGTGATGCTAGTTGGGCGGGTGCGGGCAGCGATCGGTTGAAGAGCATGCATTTCATTTTACAAGCATTTAAGAGCAGTTGGAGGCCACGGAAGGAGTGTTGTATGGCATTGAAGCTTGTTTGGAGGTTTGTTAACACAGTGTCCAAAGAAGGGGCAGATGTATACAGAATGGTGTCGTCTGTGTAGAGGTGGATCAAAGAATCACCAGCGGCAAGAACTAAATCATTGACATATACAGAGAAAAGAGTCGGCCCGAGAATTTAACCCTGTGGCACCCCCATAGAGACTTGCCAGAGGTCCGGACAACAGGCCCTCCGATTTGACACACTGAACACTATCTGAGAAGTAGTTAGTGAACCAGTCGAGGCAGTCATTAGAGAAACCAAGGCTGTTGAGTTTGCCGATAAGAATACAGTGATTGACAGAGTCGAAAGCCTTGGCCAGGTCGATGAAGACGGCTGCACAGTACCGTATTTTACCGATGGCGATTATGATATCTTTAGGACCTTGAGTGTAGCTGAGGTGAACCCATGACCAGCTAGGAAACCAGATTGCGTAGCGGAGAAGGTACAGTGGGATTCTAAATGGGCGGTGATCTGTTTGTTCACTTGGCTTTCAAAGACTTTAGAAAGGTAGGATGGATATAGGTCTGTAACAGTTTGGGTCTAGAGTGTCTCCCCCTTTGAAGAGGGGGGTGACCGGTTGATTACTTTTTTCAAATCAATGTATTTTCCAAATTGATTCCACGTACAATTACGTTGAAACAATGTTGATTCAACCAGCGTGTGCTCAGTGGGTAGTGTGTGTTTTAGTGTGTGAGGGGGGATCCGTTGAACCCAGTCTTTACTGTGGATATGAGACAATGAGATGATAGATTTGGATCAACATCTACGCTGTGGGATCAAACTCCTGGCAAAGAAGATGAAAGTAGATTTTTGCTCTCACTATTGATACAAGCTGCCAAGGCCCCTCTCTCTTTCCCTTCTTCATGTCTCTCTAGACCCCATCCTCCATCTCCAGGTCCAGCCCAGTCAGTCCCTCATGGGGGAGCGAGGGATAGGCATCCCATATGGAAGCCATTCCATCAGGCTTCCAAGCCTAGTCGCCACACTGGGAATGTTTTGCCGTTCATTGAGATGGGCCGCTGTGATGTCACAGGAGCCGACTGGAACACTGGCACATAAGTGCTGTGTCAGGCGAGGGGGAGGGAGAGAGGAGGGGGGAAAGAGGGGGAAAGGGGGAGGCGGGTGAAGAATAAAAACGCTGAGCTACAACTTTTTTTCACCGCACCGTAAATTAGTACATTCCCTCATGGAAAACATTCATGCAACACAGGGCCCTGAGAGCTACAAACTCTGCTGAGAAACCGTGTGTGGTTCAGTATCGTTTCAATTAGACTGAACAAAACATCTCCTCAGCTGGGATCCCACCAGAGGAATAAGCCCAGAGAAGCAGAGGATTTGTGGGTTTGAAATAGCACAAAGCTGCTTCCAATAAAACGCTCATACATTGTGGCCCCTTTGGCTGCCTAATAAAAAGAAGATGTACAGAGAGGAGAAACTAAGTCAACCTGGTCTCTGAATCTCAGGAAGATAATTAAAAAAAAAATAGAACATACTTTTCATGGTGCTGTCCAGTTGTATGTCTCCTGTATGGGTTTTATATTGTGAGACACGCACGCACGCATGCACGCACACCACACATACATGTTTGACATGCACACAAATAATCACGAACACACATCATCTCCACGACAGTTATAGAGAACCCAGCTCATTGCTAAGTACCCAGCAGGCTCTAAATTTCATCAGAGTGGTGGAGAAGTGTTTTTACAAGGCTCGACGGAATCGGCCGAGGCACACACCACACAGACAGGGGGCCTCTGTCAAACACACCTACATTTAAACCATTCCGAAAGCAATACCTAACAAAGTGTCAGGAAAGCTCCCTGTGCTGTCAGAGAGAGGGGCTGCTCTGGCCCGCAACAACAGGAAACACATGTATGGTGGGAGGTGGAGACTAAAGGTTGACATGGGAACAGGACCCCCGAGGGTCCCGTGGGATTCTGCCAGGAATGGGAGTGAAGTTCTAGAGTCAAGTTCGGGACAGGACGGGACAAGATCAAGAGTCTGCAGGAACGGGCAATACAGGAATAGTGATACACTGAGTTTTTAGGCAGAAATATGTCACGTGTGGAGCGTTTCAAACAAACAACAACTGTGTGGCCTAGGCCTAATAACATTTTTGTAATTTCCCCCCTCGTCCTTCTGCCAGTTACTAGGCTACCTCAGATGCCAACCTACATTAGTAGGCCAAATGATGAAGCCTTCAGAAAAGAGCGATGTTTTAACTACATTTGATAGAGTTGTCTTTGTCGTTGACAATGAAGGAACTGAGGACATGCTCTACTCCTCACAACTTTACCGTAAAGCCCAATTGTTCGCGCATTTACCTAAACCCGTACCATCTGAAGTTAAAGAGTGAAATAAAAATAGGTTGACTTATGCAGTACGGCCACTCAGTTTTGTTTGTATTTTTTATGTCCATGTTGGAAATGTACATATGTGCGCAGTGCTCATCTGTAGGCTACAGACTTATATGTCGGTGACTGCTTACTGCTCCCTGGGTCAGGCAACTACTGAGTTCAGCTGGCTCAGGAGGCCCACTGACAACTTCCTCATCCGCCACAAGGGTCAGCGGACATGACGCCTGGACTGGCCTATTAGTGCTGGATCAGATCCAGGAAGAGTGGTGGGGAAAGAGGGCAAAGCTTTGAGAGATGTGTATAGGGTTCTATCTTCTGAAGGAGTCAGAGATAGAACACACAGTTCATTGTATCTAGGTCTATGAGAAAGGTCTGGGACATTGTGGCCCATGACCCGGAATGTCATCCTAAGTCAGTCTCCCTTTCTACTGTAGGAAAAATTCTTAATAAAAAAACCTTGAACTGGGCATACGTCCAACATATGTAGTCGGAAGAAAAACAGTGACCTGAAACTCACGTGTAAAATCAGGACGGACAAACTCCTGAATGGCCCAAGGTAATCTCCCAGGCATCCTAGTGACTAGTCCCTGTTATGATGGAATAAGTCTCACTAGCAGAGACATTGACTCCACTTTAAACCTCATCTCTTTGACAGCAAGTCGACTTTATTACGAGTCACGTGATGAGAATGGAGTGTGAAGTGACTTGTGTATGGATTCCTGTGTGTCCCTACTGATGTATCCATTAATGGCTATGCATAACCCCATTCCAAACCATCATCCTTCACTCCACTCCGCATGTGCACTTGTCATGCTCTATGTGTGCACTCATGCCCTCAGACAACCCTATAGTTAGTCTGTTTCCCACTGAGTTAGGGAAAGATAATCTTCTGCCTATTCAAAGGTCTTAGTGCTCAGCCAATGTCAATGTTGTTCTGAGAACTACAGTAGAGTGAACAAGCCAAAGGGCTTAGGGGTGCAAGGGAAGTACATTCAGCAACAGGTGGTGGTCTCTAGGTGAATTATGTCTACACTTCAGATTCCCTTTGTGTGTCAGATGAGTGGGTAGGCTATACACCCCTGGTAGTTGTCACTGGCAAAAACACGCCAGCATGCAAAACAAACATTTACTTTAGGGTTGATATGGGTCTTGTCTTGTTGGGACCTGTTTGAGTAAACTCCAACTGGCTTCACAAGCGCAGACTACCTGTAATCGCGCCAGCCCAGGACCTCCACATCCGGCTACTCCACCTGTGGGATGGTCTGATTTCCGCACAAACTGTCAGAAACCGTCTCAGGGAATCTCATCTGTGTCCTCACCAGGGTCTTGACCTGGTTTCAGTTCGTTGTCGTAACCAACTTCAGAGGGCAAATGCTCACCTTCGATGGTCAATGGCATGCTGGAGAAGTGTGCTCTTCACGGATGAATACCAGTTTAAACTGTACCGAGCAGATGGCAGATAGCATGTATAGCATTGTGTGGGTGCCACGCCGACAGGAATAAACATCTCTCTGGGAAGAAGAAGGGCGGGGCTGTATGTTTCATGATTAATGACTCATGGTGTAATTGTTTTTAATTATTATACATTTTTTTCTCCCCAATTTTGTGGTATCCAATTGATAGCTACAGTCTTGTCTTGACTCATCTCTGCAACTCCGGACTCGGGAGAGGCAAAGGTCGAGAGCCCTCTGAAACACAACCCAACCAAGCCGCACTGCTTATTGACATAATGCCCACTTAACCCGGAAGCCAGCCGCACCAATGTGTCGGAGGAAACACCGTATTAGCGTGCCAGCATGCACTGCACCCAGCCCGCCACAGGAGTCGCTAGTGCGTGATGGTACAAGGACATCCCTACCGGCCAAACCCTCTCCCGGTCGCAACCAGCTACAACAGAGTCTGGACTCGAACCCAGAATCTCTAGGGGCACAGCTGGCATTGCGATGCAGTTTCTTAGACCACTGCGTCACTCAGGAGGCCCCCCTCATGTGTAATTGTAACAACATACAGGAACTCAAGTCCTTCTGTTCACCTCACCTAAAATTCCTTACAATCAAACGCCGACCGCATAACTCTCAAGAGAATTCTCATCGGTTATTATCACAGCCGTGTATATCCCCCCTCAAGCCGATACCACGACGGCCCTCAAGGAACTCCACTGGACTCTATGCAAACTGGAAACCATATATCCTGAGGCTGCATTTATTGTGATTGGGGATTTTAACATAGCAAATTTGAGAACAAGGTTCTATCAGTATATTGATTGGAGTACCCGAGCTGGCAAAACACTGGATCACTGCTACTCAAACTTCCGGGATGCATACAAGGTCCTCCCTCGCCCTCCGATCGGCAAATCTTACCACGACTCCATTTTGCTTCTCCCCTCCTACAGGCAGAAACTCAAACAGTATGTACCCATGACAAGGACCATTAAACGCTGGTCTGACCAATCGAATTCCACGCTTCAAGATTGTTTTGATCACATGGACTGGAACATGTTCCGGGTAGACTCAGAGAATAATATAGACTTAAGTGCTGATTCTGTGAGTGAGTTTATAAGGAAGTGCATAGGAGGTGTTGTACCCACTGTGACTATTAAAACCTGCCCTAACCAGAAACCATGGATAGATGGCGGCAACTGAAAGCGCGAACCACTGCATTTAACCATGGAAAGATGACCGGGAATATGGCAGAATATAAACAGTGTAGTTATTTCCTCCGCAAGGCAATCAAATAAGTGAAATGTCAGTATAGGGGACCAAGTGGAGTCTCAATTCAATGGCTCAGACACGAGACATATGTGGCAGGGTCTACAGACAATCACGGACTGCAAAAAGAAAATCAGCCACGTCATGGACACCGACGTTTTGCTTCCAGACAAACTAAACACCTTCTTTACCCGCTTTGAGGAAAACATAGTGCCACCGAGTGCGGCCCACTACCAAGGACTGTGAGTTCTCCTTCTCTATGGGCCGACGTGAGTAAGACATTTAAACGTGTTAACCCTCTCAAGGCTGCCGGCCCAGACGGCATCCCTAGCCGCGTCCTCAGAGAATGCACAGACCAGCTGGCTGGTGTGTTTACGGACATATTCAATCTCTCCCTATCCCAGTCTGCGGTCCCCACATGCTTCAAGATGGCCACCCAAGAAGGCAAAGGTAACTGAACTGAATGACTATTGCCCCGTAACACTCACTTCTGTCATCATGAAGTGCTTTGAAAGACTAGCTAAGGATCATATCACCTCCACCTTACCTGTCACCCTAGACCCACTGCAATTTTCATACCGCCCCAATAGGTCCACAGACGATGCAATCGCCATCACACTGCACACTGCCCTGTCCCATCTGGACAATAGGAAAACCTATGTACGAATGCTGTTCATTGACTACAACTCAGCATTCAACACCATAGTACCCTCCAAGCTCATCATTAAGCTTGAGGCCCTGGGTCTCAACCCTGCCCTGTGCGATTGGTGAAGGTAGGAAACAACATCTCCACTTCGCTAATCCTCAACACTGGGGCCCCACAAGGGTGCATCCTCAGCCCCCTCCTGTACTCCCTGTTCACCCATGACTGCGTGGACATGCAAACTTTCAATTCAATCATCAAGTTTGCAGACGACACAACAGTTGTAGGCTTGATCACCAACAACGATGAGACAGCTTGTAGGAAGGAGGTGAGGGCACTCGGAGTGTGGTGTCAGGAAAATAACCTCTTACTCAATGTCAACAAAACACTGTGGACTTCAGGAAACAGCAGAGGGAGTACTCCCCTATCCACATCGACGGGACAGCAGTGGAGAAGGTTGAAAGTTTTAAGTTCCTTGGCATACACATCACGGACAAACTGAAATGGTCCACCCACACAGACAGTGTGGTGAAGGCGCAACAGAATATAACACATTAGATATGGTCAAAGATAATACAAAGAAAAAAAAACAACCGTGGGTGGGACACCGATCTGTAGAGATCCTTGAGAGGTTTTAAACTCAATGCTTAGGTAGCTAGCTCCATTATTCTATTAGCTCTGGAAAACAATGCTATTACGTCAGAGAAGTATTAGCATGCGTTGTATTTTGAAGCTACCCTGTCCTTATGATTCCCAAGTGGCGCAGCTGTCTAAGGCACAGCGTCTTAGTGCTAGAGGCGTCACAACAGACATCCAGGTTCAAATCCAGACTGCATTTCTATTGAAGTAAGTCCTTATTACGTCAGAATAGTTTCTGTATGTTGTGTTATACTGTAGCTCACAGAGTGTATGGAGTATAATATAATTGTGTATATTCTTTATAACTGCTGACAAGCGAGGTAACATTACTCATTTAATAACCTTTATGGTGTTATATTCAATTGTGCTTATGTAGCTAGCTACATTCTTCTATTAGCTCTGTAAAACAATGCTAATTGCATCAGAGAAGTATTGGCTTGTTGTATTTTGAAGCTAAAACATCTTCTCATACCACCTGGTCATTTTCTGAGTGCATTCCACAAAGCTGTTTATCATGTCCGCCTTATCCACCTCCCACATTTTGAGGTTATAGTCAAGCAACGCAGTCTGGTTTGATTTTTCTCTCTCCCGTCAGGTGGTCCACCTCCCCGGTGGCCGACATGGTTGCAGTATGGACAGTGGAAAGGACATGGATGTCTCGTTTGTCATGCCACTTTACTGCCAGCTGTTGACATTTCTTATTTTGTATAACGGGTCATTTCGGATGGCAGTAGCATTGTTGATGAAATGCAGTCATCGCAGCAGAACTAGGAAGCAGTCTTGGGAAAAGAGGGTGGGAAAGAAGGGAGTTTGCAAACATAGGATCTGTGCTCCAGTATTCTCTTAGGGAGTTCTTCTTTACTATCCCCATGAGAAGGACTGTCACCAGGAAGGTATACATTTCACTAATGGTGGTTGTCCTCCTGGCTCTCTCTTTTCCTGTAGCTCCAAAGCATAGCGATTGGTCTCTGCTATGTCTCGCACCAGCTCCTCTGTCACAAACAACTTGAAGCACTGGAAATGGCAAGGGGCGTTGCACTCCAGACTGGGACTCATCAAAGCAAACAGCAGGGCCAGGGGTGAAATGGCTGGCAGCCTTCCAGCTACCACAGAACTCCTGTACTTCATCCACTGTTGGTTTGCCTCCATCACCACCAGCGTCTTCATAGGGAACTGGGACTATGTCAGTGGTCAAGGGGTCCTCAGATTCAGGGTTCTCAATGGCTGGGGGCAGCTTCTCATTGTCACTATCAGAATTTGATTCCTGACTTTCAGACTCATTGTCAGAATTTTAAAAAAATCTCCAGAATTTCTGCATTTGTGAGTTGTCTCCTTTTGAAAGACATTGCTAATGCTACAGCTTAGCTCACTAGCTACATACATAAACAACAACACTGAATGGCTCGAGAGTGGGAGTGAGAGGTTACGTGATTGACTGTCGGCATGCGCCATTTATATCAATAAATCACTATCAGAAAATGTTTTGTGTGGTAATTATTGATATATTTACTGTTTTATTCACGTTTTTCAAGTTCCGATGATAAATCATGCATTCTGATTCTTGCATAGATTGTAATGGGCACATATTATGTGTGTAAAATACTTTTTTGAAGGTTGTAATGATTATGATGAGCTAAGCTAATTCTAGCTATGTGTGGAGCCATGTTCGTAGATATACATTGCATTTTTGGTTTCACGTAATCCTCTATCGAACCAAATATGCTATAACAAAATGAAGTGAGTAAGGGTTCACTAATTTTTTGAGAACTTCAGGAAGTGAATGGTGGGATGTGAATGATGGTAGACGACACACCCCTTCAACATGCATACTATAAACAGACCAAACTCATCTTGTCTTCTCTTATTATCTTTGGTTTCTGTGAGGAAAAAAAGCATGTCAGCACGCTGAAACTAATCATCGTTGGATTACTTTAGATTTCTAGAAACTTTTTTATTCAATTACTTCGATCAACGGTGAGCTCACCCGTGATGTGGTTAATTATAAATAGCAATTGCTATTAGCTAATTCATGTTGTAGTTTATGTCAGCCGAGAGTTATAAAATATGACTGCTGTGTTGCTCCAATCTTTCCTCAGTTAGCGCTAGGACAAATGTAGCCTACATTTTTCCGGTTTGGATGATTGTGTTATGCTATAGATACTTCTGTGAATATCTGAACATTGCATCCCAAAAAAAACTGCTCACGTACTGGACATAACTTTGTAAGGACAGTGTTTGTGTAAATAGTTTCTGAAAAAAAGTGTGGTCATCTCAAATGCTGAGTGTTGCGTCATTCGAAACCGTTCTAAATAAGCATTCCAATTAAGCGCTCTAATCACACAGGTGTGATTGTATGCTTCAGTCAGGGACCATTGTAGAACGATCACACCCGTGTGATAGTATGTGTTAAAGGGTTAAAGTATCTTTGACCAACAGATGCATATCTGTATTCCCAGTCATGTGAAATCCATAGATTAGGACCCAATGAATTTATCTCAATTGACTGATTTCCTTTTATGAACTGTATCTCAGTAAAATCCTTTCAATTGCTGCATGTTATGTTTATATTTTTGTTCAGTGTAGTTTTCAGCAAATCAAATCTAACCACATTTTATTGGTTGGGTAAACAGTTTAGCAGGTGTTATGGCGGGTGCAGTAAAATGCCTAGGTTCCTAGTTCCTATCCATTCAGTAAATGTCTAACAAGCACACAATAATCAAACATATGTTGTATAGTAGTAGATACAGTATATAAATAGTATGTTAACATTATTAAAGAGACCAGTGTTCAATGACTATGTACATAGGACAGCAGTCCCTAAGGTGCAGGGTAGAGTACTTGGTGGTGGCCGGCTAGTGACTAAGGGCAGAGTAGGGTACTGGGCAGAGGGCAGGTTACTGGGCGGAGGCCGTCTAGTGCACTGAGAGGAACTTGAAGCTTTGACCCTCTCCACTGCGGCCCGTCAATGTGGATGGTGGTGTGCTCTCTCTGCTGTCTCCTGTATTCCACTATTACCTTCTTTGTTTTGTTGACGTTGAGGGAGAGGTTATTTTCCTCACATCTTGTCATGCACTGATTTCCTGTAATCCTGATGAATAAGAATTCCCTAACAGAACAGAATAGTATGAATAGTCTACTTGGGAAGAGACAGGTAGTCAGAACTACAGCGCTAAGGGGAGGCCACAGAGTGGACAAGGGCAATTCCACATAACATAACAGACTGACATTTGTTTTAAATAATTGGCAGCCAAGCACCGATCATCATGTCGCCAGCATCATTCAAATTTGTAGCCTACCGTTGATATATATTGGAAATTTGCATGAAGCCCATCACCGTGCACTTAACCACCATAAGTTATGAAGTTATGAAATAAGTTATGAAGTTCATCATAACTTATTCCATCTGGCTATAAACTGCATGCTTTTCCATGGCGTGGTGGTAGTAGGCTACAACATCATCGAGTGACTCCAAGTTTACTGCGACATGATGGTTTTTCTATCATTATTTGCACATAATAGCGTTTCTGTCGCAATTGTTGCAAAATGGATTTTGACTAAGAAATTAAGAAACTAAGAAAAACGTATTGAATTACTACAAGACTCCCATAGTGTGGCAGACTACGCTGTTGATTTTTGCAAGTTGGTTGCCGAGAGTGCCTGGAATCCTGAGTCTCTTTTCGATACCTTTCTTCACGGATTATCTGAGGTGGTAAAAGATGAGCTAGCTGCTCGGGAATGACGGGTGGACCTCGATTCCCTCATCGCCATCACCGTTAGAATTGATGAACGTCTAAGGGAACGCAGGTGTCACGCCCTGGTCTAAGTATTTTGTGTTTTCTTCATGTATTGGGTCAGGCCAGGGTGTGGCATAGAGTTTTTGTATTGTGGTGTGTTTTGTCTTGGGATTTTGGAATGTGTGTATAGTGGGATTGTAGCTTAGTGGGGTGTTCTAGGAGAGTCTATGGCTGTCTGAAGTGGTTCTCAATCAGAGGCAGGTGTTTACCGTTGTCTCTGATTGGGAACCATATTTAGGCAGCCATATTCTTTGGTTGTATTGTGGGTGATTGTCCTGTGTGTCTTGATGTCCTGGTTAGAGGTTAGTAGACACTTGTATAGGCTGTTTTCGGTTTTCGTTTTGTAGTGTTAGTGTTTTGTTGTGTGTTACGTTGGTTTATTAAAGATGAATCACAATAGACATGCTGCAGTTTGGTCCGACTCTCCTTCACCATTAGAAAGCCGTTACAGCAGGAGTGAGAGGTCTGGCCGAGGTCACACTCGTTCATCCGCAATGGCTTGCTCACTTCGAAGGAATCCGGAAGTCCCTGAAGGCTGTTTTTCTGAGAGGATCCGAAGCCCCCCGGGCTCCCTCGAGAATCATCGGCAATGGGTGAGTCAGATACTGCAGAACCTATGCAACTGGGCAGAGCTAGGTTATCGCCTAGGGAACATTCACATAGGCTAAGTTCCAACAGTTGTCTGTAATGTGGGGCTGCGGGACATTATATAGTCACCTGCCCAGTTAAGAGACCCATTTCTGTAGTAGGTACAAGTACTCTGGTGAGCCAGCCTGGGAATCCTATAAATCCCATCAACCGCACTCCTATTTTTGTGATACTGCTCTTCCCGCACACCGTCCTTATGATTGCATTGATCTCCTCCCAGGCACCACACCACCTCGTGGTAGGCTATATTCTCTATCCGGCCGGAGATTAAGGCATTACATACTCTCTGGCTACTCGGGCCGTCCGTCCGTCTGCATCTCCTGACGGCGCAGGGTTTTTCTTTGTGGAGAAGGACAAGACCCTGCGTCTGTGCATTGACTACCGGGGTCTAAATGACATTACTGTTAAGAATCATTAACCCCTACCACTCCTCTCCTCGGCTTCTGAACCTCTCCAGGGGGCCACCATTTTTTTACAAGCTGGATCTTCGGAATGCCTACCACCTGGTTCGGATACGGGAAGGAGATGAGTGGAAGACAGCATTCAACACAGCCAGCGGACATTATGACTACCAGGTCATGCCGTTTGGACTCACTAACGCCCCACTGTCTTCCAGGCTCTGGTAAACGATGTGCTCTGGGACATGCTCAACCGTTTGTGTTCGACTACATTGACGTCATCCTGGTTTTTCCCGGTCTGCCCAGGAACATGATCTTTATGTCAGATAGGTCCTTCAGCGCCTCCTGGAGAACCAATTGTTTGTGAAAGCCGAGAAGTGTGAGTTCCCCTGCTCTACTATCTCCTTTCTGGGATATGTCATCGCTGAGGGAAATGTCCATAGGGAAATGTCCAGATGGATCCTGGAAAGGTGAAAGCAGTGGTGGATTGTCCTCAACCTACGTCCAGGTTGCAGTTGCAACATTTTCTGGGTTTTGCTAACTTCTACCGCCGTTTCATTTGGGATTACACCCTGGTGGCCCCCCTCTCTGCACTCACTTCACCCAAGGTAACGTGCACATGGTCTCCAGCTGTCGACAGAGCCTTTGTGGAACTGAAGCATCGGTTCACCACAGCACCCATCCTCATCCATCCAGATCAGTCCCGTCAACTTGTGGTAGAGGTTGATGCTTTTGATGTTGGAGTGGGGGCCATCCTCTTCCAGTGATCTGCCCAGTACCAAAAGCTTCATCCCTGTGCCTTCCTGTCCCATCGTCTCAATCCTGCAGAGAGGAACTACAATGTAGGCAACCGAGAACTCCTGGAGGTCAAGATGGCATTGGAAGAGTGGAGGCAATGGCTAGAAGGAGCAGAACAACCATTCCTGGTCTGGTCAGACCATAAAAATGTGGAATATCTACATACAGTAAACCGCCTTAACTTTAGGCTGGCCCGATGGGCTCTCCTGTTTACAAGATTGAACCATTTCCTACTGCCCAGGGTCCAAGAATGTGAAGCCTGACACCCTCTCCCGACTATACAGTTCCTCTGCCAAACCCTCCAAAACCATTCCCCCTACCTCATGCCTTGCAGCCTCAGTGGGTTGGGGTATTGAGACCCTGGTTAGCAAGGCACAACATTCCCAGCCTGAACCTGAAGGGGGCCCGGCTAACCGGCTGTTTGTCCCTAACTCAGTCCGGTCCTGGGTCCTGGAATGGGCTCATTCCTCCAGGCTGACCTCTCATCCTGGTTCACGCCGTACCCTAGCATTCCTCCAACAAAGTTTCTGGTGGCCCACAATGGTTCGTGATATCTCTGCCTTCGTCACCGCGTGCACGGTGTGTGCCCAGAACAAGACTCCACGGCAAGCTCCTTCTGGCCTTCTTCAGCCACTACTGGTCCCTCATCGTCCCTGGTCTCATATCTCTCTGGATTATGTCACTGGGCTTCCCCCGTCTGATGGAAACACCATCATCCTGACAGTGGTGGACCAATTCTCATTTATTCCCTCTCCCCAAACTTCCTTCTGCCAAGAAAATGGCCCAGCTCATGGTGAAGCACGTCTTCAGGATCCATGGACTCCCGGTGGATATGGTTCCAACCGGGGTCCTCTGTTCTCGTCTCAGTTCTGGAAGGCGTTCTGCACCCTTATTGGGGCGTCAGCCAGCCTTTCCTCCGGCAGTCGAATGGCCAGTTGGAGCGAGCTGACCAGGACCTGGAGACCACCTTAAGATGCCTGGTCTCAACCAAACTCACTACCTGGAGCCGACAACTGGTCTGGGTGGAGTATGCCCGGAACACCCTTCCCTGTTCAGCCATGGCACTCTCCCCGTTTGAGTGCTTCATGGGGTATCAACCTCCAATCTTCCCAGAACAAGAACTGGAAGTCAACGTACCCTTGTCCCAGATGTTCATCCTCTGCTTTCGACGTACCTGGAGAAGAGCTCGGGTAGCACTTTTCAAGACCAACTCCAGGTATCGTCAACAAGCGGACCGCCATCGGACTTCAGCTCCCCGTTAAAGGCATTGGGCAGAGGGTATGGCTGTCTACACTGGACCTGCCCCTTCGGGTAGAGTCCTGCAAACTGTCCCCTCTTTTCATTGGTCCATTTCCCGTCTCTAGAGTCCTTAGTTCCACTGCTGTCCGTCTCTTGTTACCCCGCACCCTCCGTATTCACCCTACGTTTCATGTGTCTAGGATTAAGCCCTTGTTTCACAGTCCTTTGTCTTCTGTCCCCAGTCCCACTCCCGCTCCCCATGTCATTGATGGCCATCCGGCATACACGGTGAAACGTCTCCTGGGTGTTCGACCACGGGGCAGGGGTTTCCAGTACCTGGTTGACTGGGAGGGTTACGAGGTGCTGGGTTCCCACTAGAGACATCCTGGACTCAGCCCTCATCGCCGACTTCCACCACCGACACCCCGGTCAACCAGGTATGTGCCCAGGTAGGATGCCAGGTGGCGCCCCTAGAGGAGGGTGTACTGTCACACCCTGATCTGTTTCACCTGTTTTGTGATTGTCTCCACCCCCTCCAGGTGTCACTTATTATCCCTGGTGTATATATCCCTGTGTTTCCTGTCCCTCTGTGCCAGTTCGTCTTATATGCTTTTCAAGTCAATCAGCATTTTCCCTGTACTACTGCTTCAATTCTCTTTTGCTAGTCCTCCCGGTTTTTGAACCTTGCCTGTTTTCTGGACTCCGTACCTGCCTGCCCTGACCTCGAGCCTGCCTGCCACTCTGTACCTCCTGGACTCTGAACTGGTTTTGACCTTTTGCCTGTCCACGACCATTCTCGTCTACCCCTTTTGGATTGTTTTAATAAATATCAAGACTCAAACCATCTGCCTCCCGTGTCTGCATCTGGGTCTCGCCTTGTGCCCTTATACCTTTACTACAGAGAAAATGGCTTGATACTAGCCCAAACCGTTCTAAATGTTTGACCCATATTGCCGGTGCAAAGTTTTTTTTCATTTTTTTTTCATTTTACATTCATAAACCATGTCACGGACCGTTCTACAATTACTAAAACATTGTACGTGGTCTCCCTAACATGTTTGATTTGGGAGCACCATTGCTACAATTTTTTTTTTTTTTGCCCTGGACGTATACGATTATAATATTAGCAAACCACACAACCATAAGTCCATATGTGTACTTTACATCTCCATTTAACAAAACTCCTGCCATTTACAGTATTAAAGTTTATGATCGCTATGTTTGATGTACAGAATGACCTGGCATCATAGTCCGGGTTGTTCTGAACATACAGCCTATGTTTGTTGTATTAAGAAAAAACTCCCGTGGAAGATGCACTCATGACTCCAAATTATGTGTTTCTCTAATATGCCCTGTGGAAGCCTAACACTGTATGATCCTATTTGATAACTTAGCTAGTCATGTTGGCAATAGAATAAGCTTTCAAATAGACACTAGGGACATACCTGAGAGGTACAGTTTGATCCAGTCTCTTGCACACCTCTGTCTCTCTCTTCCCACATCTCTCATTCTATTTCTCAATCTCTATATCCCCATTTTCTCTACCTTTCTCCTCTCCTTCACTCTCGCTCTTCCTCTCTCCCCCGTCTCCCCCTCTACCCCATATCTGCTCTCTGTTTCAAGCTTTTTGGAAATGCTATTCCAAGAGTAATGAAAATAAACACTGGCCTTGGGAATCAACGTCCATCCAAGAACAACTCGCCCATGAAGCAACCTCATCGTCATATAATGGGACACATTTGAGGAGTTCACATCACAGTTTATTTAACTTGATTTCCTTAAATAGGATCTGATTGGGTTGCATGAGGCCTCCACGACCTGGGTGGTTGCAGACTGTGGAGGAGTGGAAGGATGGAGTGATGGAATAATAGAGTGGTTGGTTTGTATTGAAGCTCTTCCATTACCTTATCCACTGGGCACAATCTGGTCATTTCTACATGGGATAATTGGGTAATATTTGGGTGAGATGTTGATCAATGAGTTTACAACCTGCATTCACCCACTCAAAAAGACAGCCAAAAGTTATTAGACTTCCAAAGGTGTTATCAGAATTCAACCATCTCAAATCACAACTAAATTCCATTGGAAAAACAATTGATTGGTTTTGGCTTATTTGTCACCTAAATGTGTATCACTGCACTTTAAACAATTTAAAGCACAGCAAAGTTCAAATGGGAATAAAATGTCAGATATTTGGTTTATTTATACAACAACTGAATGTGTTATCACTGTGCTTCATCTAATAGCACAACCAAATAACCTGGATTGCAGTTGAGATTAACTGTACATAGTGCAAGTGATCAATGCCTTTCGAGACCCTGGGAAGATTATTATAGCAGTTGTCAGACCTGTGATCTTGAACATGCACACTTTCTATGATTACATAAGACATTTATCATTGCAGTAACCTTGAAATGTGGCAAGGATGTGTCACTCATTTTAAGGTTGAATAAATACTGTTACATTAGTTTGTAAGATAGCCTTAACTTTATAGGCTATTTACTGTCTTACAAAAGTAATATTGAATTGGGTTACAAAAGTAATTTGGGGTTGATTTGGAAGTCCAACATATAACATGTTAACTTGTTGACAAATTCATAGGCTATTTATGTATCGCAAAAGTGATATTGAATTGTGTTTGGTTATTAACACAACCAAATATCAACATTTGAAGGAGATGTATCTTCTGCTTGGATAGTTCCCTCAGTGCCAAATCTTTGCATAGATTTTGTGAAAATGTACATTATCAGTCAAAAGTTTGGACATACCTACTCATTCAAGGGTTTTTATTAATTTTTACTATTTTCTAGATTGTAGAATAATAGTGAAGACTTCACAACTATGAAAGAACACATAAAATCAAATCAAATCAAATCAAATTTTATTTGTCACATACACATGGTTAGCAGATGTTAATGCGAGTGTAGCGAAATGCTTGTCCTTCTAGTTCCGACAATGCAGTGATAACCAACAAGTAATCTAACTAACAATTCCAAAACTACTGTCTTATACACAGTGTAAGGGGATAAGGAATATGTACATAAGGATATATGAATGAGTGATGGTACAGAGCAGCATACAGTAGATGGTATCGAGTACAGTATATACATATGAGATGAGTATGTAGACAAAGTAAACAAAGTGGCATAGTTAAAGTGGCTAGTGACATAAGAATGCAGTCGATGATCTAGAGTACAGTATATACATATGCATATGAGATGAATAGTGTAGGGTAAGTAACATTATATAAGGTAGCATTGTTTAAAGTGGCTAGTGATATATTTACATCATTTCCCATCAATTCCCATTATTAAAGTGGCTGGAGTTGGGTCAGTGTCAATGACAGTGTGTTGGCAGCAGCCACTCAATGTTAGTGATTGCTGTTTAACAGTCTGATGGCCTTGAGATAGAAGCTGTTTTCAGTCTCTCGGTCCCAGCTTTGATGCACCTGTACTGACCTCGCCTTCTGGATGATAGCGGGGTGAACAGGCAGTGGTTCGGGTGGTTGATGTCCTTGATGATCTTTATGGCCTTCCTGTAACATCGGGTGGTGTAGGTGTCCTGGAGGGCAGGTAGTTTGCCCCGGTGATGCGTTGTGCAGACCTCACTACCCTCTGGAGAGCCTTACGGTTGAGGGCGGAGCAGTTGCCGTACCAGGCGGTGATACAGCCCGCCAGGATGCTCTCGATTGTGCATCTGTAGAAGTTTGTGAGTGCTTTTGGTGACAAGCCGAATTTCTTCAGCCTCCTGAGGTTGAAGAGGCGCTGCTGCGCCTTCTTCACGACGCTGTCAGTGTGAGTGGACCAATTCAGTTTGTCTGTGATGTGTATGCCGAGGAACTTAACTTGCTACCCTCTCCACTACTGATCCATCGATGTGGATAGGGGGGTGTTCCCTCTGCTGTTTCCTGAAGTCCACAATCATCTCCTTAGTTTTGTTGACGTTGAGTGTGAGGTTATTTTCCTGACACCACACTCCGAGGGCCCTCACCTCCTCCCTGTACGGAATCATGTAGTAACCAAAAAAGTAGATGTTATATTTGCCTTGATGACAGCTTTGCACACTCTTGGCATTCTCTCAACCAGCTTCATGAAGTAGACACCTGGAATGCATTTCAATTAACAGGTGTGCGTCCTTAAAAGTTCATCTGTGGAATTTCTTTCCTTCTTAATGTGTTTGGGCCAATCAGTTGTGTTGTGACAAGGTAGGGGTGGTATACAGAAGATAGCCCTATTTGGTAAAAGACCATGTCCATATTATGGGAAGACCAGCTCAAATAAGCAAATAGAAACAACAGTTCATCATTACTTTAAGACATGAACGTCAGTCAAACAGGAAAATGTCAAGAACTTTAAAAGTTTATTCAAGTACAGTAACAAAAAGTGCTATAATGAAACTGGCTCTTATGAGGACCGCCACATGAAAGAAAGACCCAAAGTTACCTCTGCTGCAGAGGATAAGTTCATTTGATTTACTAGCCTCAGAAACCGGCAATCAACTGCACCTCAGATTGCAACCCAAATGAATGGTTCGCAGAGTTCAAGAAACAGAAACTTCTCAGCATCAACTGTTCAGAGGAGACTGTGTGAATCAGGCCTTTATGGTCAAATTGCTGTAAAGAAACCACTAGTAAAGGACACCAATAAGAATACTTGCTTGGGCCAAGAAAAATGATCAATTGACATTAGACTGGTGGAAATCTGTCTTTTGGTCTGATGAGTCCAAATTTGAGATTTGTGGTTCCAACCACCATGTCTTTGTGAGACGCAGAGTAGGTGAATGCCAATAGTGTGCAAAGCTGTCATCAAGGCAAAGGGTGGCTACTTTGAAGAATCTCAAATAGAAAATATATTTTGATTAATTTAATTTTTGGTTACTACATAATTCCATATGTGTTATTTCAAAGTTTTGATGTCTTCACTATTTATTATTCTACAATGTAGAAAATAGTACAACTAAAGAAAAACCCTTGAATGAGTAGGTGTGACTGGTACTATCAGTTAGAGGCTCAGTAATCAAGGAAGACACTGATTTCACCAAAGAAGAACCAATCTCTTCATGACCTTCTGCTGATATCTTTAAGTTACCAATTACCCCCATTACCTCCATTACATCAGGAGGATCAAACTGAAGCAGAGAAGGGAAATGTCCCTTAATGTAATCCAAGAGATTTCCATCAATTTTCTCAATGTTCTTTGACAGAGAGGAACCCACATTCACAGAAAAGTTATTCAATTCACATGATCACTACAGGTCTTATTTCCATCAACAAATTGAGATGGGACAGCTGTAGATGCCTTTTTCTTATTCAACAGTTGATTGATAATTTTCCAAGTTGAGATTATATTATTTAAGGAGTCTTGGAATGTGTTAGTAAAATATATGTTTGGGGATATCTGAAGTAGGTGAGTAAATGTGTTCTTATACCCTTTGTAATTTGCATAATTAAGGAGAGAGGCGATTTGTGAGATTTTTATTTATACAACTTGTTTTATTTAACTGACGATGTTTTGAGACCGGTTGTAAAACCAAGGTTTCCAGAACCCTTCTGCTGCTCTGCCCGACTAAGAGAGATACACAGTCCAATCATCCAGAGAGTGGAATGGAAACATAGAAGTGCATGCCTCACATGTCCAATACAACCACATATCTGTGTTTGTTTTATCAATAGGGGTGCACTTCCTATGGTATGCACATGTACACAGTCCACATAACACCACTGAAGAGGGTTATGACATTTAGAGCAATGTGGGTTTTTTCGATCATGAGGTTAGGTGAAACACATGAACAAAGTACAATAAATACAGTATGTGTGTGTGTGTCAAATCAGTTGACTATAGCGGAGACACTTGCCATAGGCCTATGAGAGGAGGTGTGAACGACCCAGCTGATCATACTTCAGGTGTGCAATGTTGCCTTTCTTTCATTCTTCAATTTGTCGTGGCAGCAGTTCCTTTCTTTTGAGACAAACTTTTTCGGAGAAGTATTCATTGATGAAGATGTTGGTTCCCTTCAGTCACTTGGCTCTCCTGAGAATCTCCTCGTTGTCTTTGAACCTGAGCAGTTTCACCACTATAGATCTGGGCGACCATCGGGGAAGAAGGTGCCATTCTTATGTGCCCTCTCCATCTCAATGAGTTTAGGGCCCAGTTTGAGTTTATCTGCCAGGAGTTTCTTGGCCTTGACTTCTGTGCCATTCCAAGTTTCAACCTTTAACATAAATAATCAATAAAATTGAAGCGCCTCGAACAGTACACTACAAGTGACCCTCGTTCTGAACAGGGCTACTTCTTCATTACACAAAGGAAAAACCTCAACCAATTTCTAAAGACTGTTGACATCTAGTGGAAGCGGTAGGAATGGCAAGAAGGTCCCTTAGAAATCTGGATTCCCAATGAAATCTCATTGAAAAGAGAGTGACCTCTCAAAAAAAAATCTGAATGGTTTGTCCTCGGGGTTTCGCCTGCTAAATAAGTTCTGTTATACTCACAGACATGATTCAAACAGTTTTAGAAACTTCCGAGTGTTTTCTATCCAAATCTACTAATAATATGCATATATTATCTTCTGGGTATGAGTAGCAGGCAGTTGAATTTGGGCATGCACTTCATCCGGACGTGAAAATACTGACCCCTGTCACCAAGAAGTTAAAATCCCTAACGGAAACACTTATGATGTTTTATGCAACAGGGCCCTGATGTTGTTTCAAAGGTACAAATTCAACATATTTTATATAAGCTTTGTCTATGTTGAAAATTTCTTCTATGATGACATAATCCTGTGGTTGAAATTTCACCCTCAAAACAACTGTTTACTTTGATGACATTTTGCAAATCCAATATATTTTATAAGTAGATTCTACATCAAAATACTGTGACAAATTACTTTGAAACAAAATTGATTCAACCAGTTTGTTCTTGGGAGATAGTCTATATGAATACAAGACGTTTAGGCCCTGGAGTCACACGAAAAAATATTGGACACAAAAGCAAAGGAGTGAGTTGTATAACTAGTCTGCCAAAACTGTAAGACATTTGTAAACTCTTCAAGAAATGTATAAACTCTCAAAGCACTGCTGGAAGTTTACGGAGCTGAACTCTAGAAGAACGAATGGGAAAGGAGGAAACCAGAGACCACGTGGAGGCATTTCCGTCATTGGTAAAATTTTTTAGAAGATATTTTGCCACAGAGTTATTCAGCATGTCCAAAATCAACTTAAAATTGCAGAAGACAGAAATACAAGTCAGTGACCTTGTGTAGATACATCTATTCTGAATGTCACTGAAGAAGGAGAAGATCGCGATTCAGTCCACTGATACCACAAACAGTCAAGATCACGGTCCTCTAGTCTGCACACTAGGAACTTGGATCTTCACAACGTCCACATGAAATGACCGTATGAACCCAAAACATCATCAGCATGCACACTCCCAGACAGCAAGGCCATGTTTGTGTGCACGTGCGTGCATGCGTGTGCCTGTGTGTGTGAGTACATGCCTAAAGCCCAGAGAGTGTAGGCGATGGGGGAAAGATTGCTAACACCACCAGCTTATTGAATAAATGAATTAAGTCAGTCCAGCCTTGTCTCCCACACACCCAGGCCCCCAGTGTACTGTCGTCCGTCCGGATGCTTGTGTAATTATCACGGGGATAGTCTGCTGGATTCCACATGGCTCCGTGGCAGCCGTAATGACATCAGCGGATTAGCCACGATGCATGACAGTACGAACAGCTCATAATTGCATTGTTAATGGCTGGTCCTGTCCGTTGACTTACCCTCATCTAGTTCATTGTTAAAGGTCCAATGCAGATGTTTTTGTCTGGGTAACAATTAAGTACCTTACTGTGATTGTTTTCAATTTAAAATAGTAAAAAAAGAAACAAAAATGGCTTCTTAGCAAAGAGCAATTTCTCAAGTAAGAATATTACTAGGACTGTCTGGGAGTAAGTCGTCTGAGTTGGGAGGGGAAAACTAGCTGTTATTGGCAGAGAGGTTTGGAACTCCCTTCCTTATTGGTCTATTAACTAATGTACTGCCTTGTGAATACACCTCGCAGGCCAAAACTCCATCCCACCAAAACAAGCAGACATTTCTGGTGGTCTTTCAAACAGCTCCTACGCTAAAAAGGCATTCTCATAATTTTCAAAATTTTACAGTATTATTCCAACCTCATAGTGTGGAAATATATATATATAAAACACAGGAAAATCCTGTTGTTGACTGCACTGGACCTTTAAGGAAACTTGTTGCTCTCACTTACTCCCCCCTCACGCCTTCCCACATGTCTCCTCTCTCACCATCCCTCTATCTCTCCCCTCACTCCCTTTCTCCATAGGTGGGAAGCTCAAGTAAGGCTTTAGCCCCTAATCCCTGGGCTCAATGAGCTGAGATTGGAAGTGAGAAGTATGTGTACATGAAGTCTCCCTTAAGCATTACTGATTGGGGATAAGACGTTTGTGGGGGCATCTCGGCATGCTGAAACTCCGTCCCTGCAGTACAAATAACCAATCACTCTTACTCTAACATCTGCAGCCGCTCACAGTTTCCATGTCCTGGCTTGATGAGCCACAACACATGTTCAGCCCAGGCAGACATTGTGCGTGTGTGTATGTTTATGAGGAGGGGGAGATGTTCTTGGCTGAAGCACAGTCAGGAATCCGACATCTCTTTCGGCCAATGACACATTTAACTATATTCGGTGTATACTCTTGGCTGGAGTCAACAGATTAAATCAGCTCTAGTATTGAAGTAGTGTTACTCTTGTCCTCTGTATCTCAACAGGACTTTACAATGCTTTAAAATCAAAGGGTATTTATACAGTTATATGATATTTGGTCAACATATGGATACAAATGAACTCAATGCACTTAATATAGATATACTATAGTCTATAAAGTATGTCAAGGACCTCAAATACAGACCCTATGTGATCCAGGGTAGCTGCTATCACAGAATAAGGTCCATGAGTTTTACCTGAACACATGATTAGACCAGAAAAAACTCTGGTCCCAAGTGACTGGCTATAACTAGAGCCCAGAGTTTTTCCTGGTCAGATCACATGGAGAGGAAAAGCTCCTGGCCCTAATCATAATCAACACACAGCTGTAGCTTTGTCAACATGCCCATGATTCATAACATCTTTGACCTTACAGTGCCAGACTTGGCACAGACCACCCCCCTGATCCGGTCTCCAGCTAGCATCCATCCATACCAGGCTGAGTCTCCAGGAGCTGGATCTTGAGGGGGCTTGGGAGGTGGTATTGCCCAGTGACGGATGGATCATTACAGATGGATTAGTACAGGGGATCATCCAGGGTTTACACAGCAGGCAGCTGTGCTGGACAGGGGTTGGGGTGGCCTACTCAGGGAACCCAATGGCTCAGCTGGAACACCCCCTACCCCCCAGAGGCCAGTGTTGTGTCTGAGAGGACAGTGGACATGGGGGAGGCCATTATGCCTCCTCCAGAAGACCCAGGCGTCTAAAGTGTCACTGTGGGGCATTGTGGAACACTGTAACTAAGCCCGTCTCTGGGGAAGAACGGGCAACTGCTGCTGTGTCTATCTTGGCGGTGGGAAAGGAGACCGGTGGTGTGGGCACTGAGGAACGTGAGAAAGTTTTATAACAGGAAGAGAGGATCATGAGGAGGGATTGATGGGTTAGCACTGAGCAGACCTCAGACAGGCAACAGACACACCAAGTGTGGTCTTGGGAGAGCAGTAGGGTGGTCAAACCTCCTAACTTGGCACGGAGGTCTCTTTAATGCCTGAATGAAACTGTTAAATGAAATGTACGCAATAAATTAAATGTATGCAATGTTCAATGACTTTTATAATCTCTAAGTTTGGTCCTAGTTGGCAACCCTAAGACACAGAGACACATTACATCACATCATAGGACGGATGTATACATAGGGTACTGTAGATACACGGCGAACGAGAGAGACAGAGAGAGACGGAGAGAGACAGAGAGAGAGATTAATAATTGGATCTGTTTGACGTCAGACTCATTCAGTTTCACCAAGAGGCTCATTTCACAACAATTGCTTTTCTACTGGTTGCTTAGTGACGGCAACAACAACACAGTGCTGCGGAACAAATCGGTCAATGTGTATAGATTACATAAAAAATGGGAACACAAGTCCTTGAATATTGTGACACTATTTAGTTTTAATATAATCACTAAGTCATTCGGGGAGTGTGCTTCGTGATCAGTGCGGTGGATAGAGTCCTTGAACAAAGCCTTTAAACATGCACACCAGAACAAGGTTCACATATTGTTTATAAAACAGGTTGTTTGGATCCTGGATGCTAATTGGTTGATAGCAGGAATTTATAGCGCCACAATCCCCGCATTCCAAGGGTAATGCCTGTTAACAATTTAATTTGATTTATCAATGCACATCCATTGTCATGTCCCACAGCCCAGCCAGCAATTTATAAACTTAATCTCCCCCAGAAAAAAGCATCAAGACAATATTTCCCCATGCTACTAGCCTCAAATTTGGTTTTGGTACATCGGGGGGTTAATTTAAGCCTCGCTGTGTGCCTATCTGACCTGTCCAACATGTTGCATTTTTCTTTACATCCACCGTGCCATGCATGTGAACGTGAAGAGACTAACAGCTTCTCTGAGTCAAGCGAATTCATTTATCAGGATCATTATAATGGGTACACTGACATTAGGAACACCTTCCTAATATTGAGTTGCTCCCCATATTGCCCTCAGAACAGCCTCAATTCATCAGGGCATGGACTATACAAGGTGGAGAAAGCATTCCAAAGGGATGCTGGTCCATGTTGTCTCCAATGCTTCCCACAGTTGTGTCAAGCTGGCTGGTTGTCGTATGGGTGGTGGACCATTCTTGATGCACACGGGAAACTGTTGAGCATGAGAAACCCAGCAGTGTTGCAGTTTTTCACACACTCAAACCGGTGTGCCTACCATACCCCATTCAAAGGCATTTAAATATTTTGTCTTGACCATTCACCCTCTGAATGGCACTCATACACAATCCATGTCTTAATTGTCTCAAGGTTTAAAAATCCTTCTTTCACCTTTATCCTCCCCTTCAAATATACTGAAGGAATCATAGCTTTCACCTGGTCAGTCTATGTCATTGAAAGAGCAAGTGTTCCTAATGTTTTGTACACTCAGTGTATATCCAAACTAATGGCAATATAGAAACGAAGGTAAAACATTTCAGCTGCTTGATGTGATTGTGTTAGCTTGCCTTTAGTTGGCTAGCTAGCAAAGGAGAAGCAACGTTAGCCTAGCTATCCTCCATAACTATATTACTGACTTCACAATCAGCAACATTTATACATGATTTATCAAATCATTATTTTCTGGAGTTCTTGTTGTCTATTTATAAATTATTTATTCAATCATTTTTTATTGGAGTTCTTGTCTCTCGTCATCATTGAACCTCAGCTAGCTAGCAAGTAGCTACATGCCAATGATTTGTTTAGCATAGCAACATGAAATGAATGGAATGAACGACTGGGTGAAACCATCCCAAAATAATTAATGACAAGCCTATTTGTTTAGCAACTCCAGAACCTCAGAACTAACAACTGACTTTTGCCTGGACTATATTGTCTGGTGGAATTGACTCATAAAAATATATGTTTTAAGAAAACATGTCATTAATTTAAAAGAAAATGTTGGCAACTGTTTTATAAAAGCAGTAAGGCCCTCGAAGCCAGGGATTCTTTTGTGATTACCGTGTGATAACTCCCTCCTAACAGAAGTTATTGTGATTACCGTGTGATAACTCCCTCCTAACAGAAGTTATTGTGATTACTGTGTGATAACTCCCTCCTAACAGAAGTTATTGTGATTACCGTGTGATAACTCCCTCCTAACAGAAGTTATTGGGATTACCGTGTGATAACTCCCTCCTAACAGAAGTTATTGTGATTACCGAGTGATAACTCCCTCCTAACAGAAGTTATTGTGGGTTCACTTCTCCTTAGTCGGGGGCTATCGCACGATAATCCCTGGGTTCTCATGCCTTATTGCTTAATTGTAAACTTTTAAATATTATTATCTGAGCTTGATGGAGCTTGCCTGTAGCAATGCAACCAATAAAAAAGTCCCAAAAGTGCAAACCTGCCGGCACTGCAGGCAGGCAAAACCAAACGCTCAAAGTAGTATTTGGAACCAGGTCTGAGGCACACAACCGATTCCCATTAAAAATCCTAGTTTCCCTAACCCTTAACCCTAAACCTAACAGTTAACCTAACCCTAACTCAAACTTTAACCCCAAACCCTAAACCTAACCCCAAAACACTAATTGTAACCCTAATTGTAACCATAACCCTAATGCCTAAACCTAAAATAGCCTTTTTCCTTGTGGGGACTGCCAAAATGTACCAACTTGTCTGAATTTTCTTTGTTTTACTATCCTTGTGAGGATTTCCCCACGGATAGTAAAATAGCAATTCCATAGTAAGGTCAACCTGAGCATGAATAATGAAACTACTTTCATATTTACCTTGAATGTGTGTATTTTGTAGTAAAGACTACGTTTGGCCTTTATATTTGCCAAATTGAATGTTAGTCTCAAAATAAGTATTTTCAGTACACCAGATTTCATAGCTTTTGGCAATGGCTCACAGAACTTGTTTTGGCACTCACATCTGTCCCCTTGCGTTTCTGACCAAGCCGGAAGGTTAATAATGAAAGAATATCAAACAAATGATTGTCCATTGAGTGCTAGTATATAATTCTACAATCTAGTGAAGATACAATCCTGATTTGGACATGCAGTGTCACATCTGTAATGTATTTGAGGAAATGCTGTTATTGTGGACGCATTTCGAGTATGATCGTATGCAAACTTTCTGTGCAAAGCTAACTTTCATTAAATTAACTTTCATGACTGTTACAGACGCTTCATAACATGATCAATGACTCACTAGTCAGCATCACTGCATAACCCGATCATGATAAAATGTTCGCGCCCTTCCTACTAATTCCTTAGTGAGTTTTTGTTAACAAACAAGCTAGTGGCAAACTTGAACTGTGTGATTGATTTCAGGTGTACTCACTTTATCATATGAACTGCAATCATGCATTGTTCTATTTACTGGAGCATTGCATCTGATCACATGGCATAATAAAGGTCTTCAATTCATAAACATAATTAAGGTCTTAAAAATCCATAACAAACTTTTACCAGTCATGCTGTTTGTTTACTTCCTTGAGTAAGTACGGGTACCCCCCAGTGACAATATTGGTCTATACCTGTGAAGTCAGCCGTGCGCACGCTTGCTCGTGCTTGTGAACTGCAGCTGTCAAGCCTGAGGTGATTTACGATCTGACAATAAATGTCTACGAAAGTGCAAACCCTGTGCCACTGGTAGGTTATAATTCAATTAAACTTTTTTTTAACCATTTCAAGTAGCGAAAATGAAACATAATGACATAGAGTACCAGTCAAACGTTTGGACCACCTACTCATTCAAGGTTTTTCTTTATTTGTACTATTTCCTACATTGTAGAATAATAGTGAAGACATCAAAACTATGAAATAACACATATGGAATCATTTAGTAACCAAAAAAGTGTTCAACAAATTTTCTATTTGAGATTCTTCAAAGTAGCCACCCTTTGCCTTGATGAGAGCTTTGCACACTCTTGGCATTCACCTACCCTGCGTCTCACAAAGACACGGCGGTTGGAACCAAAAATCGCAAATTTGGACTCATCAGACCAAAAGACAGATTTCCACCGGTCTAATGTCAATTGCTTGTGTTTCTTGGCCCAAGCAAGTCTCTTATTTTTATTGGTGTCCTTTACTAGTGGTTTCTTTGCTGCAATTTGACCATGAAGGCCAGATTCACACTGTCTCCCATGAACAGTTGATGCTGAGATGTTTCTGTTTCTTGAACTCTGTGAAGCATTTTTTGGGGTTGCAATCTGAGGTGCAGTTGATTGCTGATTTCTGAGGCTGGTAACTCAAATGAACTTATCCTCTGCAGCAGAGGTAACTCTGGGTCTTCCTTTCCTCTGGCGGTCCTCATAAGAGCCAGTTTCATTATAGCATTTGATGGTGTTTGTTACTGTACTTGAAGAAACATTAAAAGTTCTTGAAATTTTCCTGATTGACTGACCTTCATGTCTAAAAGTAATGATGAGCTCTCATTTCTCTTTGCTTATTTGAGCTGTTCTTGCCATAATATGGACTTGGTCTTTTACAAAATAGGGCTATCTTCTGTATACCATCCTTACCTCGTCACAACACAAGAGATTGACTCAAACACATTAACCTGTTAGTACTCTAGGGGCAGTATTTCATTTTTGGATAAAAAGACGTGCCCGTTTTAAGCGCAATATTTTCTCACGAAAAGATGCTCGAATATGCTTGGAATTGATAGTTTTGGAAAGAAGACAGTCTTACGTTTCCAGAAATGCAAAGATTTTCACTGTGAGTCCCTTAGAACAAATGCTTCGGGCAAAACCAAGATGTATGACCGACCAGGAAATGCACAGGATTTCTGAGGCTACGTTTTCCATGATCGCCTTGGCTGTGAATGCGACAGGAATGAACGGACTCTTTCTCTTGTTTCCCCAAGGTCTCTGCAGCATTGTGACGTATTTGTAGGCATATCATTGGAAGATTGACCATAAGAGACTACAATTGCCTCGTGTCCCTCTTGGTGTCTGCGTGGCATTTGGTGCGCAAAAATCAAGTCCCAGTATTTTTCCATTCAAATCTCAGAACAAAGCAGGGTACAAGGACGGTGCTTTCAATTGAGAGAAATATGACAAACCACCTTCAGGATTGATTCAAACAACGTTTTCCATGTTTCAGTCGATATTATGGAGTTAATTCGGAAAAAAGTTCGACATGTAGGTGACTGAATTTTCGGTTAGTTTCGGTAGCCAAATGCATAGTAACAAAAGGGAACGATGTGTCCTACACAAGAATCTTTCAGGAAAAACTGGACATCTGCTATGTAACTGAGAGTCTCCTCATTGAAACATCTGAAGTTCTTCAAAGGTAAATTATTTTATTTGATTCCTTGGCTGGTTTTTGTGAATATGTTGCGTGCTAAATGCTAACGCTAAATGCTAAGCTAGCTATCACCACTCTTACACAAATTATTGATTTTCTCTGGTTCTAAAGCATATTTTGAAAATCTGAGATGACAGGATTGTTAAGAAAAGGATACGCTTGAGAACAGGCATATTTATTTCATTTCATTTGCGATTTTTAGAAATCGCTAACGTTGCGTTATGGTAATGAGCTTGAGGCTGTAGTTACGCTACCGCATACGGATTTGGGCGGACTATGAGGTTAAAAAGGAAAGAAATTCCACAAATGAACTTTTAAGAAGGCACACCTGTTAATTGAAATGCATTCCAGGTTACTACCTCATGAAGCTGGTTGAGAGAATGCCAAAAGTGTGCAAAGCTGTCATCAAAGCAAATATAAATCTATTTTGATTTGTTGAACACTTTTTTAGTTACTACATGATTCCATATGTGTTATTTCATAGTTTTGATGTATTCACTATTATTCTATAATAAGTTATCCCCCTCTTTAGATCTGGTATCCAAGATCTGTTACAAATTATCACCCAATATTTGCACTACCATGTTTATATAAAATCCTTGAAAAATTGGTGTATAAGAGAATGTTGAGTCATGTAAATCAACACTGTATTCTATATGAGCACCAACATTGTAGAATAATAGTGAATACAAAAAAAATGACATACAGTACCAGTCAAAAGTTTGGACTCACCTACTCATTCAAGAGTTTTTTCTTTATTTTGACTATTTTCTACATTGTAGAATAATACTGAAGACATAACAACCATTCCACGTGGCTACTTTGAAGAATCTCAAATATAAAATATATTTGGATTTGTTTAACACTTTTTTGGTTACTACATGATTCCATATGTGTTATTTCATAGTTTTGATGTGTCCCAACTTTTGACTTGTACTGTATGTCAAGATATAGTAGAGATGATAAGGGATGAGTGGGGAATGAGTCCAGCTAACTCAAGTAAAAAAGGGAATGAAATGGGTGTATCAATCCCTGAATCTAGGTTTAGAGGTACACACTGAGTCCACAAAACATTGAGAACACCTGCTCTTTCCATGACATCAATCAATCGTATTTATAAATCCCTTTTTACATCAGCAGATATCACAAAGTTCTATACAGAAACCCAGCCTGAAACCCAAATCAGCAAGCAATGCAGATGTAGCCAGGAAAAACTCCCTAGAAAGGGAGGAAACTACAGCAGGATGAAACCTAGAGGAACCAGGCTCTGAGGGGTGGCCAGTCCTCTTCTGGCTGTGCCGGTTGGAGATTATAAGAGTACATTGCCGTTAAGGCCAGATTGTTCTTCAAGATGTTGAAATGTTCATACACCAGCAGGGTCAAATAATAATCACTTTGGTTGTAAAGGGTGTAATAGGTTAGTACCTCAGGAGTAAATGTCAGTTGGCTTTTGATAGCAGAGCATTCAGAGGTCGAGACAGCAGGTGCGGGAAAGAAAGAGAATCAAAAACAGCAGGTCCAGTACAAGGCAGCACATCCAGTGAACAGGTCAGTGTTCCAAAGCCGCAGGCTGACCAGGTGAATCGAGGTGAAAGCCATGCTCCCTTATTGATGTAATTTGTTAAATCCACTTCAAATCAGTGTAGATGAAGACAGGTTAAAACTGCTAAACAGTTTCCTGTGTGTATCAAAAAGGATCCACCACCCAAAAGGACATCCAGCCAACCTGACACGAATGTGGGAAGCATTGGATTCAACATGGGCCCGCATCCCTAATTAATCAGGAAGGTGTTCGTAATGTTTGGCATACTAAGAATGATTGATGTTGTTAAAATTAAGTTCTTGAGGAGAAATGGCCACACAGGATGTGTGTACATCTTGCCAGCCAAGGACGACAGGTCAAGTTGTCCAGTCCCTGTGTCCTTTTGTGGACAACAAGGGTGAGGAGGTACCATTTCATAGAGCCTGTACTGGCAGATTAGGGTGTGAGATTAATACAAGCATCCGCTTATAAAAAGACTGAATTGAGTTTGATTATTCTGTTACTCAGTAGGTGATTGATAATAACATTACATTTATTATTTTTTCATACTTTTCCCCCCCTTTTTTCCCCAATTGGTAGTTACAGTCTTGTCCCATCGCGGCAACTCCTGTACGGACTCTGGAGAGTTGAAGGTCAAGAGCCATGCCTACTCCGAAACACAACCCTGCCAAGCAGCCTTACTTCTTGACACACTGCTTGCTTAACCCAGAAGCCAGCCGCACCAATGTGTCAGAGGAAACACTGTCCAACAGGCAACCGCATCACGCAACAGGAGTAGCTAGAGCGCAATTGGACAATGACAAACCCTTCCCTAACCCGGATGACGCTGGGCCAATTGTGCGCCGCCTCATGGGTCTCCCGGTTGCGGCTGGCTGCGATACAGCCTGGGATCGAACCCGGATCGGTAGCGACGCCTCTAGCACTGTGATGCAGTGCCTTAGACCGCTGAGCCACTCGGGAGGCCCTACCATTTCATATTTTAAATAAAACATCTGTCATTGATGATCTAGAATAAAATGACTAAAACGTTGTGTGTCATCATTTGCTGTCTGTCTTTTTGGACCCTATCACATCCATAATGCAGAATGTCACATCCATAACACTATTTTCCTCTAGTGTTATTATGAAAGTGCAAATATTTATATAATTGTTGAGGTATGTAGCACTCTAATTCGCAATGGAAATAGAGATGTTCAAAGAAAGAATTTTGTGCAGTTATGGTTGGTTAAGATGGGACCCAAGAGTCCACTTTGATAGCCTATGCAATAACTATTCAAGATACTGGTGATTTCTTGGATCTTTGAGGTACACTGCATTTTCAGATGACAACAACATTATTATGAAGAAATCTTTCATATATAAACACTCACTTTGCACAGCGTCACATCCATAACAGAGAATGTCATATCCATAACGGAACATTTTCCTAACCCTACAGTATATATGACGATTTTGTAGTTTCATCATTGTTGTTTTTGTGTGTAGCCAAGCCTTACTTTCCAAGTGGCTATTAATATTTTATCCTAAGACTTTGAGATTCACTAACTTTTCTAGTGTGCCCATTCTCCCAAAATTGCCTGTTCATTTCCATCACATCCATAACACAAGTTTTGTGGTTCCGTTACTTCAAAGTGGTATACTTAGAATGTGTTTATTTTGTGTCTACACTTACCCTATAGGGTTCAACAAATATACACATTAACATTTTCATTTATGCTTGATAAGTCAATTCTGTGACACATTTTGTTTCTCATTTTGTCACATCCATAACGCTGGAATTTCCCCAAAACCACACACACACACACACACACACACACACTGCTAGGAGAAGATGGGAGAGGAGCAGAGGGACCGAGAACTAATGCTCTTATTTCATTTCTGTTCGGCATCAGACTCATTCTGTGCTTCAGTTGGTCATTACTGAGACGTGGTTAAGGAAGAGTTTTTAGTACTAATGTTAACCTTGCTGGTTATAACCTTTGTCAGGTGTTGTGACGTGACTATCATAAATGCTGTTATCTTATCGAATCAATAAACTATGTTTAATTATTAGTGATTAAATTAATCATGTAACAATGAACTCATTAACAATATTGGGACACCACGGGAAAAAGTTTGTTTAACGAGTTACCGTTTCTGGAATTAACTCAAGAATATCAGAATATATAGTTATCATATTATTCATCCATTAATTATTATTACCTCATATCAGTCTCGTTCTGAACTTCGATTATTTCAAATCTGCATGAACCCTAGTCTAAATGATGATTCAGCGATACCCAAATTGGCTTTATAATTTATTTACTGACTAACTAAATAATCACACAGAATTACATAAACACACAGACAGGATAGATTATACACTACTGTTCAAATATTTGGGGTCACTTAGAAATGTCCTTGTTTTGAAAGAGAAACTCATTGTTTGTCCATTAAAATAACATTATATTGATGAAAAATACAATGTAGACATTATTAATGTCGTAAATTACTAATGTAGCTGGAAATGGCAGATTTTAAATGGAATATCTACATACAGTTGAAGTCGGAAGATTACATACACTTTAGCAAAATACATATAAACTCAGTTTTTCACAATTCCTGACATTTAATCCAAGTAAAAATTCCCTGTCTTAGGTCAGTTAGGATCACCACTTTTTTAAAGAATATGAAATGTCAGAATAATAGTAGAGAGAGTGATTTATTTCAGCTTTAATTTCTTTCAGCACATTCCCAGTGGGTCAGACGTTGACATACACTCAATTAGTATATGGTAGCATTGCCTCTACATGTTTTAACTTCGGTCAAATGTTTTGGGTAGCCTTCCACAAGCTTCCCACAATAAGTTGGGTGGATTTTGGCCCATTCGTCATGACAGAGCTGGTGTAACTGAGTGAGGTTTGTAGAACTCCTTGCTCTTTTCAGATCTGCCCACAAATTTTCTATAGGATTGAGGTCAGGCTTTGTGATGGCCAACCCAATACCTTGACTTTGAAAGTATGCTTGGGGTCAATGTCCATTTGGAAGACCCATTTGCGACCAAGCTTTAACTTCCTGACTGATGTCTTGAGATGTTGCTCAATATATCCAAATAATTTTCCTCCCTCAGGAAGCCATCTATTTTGTGAAGTGCAACAGTCCATCCTGCAGCAAAGTAACAACACAACATGATGCTGCTACCCCCGTGATTCACGGTTGGGATGTTGTTCTTCGGCTTGCAATCCTCCCCCTTTTTCCTACAAACAAAACAATGGCCATTATGGCCAAACAGTTCTATTTTTGTTTCATCAGACCAGAGGACATTTCTCCAAAAAAGTATGATCTTTGTCCCCATGTGCAGTTGCAAACCGTAGTCTGTTTTTTTTTGGGGCGATTTTGGAGCAGTGGCTTCTTCCTTGCTGAGTGGCCTTTCAGATTATGTCGATTATAGGACTCGTTTTACTGTGGATATAGATACTTTTGTACCTGTTTCCTTCAGCATCTTTACAAGGTACTTTGCTGTTGTAAGTCGCTCTGGATAAGAGCGTCTGCTAAATGACTTAAATGTAATGTAATGTTCTTGGAATGAATTGCACTTTTCGCATCAAAGTACGTTCATCTCTAGGAGACACAAGGGGTCTCCATCCTGAGTGGTATGACGGCTGTGTGGTCCCATGGTGTTTATACTTGTGTACTATTGTTTGTACAGATGTACGTGGTACCTTAAGGCATTTGTAAATTGCTTCCAAGGATGAACCATTCTTGTGGAGGTCTACACTTACACTACAATTTTCTGAGGATTTGGCTGATTTCTTTTGATTTCCCCATAATGTCAAGCAAAGAGGCACTGAGTTTGAAGGTAGGCTTTGAAATACATCCACAGGTACACCTCCAATTGAGTCAAATGATGTCAATTAGCCTATCAGAAGCTTCTAAAGCCATGACATAATTTTCTGGAATTTGCCAAGCTCTTTAAAGGCACAGTCAACTTAATGTATGTAAACGTCTGGAATTGTGACACAGTGAATTATAAGTGAAATAATCTGTCTGTAAATAATTGTTGTAAATTATTATGTGTTTCATGCACAAATTAGATGTCCTAACCAACTTCGCAAAAGTATATTTTGTTAACAGGAAATTTGTGGAGTTGTTGAATAATGAGTTTTAATGACTCCAACCTAAGTGTATGTAAACTTCCGAATTCAACTGTAGGTGTACTGAGCCCCATGATCAGCAATCATCTGTCCTCTGTTCCAATGGCATGTTGTGTTAGCTAATCCACGTTTATCATTTTAAAAGGCTAATTGATCATTAGAAAACCCTTTTGCAAATATGTTAGCACAGCTGAAAACTGTTGTTCTGATTAAAGAAGCAATAAAACGGGCCTTTTTAGACTAGTTGAGTATCTGGAGCATCAGCATTTGTGGGTTCGATTACAGGCTCAAAATGGCCAGAAACAGGACTTTCTTCTGAAACTCGTCAGTCTATTCTTGTTCTGAGAAATGAAAGTCATTCCATGTGAGAAATTGCCAATAGACTGAAAATCTCGTACAACGCTATGTCACACTCCCTTACATTTACATTTACATTTAAGTCATTTAGCAGACGCTCCCTTCACAGAACAGCGCAAACTGGTTCTAACCAGAATAGAAAGAGGAATGGGAGGCCCCGGTGCACAACTGAGCCAGAGGACATGTACATTAGAGTGTCTAGTTTGAGAAACAGACGGCTCACAAGTCCTCAACTGGCAGCTTCATTAAATAGTACCCTCAAAACACCAGTCTCAACGTCATGTTTGCTAGCTAGCTAGCTAGCTAACAAGCTAGAAATGAACCAAAACGTTGTTTAGAAAGTAGCTTTTAGTTACCTCGTTTGCTCGATTGACATATACTAAATTCATTTTTTAAACGGATGGGTTTATTGGTGTTAAAATACACCAGTTATGCTATTTAGGACCAACAGGCTACTGATGTCATGTAGCCGGTCATTTGTGTGTTTAAACTTTTTCATAAAGACAATATCAAGTTTGATGTCGAACGACTATAGAATGTGGATGTCACTGCAACAACTGACATGTCGATAGACATGTAGTAGACATGTAGTATAAACCAGCCTTTGGTCTTGAAATCTTTGGTTGTTTAGCACACTACCGTACTCACTCTGTTTAGCACATGGCCTCACATGTGAATCCTTAAAGAGATGGGTTAAAGCTTAAGAGGGTGTGAACCATGCTGAATGGGTGTAGACAAAGAAGAGCTCTCCAGTAGGTGTACCAAACAATTCAAGGGACATTTTCTCAAAAGTGGGGTTACAGGTTTCTCAACTTTCAAAGCAGAATTACTTTCCCATTGTTCCTCAACTGTAGTGTATGATATAAAATAGTATAGTCTCTACTCTAGTCTCTCTACTTTTATCCAATGTAAAACACACAATTTCAAATGTTGCTACATAAGACTGAATCGAGCCGGTCCATCACATATGATAAACATTAGAAATATGATGGCCATGGATCATTTATGCAAAAAAGAGCTTGCTTTTTCAATGTAATCTCATTTACTTGTGTGGCTGCCAGCCAAATTGCATTGCACTTCTGTTGTCATCTGATGAATTTTCTTCTGAATGTGTTGCACTAATGTATTTTCTATGAAGGAAAACTATGGTTGCATGTCCCTGACCACTGTGTTGAAGAAAACAAACCACGACTTTCAATATAAATAGTGACCCCTGCCAATACACAGCAGGACTCACCTGCTCCCGCTTTCTTCCATTGTGCTATTTACAAACAAACACATGACTGGATAAACTGTTCTGGGGAACTACGGTAAGCTTCATATTTTAAAATAATGTGACAGTTCAAATGTAGAATGCAATCTGCTTTATCTTCTAATGTTTTGCACATGTTGACTGCATGTATTTAAAAAGTAACTACAAATATGAATTCATTGAACGGTATTGACTGTATTGAAAAACCATCCCGTGGCTACTTCCAAATACCCCGGTATACAGTACACCGCCCAAGCCCACATCCCGTTACACACAAGCACATCTCGCTTGCCTGGGATGTGTGTGTTTGTGAGAAGGGTTTCTTTACAACTCCCTATAGAGTCAATCTCTTTATTAGTGGGCAGCACATTCACTGGCTCTGATGCTGGCTGATGCTGGCTGTGGCTGTGAGGGGCTGAGGAGAGCATGAGGGAGCATATAAAGACGATGATTGTTGCCCTGCATTTCTCCTGAGCTCTTTAAACCAGGCTTCTGACCTCCCTTCCTGGCACTGAGCTCAGCGTCTACTGGGCCCAAAATGGCTCCAGCTCAGATCCCAAAGCCCCAGTTGCACCACTTACAGCAATCACAGCACATTATTGGGAATTCAATAAAAATAATTTGCTGGGGATTGGGGAGGTGGGAGAGCCCCTAAAAATAGGGAGAGTGGGAACGGGGGAAAGTATGGTTTCTGGACCCTGTGATATGACCGCACAGTGACCACTAATGGACACTGCTCGCTCTTGATCGGAATCCTGGTTTGATTTGTGAGGGTTTAGGGTCGTTAAGACTCCATTCCTTTGAATCCCGGGACCTAGTACCACTCGTCCACTCTACCCCTCCACCCTTCTATACCTCCACCCCACTGTCAGATGACCTCTCCTCAATCTTGCTCTGTGGACCCTAGCCAGAGGTTAAGGACGTGGGTTGTCCCTAGGACCTAGAGCCACAGTAGGGGCTCCCAGAAATACAGGGGTCAATCTGTTTTTGGGAGGGAATGACCCCACCACCCCACCCTGTATTCTATGGAAAGGTTAAGACAGGCTCTTTTCAATCTTTATCGCTGAAGCGTTACATATTGCGTGATAGAAATGTAAAGGTAATTTCCGATTGAGCTGACAAATGCAGCGTTTACCATGAATGCAGTCTAAACATTGCCTTCAAATTTCAACCACACTGTAAATGCTGAACTTCTGCGATACGGATTGAATAGAGCCCTAAGCCAGTACTCAGACTACAATGCTCAAAACACATAATAGGGGATTCACGGATGTGATTTTTGTAATAGACGTGCCTCCACTGCAGTGCTGTGACCAATCCATTGAGCATGTGTAATCACGGACGCTATGTGAGTATTAGAGCTGCTATTGGAGCCTCTCTCTCACCATTTGAATCTTTTTGGAAGGCAACAGCTCAACACCACTGTTTCAAATTTTTCTTCCAAATGACCCCTTCCCCCTTCATCCTTCCCCATCACCACGTACACCACCACTCCCTCCATCCAAACCCCCCCCCCCCCACACTCAACACTGTTCACATGCGAGCTGCCAGAGAGTGTACCTGATCCCCTGGATCACAGGAAGGGTGGGGGTGAACAGAGCACATTTGAATGGCCTGCCACTGGAATTGGTGGTGTAGTGTGGTGATTGGATTGGCTGATGCCCTGCACCCACACTACTACTCCCATCGAACTAACAGACTAACTTCCACAAAAATGTGGACTTATTTTTCCATACAATATTCACAGTGTGTGTCAGTGGAGGTGAGCCCATCACACACCAGTTCCTTCGAACAGGGGGGCTGTTGAGCTAGGTAGTGGGGGGGTGTTCTGGTTGTCCAATATCCACTTAACTGCTGACAAGGAAAAACACTACTTAAGGCTGTTTTCTCTGGGTTTATTGGGTAAACACACAAGTAAACAACTAACAAATACAGCTAGCATGAGCTGAACATTGCTCTCTCTGTGTAGTGCATGTAAATGTCTGAAAGAGCTCTCTCTCTCTTTCTCTATTCTGCAGGCAGCCAATAACAGGGCAGTCTCACCAACGGTCGCAGGCTTTAAAAAGAGTCTGTCTCTAAATATGTTCTGCTCGCAGAGGTGAGAGGGAGACCATGTGTGGGCTGCTGAAGTGTAACCTAGTAAAAATAAAGCCTTAAAAGCATGCACTGTAATAGTTGTGTTTCCTGTGCGTGTATGGCTGTGTATTATGTGTGTTTGTGTATGTTTCAATCGTTCATTTTGAGCACAGATCAATGTTGTCCACTGTATCCAGCCATTCACAGATTCCATTACGTTCTGTCATTGTGTCAGTGAGACTGAGATTGATACTGTACTGTATACTATAGCACACCACACATTCTGTGGACCTTCCACCGCTGCAACACAGCAACAAACACTCACAGATACACAGGAACGAGCACATTAGCACACACGCCAAAAGCCACTCATTCCAGTATGCAGCCTCCACATCCACACAGACACACACGATTCTATTCCATGTAAAGTTTCTCCCACATATTCAAAACTTGTGCACATTTGTACCGTTGCATATTTGCCTTATACTGAGCGCGAACATTTCAAGTTGAAGTCGGAAGTCTGTGATTTTCTCGGTTGGAACACGGGCAGCGGCACACAAAGAATCTGTTCAGGATATCTGCTCAGTGCTCGGGGAGAAAGAAAGATAAACAAACATTCTTTGGAGGAGATGAAAGAGAGCTCGAGTGATTAAGGAGATGGATGAAGGGAGGGAGCGAGGAATAAGATCTGACCCTGGTTATGTGGGTGAGATAGAGGTGCTTTATGGCAGAGAGGGTGTGGGGCACTCATCCTTAACCCAGCCTAGGGGCTCTATACATCAGGACTATATATAGGACTAATAAATCACAGACTCGACATTTACTGTAAAATGCCTCTGGGCTTATTGTCGAAAGAACTGTCAACAGGGACAGCCAAGAGGTGATAAGATTGACTCATCAATGAATGTTTGTCTTGAGTTAACTGCACCAGACAAAAGGTTATGTGAGAGTTTCTTTATAGCAAGGAGGGGTCATGGTGTGTGTACTGTGTAGAGGTGTTGTAGTACAAAGGGTCAGCAGGGTAAATAGCACCACAAGCTTGGCTTACATCATATACTATAAAACCAAGAATGCACTCATGCTTGTTCTGGAGACGAAAAAATAGGGGTAATCCACTCCCTTTTTCTCTCTCCCTCTCTTTCTGTCCCTGTTTTGTATCTTTTTTTTCATTCTCTCCCCCTGAGGCTTGAGTGGGATTGAGCTCGATCAGTCTGTCCTGCTGCAGCCAATCAGAACAGTCCTTTGTGCTCTGCAGAAGTGTATGTTTGGTGTTATGTGAACCACACAATAAGGATTCATATTTTCCCCAAAATCTACCAAGATTCAATACCGGGAATAATTAATATTTATCCAGAGAATGCCGGAAATACTGCAAAAATCAGAAGTGCCCATTTAAAGCGTTTAAAACCAAAATATGGTCAATATGTCAAAGTTCCCCCAAAGTAAGATTGTCGCTGCGCCACATTGCCACCTTGGTTGCGCCACAATCTAAAGATTTCACGGGAAGTTAAACTGAAATGTATTAATGTTAGCGTAACTTTCTTCAGGCTAGGTCCCTTTTTCAGAATGTCTGCCTGACTGACGTGCCCAAAGTAAACTGCCTGTTAGTCAGGCCCAGAAGCCAGAATATGCATATAATGGTACCATTGGATAGAAAACACTTTGAAGTTTGTAGAAGGCAATGCTCTTTCAATGGAAAGCTATGGGTCGGGTCCTATGTAATTCCAGCTCCCAGATTGCAATTCCTATGGCTTCCTGTAGATGTCAAGAGTCTTTCTGTATGATATATTATACTTTATTTACATTTTAGGGTACCTGAGGATTAAATAGAAACATAGTTTGACTTGTTTGAACAAAGTTTAGCGGTAGCTTTTTTGATACCTTTGTCTGCATGTTGAACGAGTGGATTACAGAAATCGATGGCGCCAACTAAACAGACTTTTTGGGATATAAATAAGGATGTTATCTAAAAAAAACAACCATTGATGTTGTAGCTGGGACCCTTGGGATTGCAAACAGAGGAAGATTTTCAGAAAGTAAGTGTAATGGGATTCTTCTGTTGAAGGAGAGGCGGACCAAAACGCAGCGTGGTTATTGTGATACATCTTTAATAAAGATGAAAATAGAACAATATACAAGAAAAGGTGAATAACCGAAAACAGCCCTATCTGGTGTAACAAACACAAAGACAGGAACAATCACCCACCAACCCCAACACCAAACAGGCTACCTAAATATGGTTCCCAATTAGAGACAATGACTAACACCTGCCTCTGATTGAGAAACATATCAGGCTGAGCCTAGCCTTAAGAAGTTTGATAACCTATGACATTATTGTAAATTGCGAAATAGGTTGTTCATAAATTCAGAGTATTATCATGTTCCTCAATGAATTCAGAGAGCACAGAGCGCACCCCGAGTAGGCTATAGCATTGTCGATTCATACAAACTTCTTAACGGCAGTCAAACAAAGGTCTAAAGACCAAAGTTGCTTAGCTTGCTAGATAACATCCAACAAATGACAGAATATCTCCTATGAGTTGTTCTCAACACCAATTTAAATGAATATAGCCTACCGTTTTCTAGAAATCTGGCTTTTTTTCAGGTTCGGGCACGAGCCAGGCCTCGAGCTCCAGCTCACCAGGCTTGGGTCGGACTGGGATCAAATTTTCAGTACTAATGAGAACTCTAAACTGCATTCGGGGTTCCTGTGACGTCTGGCAGTGTCAATAATATTCTAAGCTAACATATGGAATTGTTTTAAAATGGTCATACCATGAATCATTAACTATTTGATTTGGAATTTCAGGACCCCTCTAAGTATAGAAGAAATATATAACAAAATTATTTGATTAAATATTTAATTTGTCCTTTACCACTAAAGTCTGTAGAAACGCATTGAGTAACACATTCATAAATGGCTAAAAATACAGTCAAAAAATAAATCATAAGGATTAAGGTTTAAAATATTCGGTCTTATGTAGCAAAATTTGAAATTGTGTTTTTTTTATTTTTACATTGGATAAAAGTAGAGACTCAGAGCTAGAACATTGTATATCACACGCTACAGTTGAGGATAAATGAGAAAGTAATTCTGGTTTTGGTAAACCTGACGTTCAAACCTGATGTTTTGGTAAACCTACTGGAGAGCTCTTCTTTGTCTACACCAGGGCTACCCAACCCTCTTCCTGGAGATCTACTAGGTTTTCAGTCCAACCCTAATTTAGCATATCTGATTAAGCTAGTTAAGGTCTTGTTGAGCAGCTAATTAGTAGAATCTGGTGTGTTCAATTAGGGTTGGACTGAAAACCCACAGGTTTTTCACACCCTCTGAAACCTTAGTCGCACCCGTCTCTTTAAGGACTTGCATGTGAGGCCATGTACTGAACAAATAAAGATTTCAAGTTTAAAGGCTGGTTTATACTACGTCTATAAACAGTTGTCGCAGTGACATCATGAACCTTCTATTGTCGTACGACATCAAACTTGTCGTTGTCATTTTGAAACAGTATAAACACAAAAACCACAGGCTGCATGACATCAGCAACCTGGTGGTCCAAAATAGCATAACTAGTGTATTTTAACACCAGTAAACCCACCCGTTTAAAAAGGAATTTAGTATATATCAATCTAGCAAACCAGGCTGCCTAAAAGCAACTTTCTAAACAATGTTTTGGTTAGTTTGTAGCTTGTTAGCTAGCTAGCTAATGTTAAGTTAGCTGGCTAGGCAGTTCAAATAATGATCATATCATATAGCTGACAACGTCTTCATTTTAGATAATTTGTCTTCATTATTACAGGAAAATAAACTCACAACAAGATCCTTATTTACAAGTTAATGGCGAGACAATTGCAGAAAATAGCTTACGGTTGTGAGTGTGCCGAAATAAAAGCAGGGCATTCTTCTGTACAATTGTTTAACTTGGACACTGTCTCATTGGCCTAACCCTATATCCTAATTTAACTTTAGTGCAGGTCATGTTCTTCACATTACCATCTCTCGAAAACACAAAATCAACTTTTATTTGTCACATACACAGGATACAGAAGGTGTAGTGAAAAAGGTTACTTGCATAGTGGAGTCTTTTGTTTAGACATGTAGCTAGCTAGCTAGCTAAACACTGAACCATAACTCCAACTCATACCATTACTACCCTGCATGAATCTACAGGTAGCAAACCAACCAGGTTCAATGTTAGCTAGCTAACATTAGGTTATAAATAGCAATGCAAATGGCTCTGAGATACTGATAATATTACTACACAGAGCGAGCCAGCCAGCTAACGTTAGCTAGCTAGCCAACAGTATGCTTTAACTTTAAATGAAAATAACTTTCTAACACAATTAGAAATTTATACTATTTGAAAATGTAGCTAGCTAGACGATCTTACCTGTATACATGGATGGACACTTCTCCCTCTCTGTCACAGACGCCATGGTGGCCTTAGTTTAAAAATGTAATCCGCAGAAGTTGTTTTATACAACAGCCTTGTGTTTTCTCTTTTCAACTCCCTCTGCATATTTGCAATACATGATTTTTCTCCATCTCCTTAGCTATCATACTATAATTTCACCAGGCATTCCACTGAATTCAAAACTCGGTCCTCCAGAAAGTGGAGAGCAACACTTTTGCAGTTCTACTACGTGATATCTTTCAAAAAACGCGGTGTTAGAAAGGATTACCTACACATACTGACCAGCTCATGTTATAGACAGAAGCGTGATACATGGAAGACCAATCCAAACTCATCTGTCGGCATGTCCAGCCCATCCATTATCTCAGCTAATCATGGCAAATTATATTAGTATTTACATATGGCATACACATTTAAGACACATGGAAGTTGACCAGCATCCAGGAGTCGCCTCTTCACTGTTGTCGTTGAGACTGGTGTTTTGCGGGTACTATTTAATGAAGCTGCCAGTTGAGGACTTGTGAGGTGTCTGTTTCTCAAACTAGACACTCTAATGTACTTGTCCTCCTGCTCAATTGTGCACCAGGGCCTCATACTCCTCTTTCTATTCTGGTTAGAACCAGTTTGCGCTGTTCTGTGAAGGGAGTAGGACACAGCGTTGTACGAGATCTTCAGTTTCTTGGCAATTTCTCGCATGGAATTGCCTTCATTTCCCAGAACAAGAATAGACTGATAAGTTTCAGAAGAAAGTTCTTTGTTTCTGGCCATTTTGAGCCTGTAATCGAACCCACAAATGCTGATGTTCCAGATAAAAAAGGGCAGTTTTATTGCTTCAGTGCAACAATTTTAAGCTGTGCTAACATATTGCAAAAGGGTTTTCTAATGATCAATTACTCTTTTAAAATTCTAAACTTGGATTAGCTAACACAGCGTGCCATTGGAACAGAGGAGTGATGGTTGCTGGTAATGGACCTCTGTACCCCTATGTACTGTAGATAATTCCATTAAAAGGTCATTTACAACATTAACAATGTCTACACTGTATTTCTGAACAATTGTATGTTATTTTAATGGACAAAAAAATTGCTTTTCTTTCAAAAACAAGGACATTTCGAAGTGACCCCAAACTTTTGAAAGATAGTGTATTTTTTGACACATATTTAACCCCTTATTTTGGTTGTCATAAAACTACCTACATACTTCAATTCATTTACATGGGTTACCTTCAGACGAGTCGTGGAGCAAAACAGAGAACATGTTCGTGAGAGTATCATCTTTCCATAGAGTGGTCAACATTAGTTTATGGCCAAACCGTTCGGAAGCTACTGACGTTTTTGTGAGAACACCGGAGATGTCTCATAGTCAGTCAAACGGCGCTGTAGCTCGGCCACCTGTAGCTCTGCCTCCTGCTGATACGAAAGGCCGACATAGGCGGATGCGGTGGATTAAGACGCAGCCCATGCAACAACAAAAAAAAGATAGCGCTAGCTTAAACTAATGGATTTTGATGGAGATTTGTTCATTATGTTACTTAGATTAACGCACGGGTGCTCTTAAGGACTAATGTGCTCTTGTTGAACATGCAGAGTACATGCTCTGTCTCCCTTTCTCTTCTCCAATCCATATCTTCTTAAGCACTTATTCTTTTCCTATCATTGGTTGGATTCCCCCTCTCTTTTTTTATGCTCTGCTGCCTTTCATTCTCTCCAATGGTGATTGCTGTCTGTTTTTAGAGGGCCCAGCAATAGCTCCCTACAGTGGTGGGGGTGCTGTAATACTTTACAGATGTGTGCATGTGTGTGGGGAGGGTGGGAGTGATTGTGTGTGTGTGTGTGTGTGTGTGTGTGCACACATTCGCGTGTTTATATGGTTCTGTGTGACTGTATGCTCAGCCATATATGTGCGGGAGTCATGATGGTTTACAGCGGTGTGTTACACTGTTTACGAGCAGGCCTATGACATAGAAAACTCTCCTAAATCAATGCTGCAGGTCTTATCTCTCTACCTTACACACACACACACACACACACACGCACACCGCATTCACTCCCTCGCCTGAAAGAGGCTACCTGCAGACCAGGGATTGTGTGTTACCTGCCAAACCCTCCCTTCCACCTTTCCTCACACACTACACTCTCCTTTGCCTTCCCACACACACTCTCCCTCACTCATACAGAGGGCATTAAGCCACACACTCCTACTGAACCAAACTAGGGAGGAGTTACCCTGCAGGCTGTGTCTGCAACACAGGACTCAACCTGCCTCCACTTATTAGCCAATCAAAATTCTGTCAGAATCCCACATAATCCTTTATAAATCCCCTATAACCCCTTTATAAACACTCTAGGAGTTCACTTCATGCTCTACTCTGAATTTACCACTGCCTGAGACAAGGGATGAATGTCCACATTCAGATGAAACACAGGCTAGGCCCAGGCAGTCACAGACACAGGCAGGCACAGTCCTGCTTTATCTGGGTCACTGTGTTATTGGGAGTGGACACACTGGTAGAATGGATGCACTAGATATACATCATTCTGTGATATGAGTGAGGCCAGGAGTTTTCCCTATGTACTGGCAAGTGTGGGGATACACTGATATGGGACACTGGAGGAACTGGATGTGATTTGTGTCATGAGTAAGGGGCTAGGAGTGTTCCCTGACCATGTGACCTAATCAGGGAAAACTCCAGGGTACACAGTAATTGTAGGATTTGTGAAGGGCCAAGAGTTTTCCTAAAGGGTCCTTGATGAGGATTCCTTGGTAAGCCTACTGTAACCTCACTTCCCTCTCTCTGGTTACCTGTGTCCCTGGCTGTGCTCCAGTCTGGCCTGCCTGCAGGATTAGGTGTCTGTCAGTGCCTGGAGCTCCATTCACTCCCCCACCTCCGCCTCCTCCCCACGGTGAAACACAGAGACTTGCACTGATTACACAGGACAGGACCTGCTGGAAACACACACACACACACATTTTCAGGCACAACCACACACGCACACACACTCTTGCAAAACTACACCCTATCCCTCTCCCTCAACTCCACACATGGACACACATTCACACACACTTCGAGGAAACTCTCATCGTTTTAGGCACATGAAAAGATATACACTCTCCGTAAATTGTATTCCATTTCAAACAGTGTCCAGTCATAAAAGGTATTGTTTTCAGGGCCCAGGTTGACAGTCTCAAAGAGGGTTGTAATAAAGGACAGCCTGAACTGTTCAAAATACTTTTTTGTGTGTCAAATCAGGTGGTCTGGATGACTATTTTAGACGCTTATGTCATATGCATTACCGTCTCTATTCTAAGAGCCCAGGGTGAATTTCTGACGCATGTTGGCAATCCAACAGAGAGGGAGAATGAGAAACAGACTGGGGGAAAATGGATTGTGTGTGTGAGACAGAGAGAGGGGGGAGGGAGAGAACTTTCTGTTCCTCTGTCTGTCCAGTGATAGAGAGAAAGAGGAAAACAGAGAAAGAGAGGGACAGAGGGAAAGAGAAACAGGGAAAGAGAAAGACTGCTGACCCAGTTCCTGGCCCTGTTATCTCTGCAGGATTTGCACCTCAGAATTTTCACCTGTTGTTCCCATTTATTTCTATTGGGCGGATCAAGTGCCATTGGAGCCCAGCATGTCACAAATCTCACAATATCCCACATAGGCCTAACTTCCTCTAGTTTCTCTCCAGGAGTGTGAATCAAAAGAGCTGTAAATCGTCCATGGATATGTGCATCTGCATGGCAGAGAACTGATCCGGCGTGTGTGTGAATGTGTGTGTGTGTGTGTGCATCTCCATGGCTTACAGTTGATCCAGAGGAAGGGAGAGACGGAAAGATGGAGAGGGGGAGATAGAGAGAGGGAGAGAAGGAAGGAAAGGAGAGAGGTGCTTCAGGCTCTGCATTGTGTGTCTCTGGCTCCCCCCGTGGGACTGCTGGGGTTTCACTCAGGCATGCGTGTCCGTTTGTCATCAGTTTTATCTGACAGTCATTACACAAATGGAGGCCAGATGCCCTGGAGCCATCCCACACAAAGTGAATTTGTGCAGCATCCACAGAAAGAAGACCTAATTACATAACACCAGTTTCTCTCCACGGAACAGCGGAGCTCCCACCAGGTTTACCTAATTCAAGAGAGCAGGATGCTACAGTGACAATCCAGACACACACAGATACACACACGAATAGAGCATCCTGTTGGGCTGTATCACCGCCTGGTACGGCAACTGCACCGCCTGCAACCACAGGGCCCTCCAGAGGGTGGTGCGGTCTGCCCAACACATCACAGGGGGCAAACTACCTGCCCTACAAGACACCTACAACACCCGATGTCACAAGAAGGCCAAAAAGATCATCAAGGACACCACCACCACCCGAGCCACTGCCTGTTCACCCCGCTATCATCCAGAAGGCAAGGCCAATACAGGTGCATCAAAGCTCGGACCGAGAGACGGAAAACCTGCTTCTATCTCAAGGCCATCCGACTGTTAAATAGCCATCAGTAGCACCTTTGAGGCTAGTGCCCTATGTACATAAACTTAAAATCACTGGCCACTTGGCCACTTTAATAATGGAACACTGGTCACTTCAAAAATGTTTACATTTTTGCATTACTCATCTCATGTGTATATACTGTATTATATTCTATTCTACTGTATCTTCAACAGACAGCATATAACTCTGTTAGTTGTAACTCTACGCCAAATGTATACATTATTTAGTCATTATTGATAAAAAATCCTTCAACAGTAACATATCATACGAAATATACTGTAATACGGACATCCACAAATGAATGCATACCATACAAACGTACCATATCATACTAAATGGAGGGAGACAGATATACATTTATTATGTTATGTTTATCCTAGGGTGAAAACTAACCCTAACCTTATGCCTAATATAACCCTAACCTAACTCTAATCCCTAACCCTAATTCTCACCAGAACCCTAATTGTAACCCTAACCCTAAACCTTACCCCTGAGCCTAAAATAGCCTTTTTTCTTGTGGGGAACGGCGAGATGCACAATGTTTCTTGTTTTACTATCCTCGTGAGGACTTCTGGTTCCTACAAGGATAATAAAACCAAAACCACAAACACAACATAGAGATGCAGTGATGTAGTGACGGGGAAATGGAACACAATTAGTTTGATACTTTGGGGAAAACAACGCCTAAGCAGCTGAGTACATGGACTCATGGGCCAAGAATAGACAGAGGGAATAGAGAGAGAGGGGGGGGGGGAAGTGCACTGTCACTGAAACCACAGCACAACGCCTTTCCCAGATCTAGACATACAAAATAACAAACACTAACAGGACAGAGAAACAGAGAGAGAAAGAAGGGTGGGGGAGACAGAGCGAAATTGAGATAGAACTAACAGGAGAGATGCCGAAGTTGGTGGGGTAATCTGATTGGTTGCCCCCATGGACTGATTGGTGTTGATTGGTTCTTCGGCAGGAGACCCGGCCAATTGGTCTATTTCCGTGGCAACGGGAATTGTTATGAGAACAGTTGATGTCATCATGCTCCTCATGGCTGGGCTGTCAGCCACACCAGCGGTTAGCTTCGGGTGCTGCTCCATCCAAACCGCCCCATACACACATGGTTAATGCTAAATGGTATTAGGGTTATGGTAAGGGTAGGAGTTAAGGTTAGGGTTAGGGTTTACTTCTCACTAATACAACTTTGATAAATGTCATCAAATAGCTCAACTGGGTACAGAAAACATTCATCACAAACTACAACCAGAAGTTGGATATTTGCATGAAATTACAAATTAGAATACTAGAATGGCCATGAACCTTCTTATAATACGATAAAGGTCAGCCATTTTGGTCAGGGAGTTGATCAACCATGGTTTGCCATTGCTGTGATAAGATATTGTGTAAAACAATGAATTTTAAGAATTTATCTGCACTGTATGTTTGTTAGCCAGCTAGCCAGACAGTTTTAGATGAATTACTCCATACATTTTTTCAAATTAACTGCCAATATGCCAACATTCCATCAAAACAATGCTGTCAATCCACAGCCATACACTGGCTGAAATGGGTTGATGATAGGATTTAGACAAGTTGTAAAGGTAACAAGTGCTGATATTGTATCATATATTAACACTCACAGTCTAATGTCATATATTTAGAGCCTATTTATAGAGAAAATGCAGTGTACCATTGCAAAAATGTGATTGGAACAGTAACAACAGAACTTTTATTTTCCTGCATAAGTAAAGTCAGGAGTATGCCTCTACTGCCATTCATTCCATTTAGACTAGTTTGGATTTCTCCCTGACCAATATGGCTGCCATTTTCACTCCGTTCTGGAACTTTGAGGGTTCATGACATAGCCCCTCTAGTCATTTAATAGGATCTCTATGGGTATTTGCCTCTACAGGAAGCGTTTTATTGGAAAAAAAGTGGAAGCATGTTGGAAACATTGCATTGCATTTGCAAGTGGAGACGTTTTTTGCTGCCGTGGATCTCTGATCTCTCTCTGGGCTCAGCTAGCGTTGACTGATCCTCTCCTTGTCGCCTTGACTAGCGCGGACTGATTCTGTCACCGTTGGCAAAGTGTGTCTCCACATGCAGTCACTAGTCTCCACCCTATACCCTACATCCCCTGCCCTGAGATAAAATAGACTACCTGTCTGTCTGAGCCCCACACCCAACTTATAGCTCTCAGCTACTGTATGTTTAAGAGGGTGGAAAAGGCATAGGTACAGAGCAACTAGAGTCCTTGAGCTCTGCTTTAGGCCCCAAGTGGACAAGATTGGACGTGATAAAACTATGAATAATTACTACATGACTGAATTTGCCTAGTTTAATTAGAGGTTCATGTTGGTCACAACATGTTGGTCACAATATTATGATGAAACATGTAGAGAGAAAGAAAACTGTTTTAGGGAAAAACCTAAAGCCTTTACTTAAATAGAAGGTATTAGCTAAATCCAAGATGTTGATTGATTCTAGTCCAAGGGCCCTGTTCAGTCAAAACCCAGAACGGCTAATAATTAAATAAACAATTCCTCCTCCACTGCAGACCACCCAGTTTTTGCCCTGGAATCCCAATATACAAATTCATACCACAAGAGGAACAATGTTTTTAACTTATGCTAGTTACAAAGTTTGATGGCATTTGGGCAGGTTAGGTCACAAAGGGGATAAAGGTGATAAAGTGAGTCCTGTCACAAACTCTCTTTCTCAGTGAACTCTGTATCATTTCACCAGCCGCGTAATGCGATTGACTAGCACTCCAAGGGCCTGCCTGCCTGCCTGCCTGCCTGCCTGCCTGTAGTTGTCTGGGTGAGTGGGTACATCTGAGGGAAGACAGCGGGTAACTCATGGCCCGAGCCCTAGGGCAGTAAATTCGGGCAGTGGGGCTGGGGGGGTCAGAGGGGTGGCTCCAGGCTTGTGTTGCGTCCTGAGGAGCTCCCCTTCTTGGCCCTTCAATCAGCAGAGCAACATGGTGGAATTCTCACGTCATAACTCAGGGGTTAATAACTCTTGCTCCTCCCCCGCCACAAATTAGGTGATTCTAGGAGCAGCAAGATAATCTGCTGGCACATGTTGACCTTTAGAGAGTCAACTGTGATTGGTCGTCTCAGTGGGTGAAAACCCCATATTGCTAGGTATTTGCTGCTTTTGTCTGCAACTTCGAAGTCTCTGGGAAGGGTTGACTGCAAGTGAGGGATAGTGTATGTGTGTGCGTTTGTGTGGGGTGTGTGTTCTTGTGTCAGTGTGTGTATGTGTGTGTGTATGTGTGTGTGCGTGAGTGTGTGCGTGTGTGTGTGCGTCTGCGTGTGTGCATGTATGTTTTTCAGCTCACATGCACTGCTCATAACTGACTTTCACAGTTCAATAGACACTGACAGGCATGATCAGACCTGTACTTGGCACACTGAGGTGTGAGTCAATCATTTTTAATAATAAGCCCAGGGTGAATTAACTTAAATCAAAATAACCTTGACAACACCTCTTGCTTCTTGGAAGACTCTCTGGTATATAGAACAGGTTCTGTTGGGTCTTTTTAGATGTCGGTCATTTTGAAATCCCCCAACACAGATAGAGTGCTTTCAGAAAGCATTCACACTCCTTGACTCCCCCCCCCCCAAAATTGTGTGACAGAACCTATTTAAAAGAAAATTGTGTCACTGGTCTACACACAATACCCCATCATTTCCAAATAGAATTATGTTTCCAGTACGCCTGTTTTTTTTTTGTTGTTGTTGTTATTATTAAAAATGAGAAGCTGAAATGTCTTGAGTCAGTAAGTATTCAAACCCTTTGTTATGGCAAGCTTAATAAGTTCAGAAGTTTAAAAAAACGGGCTTAACAAGTCACATAACACGCTGCATGGACTCACATCATTTTTGAATGACAACCTAATCTCTGTACCCCACAAAGATAATTATCTGCTAAGTTCCCTCAGTTGAGCAGTGAATTTCAAACACAGATCCAACCACAAACACCATGGATGTTTTCCAGTGCCTCGCAAAGAAGGGCACCTATTGGTAGATACTGAATATCTGCTTTTTTATATTTTTTGTATCACATTGAGCATGGTTATTAAGTTATTAATTACACTTTGGAGCAAAGGTAGAGGCACCCTTCATACTGTAACTCCGGAGATGAAGGAAACCACTCAGGGATTCTTTTGGAGAGATTGGAAACCCAAATTGGTCTCCACGGACAAGTTCTGGCCTGGTTTAGATCTTATCTGTCGGAAAGATATCAGTTTGTCCTCTGACAAATCAACTGTACATTTCGGTGTTCCTCAAGGTTCCGTTTTAGGACCACTATTGTTTTCACTATATATTTTACCTCTTGGGGATGTCATTCGAAAACATAATGTTAACTTTCACTGCTATGCGGATGACACACAGCTGTACATTTCAATGAAACATGATGAAGCCCCAAAATTGCCCTTGCTAGAAGCATGTGTTTCAGACATAAGGAAGTGGATGGCTGCAAACTTTCTACTTTTAAATTCAGACAAAACAGAGATGCTTGTTCTAGGTCCCAAGAAACAAAGAGATCTTCTGTTGAATCTGACAATTAATCTTAATGGTTGTACAGTCGTCTCAAATAAAACTGTGAAGGACCTCGGCGTTACTCTGGACCCTGATCTCTCTTTTGAAGAACATATCAAGACCATTTCAAGGACAGCTTTTTTCCATATACGTAACATTGCAAAAATCAGAAACTTTCTGTCCAAAAATGATGCAGAAAAATGTATCCATGCTTTTGTCACTTCTAGGTTAGACTACTGCAATGCTCTACTTTCCGGCTACCCGGATAAAGCACTAAATAAACTTCAGTTAGTGCTAAATACGGCTGCTAGAATCCTGACTAGAACCAAAAAATTTGATCATATTACTCCAGTGCTAACCTCCCTACACTGGCTTCCTGTCAAAGCAAGGGCTGATTTCAAGGTTTTACTGCTAACCTACAAGGCGTTGCATGGGCTTGCTCCTACCTATCTCTCTGATTTGGTCCTGCCGTACATACCTACACGTACGCTACGGTCACAAGATGCAGGCCTCCTAATTGTCCCTAGAATTTCTAAGCAAACAGCTGGAGGCAGAGCTTTCTCCTATAGAGCTCAATTTTTATGGAACGGTCTGCCTACCCATGTCAGAGACACAAACTCGGTCTCAACCTTTAAGTCTTTACTGAAGATTCATCTCTTCAGTGGGTCATATGATTGAGTGTAGTCTGGCCCAGGAGTGGGAAGGTGAACGGAAAGGCTCTGGAGCAACGAACCGCCCTTGCTGTCTCTGCCTGGCCGGTTCCCCTCTTTCCACTGGGATTCTCTGCCTCTAACCCTATTACAGGGGCTGAGTCACTGGCTTACTGGGGCTCTCTCATGCCGTCCCTGGAAGGGGTGCGTCACCTGAGTGGGTTGATTCACTGATGTGGTCATCCGTTCTGGGTTGGCGCCCCCCCTTGGGTTGTGCCATGGCGGAGATCTTTGTGGGCTATACTCAGCCTTGTCTCAGGATGGTAAGTTGGTGGTTGAAGATATCCCTCTAGTGGTGTGGGGGCTGTGCTTTGGCAAAGTGGGTGGGGTTATATCCTTCCTGTTTGGCCCTGTCCGGGGGTGTCCTCGGATGGGGCCACAGTGTCTCCTGACCCGTCCGGTCTCAGCCTCCAGTATTTATGCTGCAGTAGTTTATGTGTCGGGGGGGCTAGGGTCAGTTTGTTATATCTGGAGTACTTCTCCTGTCCTATTCGGTGTCCTGTGTGAATCTAAGTGTGCGTTCTCTAATTCTCTCCTTCTATCTTTCTTTCTCTCTCTCGGAGGACCTGAGCCCTAGGACCATGCCCCAGGACTACCTGACATGATGACTCCTTGCTGTCCCCAGTCCACCTGGCCATGCTGCTGCTCCAGTTTGAACTGACCTGAGCCCTAGGACCATGCCCCAGGACTACCTGACATGATGACTCCTTACTGTCCCCAGTCCACCTGGCCGTGCTGCTGCTCCAGTTTCAACTGGTCTGCCTTATTATTATTCGACCATGCTGGTCATTTATGAACATTTGAACATCTTGGCCATGTTCTGTTATAATCTCCACCCGGCACAGCCAGAAGAGGACTGGCCACCCCACATAGCCTGGTTCCTCTCTAGGTTTCTTCCTAGGTTTTGGCCTTTCTAGGGAGTTTTTCCTAGCCACCGTGCTTCTACACCTGCATTGCTTGCTGTTTGGGGTTTTAGGCTGGGTTTCTGTACAGCACTTTGAAATATCAGCTGATGTACGAAGGGCTATATAAATAAATTTGATTTGATTTGATTTGAGGGGTTTCACCATGAGGCCACCGGTGACTTTAAAACATCACAGCTATTTACAAAACATCACAACATCACAGCTATTTACAAAACATGTACACATTTTAATAGCTGTGATAGGAGAAAACTGACGATGGATCAACAACATTGTAGTTACTCCACAATACTAACCTACAATAAGATTGGACACACCTACTCATTCAAGGATTTCCCCCTTATTTTTACTATTTTTTACATTGTAGAATAATAGTGAAGACATCAAAACTATGAAATAAAACATAGGAAATCATGTAGTAATGAAAGTGTTCAACAGATGTAAGGGTGCGTGCTGGTGGCAGGGAAGTCAGGCGCAGGAGATCGAACTTAGTACAAAACGGAGCAATATAATAAGTGCTCAAAAATTCCAAAAACTAAAATATACAAGATAATACAAGTGGATACAAAACCCGTCGCACACCAGAACATATCTTGCACATAGCTTACAAACAAACAATCACCGACAAGGACAATGAGGGGAAACAGAGGGTTAAATACACAACATATAATGAATGGGATTGGAACCAGGTGTGACACAAGACAAGACAAAACCAAAGGAAAATGAAAAGAGGATCAGCTATGGCTAGAAGGTTGGCGACTTCGACCGAACAAGGAGAGGCACCATCTTCGGCGGAAGTCGTGACAACAGATCAAAATATATGTTGTCTTTGTGATTATTCAAAGGAGCCAACCTTTGCCTTGATGACAGCTTTGCACATTCTTGGCATTCTCTCAACCAGCTTCACCTGGAATGCTTTTCCAACAGTCTTGAAGGAGTCCCCAAATCTGCTGAGCACTTGTTGGTTGCTTTTCCTTCACTCTGTGGTCTAACTCATCCCAGTTGTGTTGGGAGGTGTGTTGGGTCATTATCCTGTGAAAAACAAACGATAGTCCCACTAAGTGCAAACCAGATGGGATGGCGTATCACTGCAGAATGCTGTGGTAGCTATGCTGGTTAAGTGTGCCTTGAATTCTATATAAATCACAGACAGTGTCACCAACAAAGCACCCTCCACACTATCACACCTCCTCCTCCATGCTTCATGGTGGGAACCACACATGCGGAGATCATCTGTTCACCTACTCTGCGTCTCACAAAGACACTGCGGTTGGAACCAAAAATCTCAAATTTGGACTCATCATACCAAAGGACAGATTTACACAGGTCTAATGTCTATTGCACATGTTTCTTGGCCCAAGCAAGTCTCTGCTTCTTATTGATGTCATTTAGTTGTGGTTTCTTTGCAGCAATTCAACCATGAAGGCCTGATTCACACAGTCTCCTCTGAACAGTTGATGTTGAGATGTGTCTGTTACTTGAACTCTGTGAAGCATCTATTTGGACTGCAATTTCTGAGGCTGGTAACTCGAATGAACATATCCTCTGCAGCAGAGGTAACTCTGGATCTTCCTTTCCTGTGGCGGTCCTCATGAGAGCCAGTTTCATCACAGCGTTTGATGGTTTTTGCGACTGCACTTGAAAAAACGTTCAATGTTCTTGAAGTTTTCCGTATTGTCTGACCTTCATGTCTTAAAGTAATGATTGGCTGTCATTTCTCTTAGCAAATTTGAGCTGTTCTTGCCATAATATGGACTTGGTATTTTACTAAAATAGGGCTATCTTCTGTATACCACCCCTTTATGTCCTGAATACAAAGCCTGAAGTTTGGGACAAATCCAACACAACACATCACTGAGCTACCACTCTTCATATTTTCAAGCATGGTGGTTGCTGCATCATGTTATGGGTATGCTTGTCATCGGCAAGGTCTAGGACATTTTTTTTAGGATGGAAAGAAAAGAATAGACCTAGGCACAGGCACAATCTAGGAGGAACACCTGTTTCAATCTGCTTTCCATCAGACACTGGGAGACAAATTCACCTATCAGCAGGACAATAACCTGAAATACAAGGCCAAATATACATTGGAGTTGCTTACCAAGATGACATTGAATGTTCCTGAGTGGCCGAGTTACATTTTTGACTTAAATGGCAAGACTTGAACATGTCTGTCTAGCAATGATCAACAACCAGCATGACAGAGCTTGAAGAATAAAAAATAATAATAATGTGCAAATATTGTACAATCCAGGTATGCAAAGCTCTTAGAGTCTTACCTAGAACGACTCACAGATGTAATCACGGCCAAAGGTCATTCTAAAATGTATTGAGTCAGGGTTGTGAATAGTTATGTAAATGAGATATTTCTGTATTTCCATTTTTAATACATTTGTAAACATTTCTAAAAACATGTTTTCACTTTGTCATTATGGGGTATTGTGGGTGTATATGGGTGAGGAAAAAAAAGCTATTTAATCCGTTTTGAATTAAAGCTGTAACACAACAAATTGTGGAATAAGTCAAGGGGTATGAATACTTTCTGAAGGCAACGTAAGTCAGTCAGAGCTGAGGCTGTGTCAGATCTTTCAGTGTCAGATCCAGCATCGGAATCTAGTTTCCATCTGCTTCTCATTGATATTATCACCTCATTATTTCCTCAGGAACACCCTTAACCACAGTGACGTGCACAAAACAAAGAAGTCGGGTACATTTCAGCACATACACATGAGGCTGTACTGACTACTGACACATCTGAATGGAACATGAACTGCCCTGAAATGGGCCGGTGATAACTGGCAATCACAACAACTCACACGAATGTGAGAAAGTGTTCGTGGTTCATGGCGGCCGGGCATTGTGCTGAAAGCTATGTTTCTGTTGTTATTGTTATTATATTGAGTAGTTAGGAGAAAAGTGAAATATTTGTATTTTTAAAGAGGAAGTAGGCATGGTGGCACATCGATATCCAGCTGGTTTGGCTTCCTCTCTCCCCTTTCACCTCTCCTGCTCTTTAATGTCATTGTGGAAAGCGGCATTGAAAACAAAGCAGGACAGAGACAGCCTAAACTTCCCATGGCACCACCACTACACTATGGGCTGGGGGCCATGGTGAGAGAGAGCTTCTGGCTGGTGGGAGCATTGAGGATTGTAAAACTCTCTGGTCTGTGTCTCTATGTTTCTTAAGACCATATGAAGAATATTCTCGAATGATTCCATTAGCTTTAGGATTGGGAAAGCTAATGCTAAGCCGAGGCTGTTGAAAGTAACTAAATAATCCAAATGGGAGAGTTCACCCAAATTACAAAATTAAATATTGGTTTCTTTACCCTGTAAGCAATCTTTGGACAAGGTGTGAGAGCAATCTATGCTTCGGTTTTGTTTACCTGGCCCTGTTTCCAAATGCTAACTTTATAGCCTTTGTGGCACAAATCCAATGCAAGTCAATGGTACATGTTAGCATTTATTTTTTGTGCTTTCATCAATTAATCTACAAGTAACTTCATTGAGCTACACAATACATTTGATGAAAAATGCTAATATACAGTGCCTTCAGAAAGTATACATACTCCTTGACGTATTCCATATTTTGTTGTGTTACAGCCTGAATGTCACGCCCTGGCCTTAGTTATCTTTGTTTTCTTTATTAATTTGGTTAGGTCAGGGTGTGACATGGGGGATTTATGTGTTTTGCTGGTCTAGGGGTTTTGTATGTTTATGGGGTGTTGCCCTAGTCTAGGTGTTTATGTAAGTCTTTGGTTGCCTAGATTGGTTCTCAATTAGAGGCAGGTGTTTATCGTTGTCTCTGATTGGGAACCATATTTAGGCAGCCATGTTCTTTGGGTATTTTGTGGGTGATTGTTTCCTGTGTCTGTGCCACACGGGACTGTTTCGTTGCCAATTCACTTTGTTATTTTGTATTTGTGGTCATGTTCAGTTTTCCCTATTAAAACATGGACACCTCCTACGCTGCATATTGGTCTGATCTTTGTTTCACCTCTTCAGAGGAAGAGGAGGAAATCTGCTGTGACACTGAATTAAAAATGTTTTTTATTCTCACCCATCTACACACAATACCCCATAATGACAAAGTGAAAATATGTTTTTTCTATTTTTTGACAAATTGATTGAAAATTAATTGAAGGAATATCAAATTTGCGTAAGTATTCACTCCTCTGAGCCAAATCAAATCGTATTTGTCACATGCGCCTACAATAGGTGTAGACCTTACTGTGAAATGCTTACTTACAAGCCCTTAACCAACAATGCATTTTAAGAAAAATAAGAAGTTCGGAAATGATTTACTAATGAAATGTAATTAAAAAGTTTGTAAAAAAAGTACCACAACAAAATAGAAATAATGAGGCTATATAAACACGGGGTACCGGTACTGAGTCAATGTGTGGGGATACAGGTTAGTCTAGGTAATTGAAGTAATATGTACATGTAGGTAGGTGTAAAGTGATTATGCCTAGATAACAACCAGAGAGTAGCAGAGGTGTAAAGAAAGGGGGGGGGGGTCAAGGCAAATAGTCTGGGTAGACATTTGATTAGCTGTTCAGTTGTCTTATGGGGGTAGAAGCTGGAGACTTTTGCATGTTAGAATCACCTTTGGCAGTGATTACAGCTGTGAGTCTTTGTGGGTAAGTCTCTAATAGCATTGCACACCTGGATTGTACAATATTTGTACATTATTCTTTCGAAAATGATTCAAACTCTCTCAAGTTTGTGATTATTGCTAGAAAGCCATTTCCAAGTCTTGTCATTTAAGTCAAAACTGTAATTCAGACACTCAGGAACATTCAATATGTTGTGTTGGATTTTCCCCAAACATAGCGCTTTGTATTCAGGACATAAAGTACATTTCTTTGCCACATTTTTTGCAGCTTTACTTTAGGGAGATAATGCAAACAGGATCCATGTTTTCGAATATTTTTATTCCGTACAGGATTCCTTCTTTTCACTCTGTCATTTAGGTTAGTATTTTGGAGTAACTGCAGTGTTGTTGATCCATCCTCAGTTTTATCCTATCACAGCCATTAAACTCTGTAGCTGTGTTAAAGTCAGCATAAAGTAACTGTTTTAAAGTAACCATTGGCCTCATGGTGAAATCCCTGAGTAGTTTCCTTCCTCTCCGGCAGCTGAGTTTGGACGGGCGCCTGTATTTTTAGCAGTGACTGGGTGTATTTATACACCCTCCAAAGTGTAATTAATAACTTCACCATGCTCAAGGGGATATTCAATGTCTGCTTTTTTTTTGCTAATAGGTACCCTTCTTTGCGAGGCATTGGAAAACTTCCCTGGTCTTTGTGGTTGAATCTGTGTTTGAAATCCACTACTTGACTGAGGGTGTCACGTTCTGACCTTAGTTCTGTTTTATGTCTTTGTTTTAGTATGGTCAGGGCGTGAGTTGGGTGGGTTGTCTATGTTAGTTTTTCTATGATTTGCTATTTCTGTATTTGGCCTGGTATGGTTCTCAATCAGAGGCAGCTGTCAATTGTTGTCCCTGATTGAGAAGCATATTTAGGGAACCTGTTTTCTATTGTGTTTGTTGGGTGATTGTTTTCTGCACTAGCCAGAACTGTTTTCAGGCGTTACTCTTTGTTATTTTTGTTATTTCTGTGTTCATTCTAATAAATATGGACACGTACCACGCTGCACCTTGGTCCTCACCTTCTTCCACCAACAATGGCCGTTACAGAGGGACCTTACAGATAATCGCATGTGTGGGGTATAGAGATGACATGTTCATAAAACAATCACGTTAAACACTATTAATGCACACATATTGAGTCCATGCCATTTTATTATGTGACTTGTTAAGCACATTTTTACTCCTGAACTTATTTAGGTTTGCCATAACAATGGGGTTGAAGACTTATTGATTCAAGACTTTTCAGCTTTCCATTTTTTATTAATTTGTAAAAAATAAAAATGATAATACATAATTCCACTTTGACATTAGGGGCATTTGTGTAGGCCAGTGACACAAAACAATGGAAAATGACAAGGGATATGAATACTTTCTAAAGACGCTGTAGGTACCATTGACTTCCATTGGATTTGTGACACAAATGCAAATAAAATAGCATTTGGAATTGGTGGTAAACAAAACCAGAGCATGGATTGCTGTCATACCTTTTCTATAGACTGCTTACAGGGTAAGGAAACCAAATGTCATTTTGTAATTTGGATGAACAGTCCCTTTAAATAATGTCTGACTCAATCAACAACACCCCAAAGTGGAAAATCGTATCCATCAGTAGTTTAAGTGAATCATCCCTTGAAGCCCATCCTAGAGGAAAGGAGGGGGATGGTGTCCATGTTAAACCTGCAGGCTCTGAGATCTTTCAATTTGCCAAACATTTACATTTCACACCTGGAGCTTTAGGCTAAGGGGACTTTGGTGGGCAGGGTAATGATTTAATGAGAGCATTAGGGCTGGAGCAGTAGCATGGAAAAATCTGTCTGCATGCCCCACAGACCTACAGTCCCCCCCAGCCACTTTAGAGCAGCTATCATCTGTTCACCCCAGGGGCTCTGGACCAGGTACCAATTAGCCTCTACACACACGCACACGCACGTGCACACAGACACAAAGACAAACACACACAGAGACAGACTACACATATGAACTCTCACACACACGCGCGCGCGCGTCTGTTTTCAATGTGTCTTCGTCTCCAACGACGAACCCCCCACCCCCACCCTCGTGGACATGGCCTGTTGTGTTTTAGATCCAAAATGGATTACAGGTTGTTTTGTTTTGTTTTCTCCTTCCCCAAATTCAATTTGCTAACATAGGCCTACATGTGGACTGTATGTTTAACGCAATCATCCATTAGGTCATATTGTTCAACCATGACATGCAGGCTGTTTTTCTTCCGATTGAGTTACAGTTAACAGTACAAATACAAGACACCTCATCTCACCGTGAAGTGTTATCTCCAGAAACCACTGGACCCAACATGGCTGTATATACACTGCATGAATAGATGACCAGTTTCTGGAAAAAGCCTCTGAGTTCAATTAGAAAATGCTAACTGCCGTACACACATTGGCTCTGCAGACTCCTCCTCCCCATAAAGATTGGGTTTGAGTGAAAAACACACAACACTCTACATTCCAGCTGTGGTTCTGTACGGCTGTCTAGCTTACATATGAACAGGATTTATGTTCTCCTGCTGGCCTCTTTTAAATCCTTACTGTCTGACGCATGTGAAAAAGCATCCGATTTCACCATCAGCATCCCCAATCGAAAACACATTTGTAAAATGTGAAAAGATAAGAAATGATAAAACAAAAACGTCAGAAAGTGAACGAACATAGCTTGTCAAAGTTGATATGTGTTCATGTATTTCTGTTGAAGAAGTGGTCCGGGGGGGTAGAGATATCATTGGCACCAATTTGGCAGGTACCGCCAGCAGGTGTAGGAGGATTAGAGGGGCACAGCATCACTCTCCAGGGGTAGAGGGGGCTCTGATCTACTGCTAAATGTGTGCTGAGAGACTGGCAAGTGGAAGAGTAGATGCCGGATTCCTCACACACATAGGCCTAGATATACATGCGCACTTACGCACACACAAAGCCCAGGCTTACTTTTAATTTATTTATTTTTACTATTTTTTAACTAGGCAAGTTCTTATTTTCAATGACGGCCCAGGAACAATGGGTTAACTTGTACAGGGGCAGAACGACAGATTCGTACCTTGTCAGCTCGGGGATTTAAACTTGCAACCTTTCGGTTACTAGTCCAACGCTCTAACCATTAGGCTCCCTACAGTAGGAACCACAAAAGATCGTACAGATGTGGAGGCATATAAAGCCTGAAACCTCAGGGAATACAAGTTGATGACCTGCAGTCAGAGGTACATGATTCAGACTGAGCCGCCATGGAGCCACTGCTGCAGCCTGGTGCTCCAGAGGTATGCTGTGTACTTCTGGGACTGCCTCACACATGTACTAAAGAGCCAGGCATTTCCCTTGCAGGCATTTCTGCGGGCGGCTATGGCTCTTTAGTGGTTATAATCCAGACGCAAATGCAGTCAGAAATAAGCTGCATGGAAAGATCAGGCCCTCATTAGCACAGATGATTCAGCCCCTTTCAGAAAGACCATTGGTGAGATGAGAGAGACAGAGAGAGAGAAGCTCAGAAAAGGGGAGAAACCTGGCGAGAGTGGAGAAACAGAGTGGACCGTGTGGGTGTGAGAGCATTAGGTCGATTGTTACAAAGGTTATGACCCTATATAAACTGGTCTCCGCCCTAGGGGACACAGGGTTCAACAAGAGGAGAGCTGCAGGTGACCACAGTTGTGCAATCATCACAAGGGTGTGGTTTACAGGTAGGTTGGGGTCAAAGGTAAAGAGGCAGTGACAGTGTACCATAATGCATTGCAACTCTGTTAATAACTGTTTGTCTTGTTAGCCCTCGAGTAAATGTACAGGGAGAGAAAGAGAAGTACAGAAGTACAGAGGAAGGAATGAGAGATCCGGCCACTAAAGGAAAAAAGACGTGAGGGATTTTCCTCAAGTCTGTAGGCATTAATTAAACTCTGTTATTAAACACGGTTCTGTAATTAATGCAGCTGAAGGAATCTTTAAAAAATAGGCTCAGTCCCCAAAGCCCCTCCACAGCACCCGCCCAAAACTGTGAACACCTGAGGGCATTCTGGGATTACCCCCCCCCATCCCCAGCTCCAGCCCCATTAAGAGCCAGCTCCAGGAAGAAACACCCACTTCCTCAAAATTCCTGAAGGATTTTCCATACAGTGTATAGTAAACAAACCCTAGCGAACAAAGACCCGAAAAAAGAACACGTCAATGTTATTTCCTTCGGCGTAGTAAATCAAACTTGAGCACAGGAGATTTTTCTTTTGTGAGTTCGGAGAAGCTATTTACCAGCAGGAGCGGTGAGGGAACAAATGCCCAGTTGAAGGCATGCCCTCCCCCCTCCCCTCCCCCGCATGGCCGCCCGCATTCACAAACACCAGCCTGACACAGCCATGGGGGAGAGGAAGGCCTCCTTATCAGCTTTCAGCATGGGAAACTCATGTGTTGTTCACCGACTCGTGTAAAAATCTGGATCTGAACTTGAGAAGAGAGAGCAAGAGAGAGAGAGATAACGTAGAACATAGAACAGAAAGACAGAAAGAGAGCGAGAACGGAGAGGGAGGGCCAAATTAGAAGAGTTAAACAGTCAGTTGAGCCGTTTACTGACAGCAAGTAGGAACAGGAGACAGACAGACGTACGGACGGACAAACAGACACATGGACAGATGTCAGTAGAGTAGTAATGAGGAGGAAAGGTAACTAGAGGGAGAGACAGTAAATATTTCCCACAGGCAGGTGAGTAGGATGGGGAGCCATGGGTGACATCTATTGACGGGGGAGGGCAGTTTGGGGTGAGCCGGGTGTTGAGTTGAGTCTGGCCCGGGTGGGGCCTATAAGGAGCAGCAGTACTGAAAACTAGAGGCTCCTGGGAGAGAAGAGAGGGGAGAAGAGAGGATAGAGGAGTGGCCCGCTGGCAAGCAGCTGTTGACTTTTAAAAGGTGGCTTTTTTAACATTTGTTAGCGGTTTAATGATCTCACACTGGCACAGACCCACACACAGCTACTCCACTCAGAGATTCCCAATAATTTGCTGTGGTTCACAGTATCAGAGGGCAGGTAAAGTTAACTAGAGATGCTGTCCAAAAACTATAAAACAAATCATTCTTCTGAAATTGTTCCCTTTCCCAGAATATCTGCTCATATTTTTTTTTACAATATATTTGAACCATCTGTGATCAGTGTCACATAAACCAAGTGTGAATGACTCATCTATAGCACAGTTCTTCTGTCTTAGTGGCCCTTGGTGGGCCTTTTGCACAATCCCTCTGGTACAGGCCAGGGAGAGCAGATCCTGTCTCAGCTTGTAGAGCAGTTGGGCTTTGTTTTGACACTGGAATGTACTATTGAGAAAGCACTTCACCACAAACCCCTCCCAGCCTTTCCACCCCATAATCACATCCAGTCTGTCAACCCCCATCCAGTCTCTAATGTCTCTCTCTCTCTCACACACACGCACACACACACACACACACACACACACACACACACCACACATACTCACGTGCGCACACACACAGACAGCCACACACACACAACGTTGACATTATAAAGACAGGTTGGTTGTTTGGCTTACATTGTTGACAACATGTAAACTATATTTAGTCTCCACTGTTTATTGAAAAAATAAATAAATTTGCACAATGAGCACGTATAGTCTCTCAAATACATTGTTACAGTTGGTTAGCTAGCTAGTGAATTTTTGCCATATTAGCATAGACCTGACATCAATCAAAACACGCAAGACCAGGTATCAAGAAAAATATTAAACTAGCTGAAACGAGCCCACCAACGATTCTTCACAAGGCAGCTTCTTGTCAGCGACAGTATCTAGCCATCCAGAATCACAACACTGAAGCACGCACACAGCTAACCCGTCTAGAAGTCAATGAATATCCATACGCAAATTCAACAACTATCAAGCAGGCCAGCTAGAAGTAACTTTATATAGTGGAGCTTCATAACTGTGCAATACAGGAAGACACACAACATCATAGAGATGCACACTGGGATAAAGGCTTCCAGATGAAGCTATGTGGACTTATTGGGTAGGCTATATGAGATTTCCCTCTAAACATAGTGGGTAGTCTGTCCATGAAGGACTCATCATATTGTTTAATCTTTGTTTCATCACAGCCACACACACACACACGCACACGCACACGCACACACGCAACCAAATCTCCATCTGAGTGGGTATCATCACTTCTGTACCATCCCTCCTTCCTTCCTGTTCCCTCTCTGTCTCCAGGTCCAGAGAGCAGTCAAGTGTGGATGAAAATATTTCTTTAAGCTCCTTTGTCTCAGGAAACCCTGCCAGCGGGGCTGTTTTTGCTAGCTTTCATTAAGTTCCGGGACCACACCCCGTTCCCAAACCGCAGCGTCGATTACATAAGGCAAACCTCGCAACATGGAGTAACCAAAAGGTGTTTTTAATAATTACAGATATATACACACGCATCTGTCAATTCGGGAACATCTGCCGTAAATCTACAGCAAACGACCAAAACATTGCTAAAATAGGAATGACTCACGCACACAGAGTTACACTGCTCCATTGTCGGTACCGGTCTATTTGCAAGCTGTTTTTTTTTTTTAGCTGGTCACAGCTGCGGAAATGAATGTCAAATGTGGTTCTGCTCTCCTAAGTCATAACCGTTCAGCGCGCTCTGGGTCTCTTTCCTCCCGTCAAAACAGAATTCACGGGGTCGTGTGCGTTACTAGGAACAATGTCTTAACTCTCTCCGTAGACCTCTTCTCTAAGGCGTGTCTAGGAGCTGAGGTGAGGATGAGAAGAGAAGGAATCTGTTGAACACAGACATAGACGTATACACGGTGTACCCGGAGTGAAGAACACTGACGTGCTGAACAGGTAAGGTGAGGCAGGAGCAAGAGATATGGGCACCACATCAGAAAATACACAACTCGGTCAATAAGCACTGGGGATAATGTGAGGAAGTGAAGCCGCATGTGCACCACATGATTTTGGCTACGATTTCGCTGTCCCAGACAAGCTTTTGAGATCAGAGACCAAATACCCACGTCGTTGCCAAATCATGGCGCATCCGTCACCGACCCCTTCTCCGAGCCATCCCAGACGTCCAGATATATTCTCGCAATGCTCTTGCGGTGTGAGATGTTCAACAGCAGGTTTTGAGAACGGTGGTCAGCGATAGCCGATGAGAGCTGACAAGAGAAGAAGCCAGTGAGAGGATGACGTTGTGTAGCACATAGAAATCCCAATAAATGATTCCTAACTCTATGGTATCACATCACCCAGAATGTGTACACTCTCAAGCAGGATCGATGACCACAACTAGTATGCGTCTGTCCATGCCTTTTTAGACAAAACCAAAGCGTTACAGCTCGGAAGTTCACACGCAACGTTATTCAACTCAAAATGTAGACTATTGGATAGATATTTCAACTCCGGGTGGGAAGCGTGCGGGACTGAAACGTTTATGAGGCTGCCTTGGAGCCACAGTTGGTTGTAGCTTATCTAATCACATCATCACTGTATGACGTTCTTGTTTTCGTGGCACCGCGTGATATGGAGAATCCTCACGACCAAAGTGAAGAGTCTTGTAGTGTGTGACCCCTGTACTGTGCCACATCGTTTAGTGTGCCACTACGCTGTCAAGACAAAACACTACAGGAAAGAGAGTTGGTTAAAGTGGAGGCTAAGGATGTTGAAAATAGTGTAAACCTGGCATTTTTATTTAGCTAGGCAAGTCAGTTAAGAACAAATTCTTATTTTTAATGATGGCCTAGGAGCAGAATGACAGATGTTTTACCTTGTCAGCTCGGGGATTCGATCTTGCAACCATTCGGTTACTAGTCCAACGCTCTAACCACTAGGCTACCTGCCGCCCCAGCCTAAGGGGAAATATTCTGCTATCTGTATCTATTTACGTACTCTAACTTCACAGTAATCTATCTAGGATATCCAGAGTGTTTGACATAACACAAATAACTCCTCATATGCTGGCACACACAGTGTGCCAATCTATCCATTCCAGCAACTCCCCAGAGCAGTACAGTGGGATGGCATGCAGGCCAGGCCTTCTCTGTGAACACCCCACACTCCACCTCTGGACTCTACTGTAGTTCTTGGCCTGGCCTGAGGGGAGTCATTCTCAAATAATCGTCTGTTCATAAGACCTTTAAGCCACGAAAGTAACGTATTACATAAGAGATGGACGACATTGAAAAGTACATTCAGAATCACTGTTCAAGACTCTGGAGACAGAAGGTAAATAATGTGTCGCATGTAAACCAATAGAGCCAAGCATGTTTAATCACGCCATCAATCCCTACAAAATAACCAGGAATCAAAGTTCACCAGAAATAACCATCCACATCAGGTAAGAAGTTTAAGAGTGTGTTACATAACAACAATGCCATCAAAGGCATAAGGGCTTGCAGATGGATGGAGATCACAAATGTACTGAATACAGAATCAAACATGATCTTCTTCCATTAAGAAAAACAAACTTCCTGTTTACTAAGGTCACATGACAGGTAAGGTCAAGGTCACAAAAGGCTGCTTATAGAACACCACTAGCAGGGTGGGAAAACACACACCCCAATGGTAAATGCATACCCATGTAACAGAACAATCACTCAGAAGTACAGTGGGGCCAGGAGTTCTTGGTCACGTGACCTGAACAGGGAAAAACACTGGGCCCTAGTTTTAGCCTACCTTGGCTCTGAGAATAAGATTTAGGCAGACTATAAAGAAAGCTGGAACCTGTTCAAATCGCTAGTCACTGGTCTTGACTACTGTTGAAATGTAGGCTAAACCACCCTGCTGAAATGAATTGTGTGAGAGTGGCTGTGCAGGTGTAGGCTCATGTGGCCACATCTCCCACCCGGGGACACGGCTCTAGCCTGGCTCTCACTCTCTTGGATTAAGTCGGATCAAACGCTATCCAAACGTTGTCCTAACCAAGCGGCGGGACCAAACCAACAACCAACCTTGGGCCCGTAGTGGAGCACAATGGGGCCTGGGCGAGTGTTGATTTAACAGGTCTGAGGGATATGTTGCTGGGGCCCTTCATGGTGCAAGGGTTCTCTGCGCTAGGGAGAGGGGGCATGGCTTGGGTGAAAGCCATGACCAAGGGGAAAGTATGTGTGTGTGTGTGTGTGTGTGTGTGCGCGTACGTTTAGCGAGGAATGCGAAGGAGGAGAAGGGACCATGGGTTCGATCCAAACCATAAAAGCCAGGGTAATCTCCGCCATGAGCGCCGAGTACACAGAGGGAGATAGCGACTGAGGGCCAAGGTCAGGAGAGGGGAGCTGAGCACAGTGGAACGGCTCTCCTGCATCACTGAGCGATGGGTATGCCTTGCATGACACGGTTAGACAGTTAGTCTCCCTCCATAGCAGGACACATATCCTATTTCATCCCAGCTCAACGGGCACCTGCTCTATAGCTCTCATCTTAACTCATCGTTTCCTTCCCATGTAGAGTGCTTAAATTGAACCTTTATTCAAATCTATTGTGGATGATTAGCAGATTTGATGACCTCACTCTGTACCAGGAGAGCAAGGGCTTGGTTTGCTTAGTTATCCTGAAAGCATCTCCATGAAATCGTGACTGCTTATAAAGACTTTGGCTCTCCTTGAACGTGTGCAAGTGCCTACTTGTGTGTGTGTGTGTGGTTAATTAACACATAAAGACATGTTTTGCCCAGGTTGTTGGTACCAGCAGCAGTGGTTAATTAAGACAAGGAGATTTACAGTTCATCCTCTGCCATAATTGGCGGTTCTGCTTGGAGTGATAATGCAACAGTGTCAGCCACAGGTCCCATGTGGTCTGTAATTAACGTCTACAGGGGCCCATGTAGAACCCACGTTGTGTGTGTGTGTGTGTGTGTTGTGTGTGTCTTGTGTGTTTGTGTTGTGTGTGTCATGGCGGCATAATGACAGAGCCCCTGTGAAGTCTCCAGAATGTTTGCACTAGCTCTAGCACCCGGGCCCAGTATGGCAGGGAAAACATCCCCTACAGCAGTGGCAGGAGTGATGTCATGTCAGCCTTCACCCCTGGCCAGGGCGTCAGCAACCCACCCCCCACCCCACCGGCCAGCGTGGATCAGATCAGACACTGGCACGCTGACAATGGGGAGAGAGGGATACCTTAGCAGACACTAATGGGCACACACTCTTCCTTTATTTTGCTCTAGGGGCTTGATCGAGTTGGGCTGAAGTGGGCGTACTGAATAGGCCATTCATGTAGGACCGGTGTGAAAAATAAAAGAGCATGAATTAAACAGCAGGGGGGGGGGTGAATGACACCTGACGGTGCTGCCAAAACATACCGTATAGCCACATCGAATAACAAGTGTTGTCATAGTCGTCATACCCAAGGTGTTAGCCTATAAATAATCCTGTGGAAAGAAACATGAAGTGAAACATTTGTTGAGTCGTTTTGGGTGAGAACAGGGTGGCACGGCAACAGTATCAGCCGCCAACACCGCGAGTTTGTGCTAATAACACGGAACATCACACCACGAGGTGATGGTCCCGGTAGAAAGAACAGGTATTAGTAGAGAACAGCGGAGCTCTGCTCGACCAGCCAATGGAATAACACTGTTACAGCAATGCTCTGGCTATTACAGGACACAGCCAATGGAAAAAGCAGCAGTACTGGGCCAACGAACCGTCCAACTCTGGATGAATCTCTCGGGGCAGAGAGGAGGAGAAGGAGAGAGGGGGGAGGTGGAGAGGGGTGTGCAGCACCTGTAACTCCACTTGCCTGAGAGCCCTGAGAGCAGGGGGGCGATCTGTGCAAGGTTTTAGCCCTGTGTTTTCCCAGGCCGAGCTCTGAATGGGGAGCGTTGTTCCCTGTGCCGGGCCGGTTCTGCTCTGCTCTGCTCTGCCAGGATCTTACTGGAGGATCTCTTTGAACTGGGCGGTGTCAGCAGCTCCCGGCCCAGCCGCCATACCGGCCTTGATGTGCCTGTAGAGAATGAAAGCATGGGCGCCGAAAGATCCGCCTGCCTTCTTTCTACCCCCCGTACCAACCTGCCTGCTTTCTATGACCCCTCCACACACACACACACACACACACACCGTTCTTGCCTCCCTCCCCCTCTGGCATCACTACCAGGGTCATCTAGTTGGGAAGGGAGTACAGGTATACTACCAGGCTGGCACGTACAGCCTCCGCTGTCTGGATACTGCATCTTCTCCTATTCACACACATGGCTATGAACCACATTCTGTATTCTATGAGACCATCCTAATCTGGTTTCACCTCATTGTGTGATATTTATGTGGACACAATGGATACATTATGATACATTCAGATCATATTGAGCATTTCAAAAAATGTACGAAACGCAGCTGCGCAAGACATAATGATGATTGGGAAGTTTGTCATAGTCACAAAGTTTCAAACACAAAACACAAATAGTACAGCAACAAACACACAACTTATACTGACCAGAGGGGGTCTGTTTGTTTCACTCAGGCGTGGTCAAAGCAGATATTTAAAATCAAACTCAGTGTGTGTGTGTGTGTGTGTGTGTGTGTGTGTGTGTATGCTTGTGTGAGGTAGCTCCGACGGTCACCCTGCCATCCGGGTATTAACAGGATTTAACAGGGGCCTTGCTCAGATGAGGCCCGTTTGGGGGGAGCTGGCACCAACACACTCTGGGAAAGGAGAAAAAATGCTCCGGAGGATCCTGGACCTGCATCAGGACACACACACATCCTCTGCCAGAGGCCATGCACGCACATAAATCACAAGCAGCTACTTCCAATGAACAGCCCATTATTCGTGACATATATCTGGATGGGCTGTGGCGGTAAGAGGATGTGGTCTGCAGTCCGGTTCAGACTCACTGGCCAGACAGAGAGGGGTGTGGGTGGGAGAGAGAATCTCTGGCCCACAGTTTTAAACAATCTTTTATTGATAAATGGCCTGGAAATTCAGGCCCCTAAAAGCCAGTAGTAAACCAAGCAACAGCACTGCCACAGACAGTTACAGTGCATTCGGAAAGTATTCTGACCCCTTAACTTTTTCCACATTTTGTTACGTTACAGCTTTATTCTAAAATTGAATAAATCGTTTTTTTTCCCCTCATCAATCTACTTACAATAACCCATAATGACAAAGCAAAAGCAAGTTTTTAGAAATTTGTGCAAATGTATTACAAATAAAAAACAGAACTATCAGACTTGCATAAAAATTCAGACCCTTTACTCAGTACTTTTTTGAAGCACCTTTGGCAGCAATTACAGCCTTGAGTCTTCTTGGGTATGATGCTGCACTCTTGACGCACCTGTATTTGGGAAGTTTCTCCTATTCTTCTCTGCAGATCTTCTCAAGCTCTGTCAGGTTGGATAGGGAGCGTTGCTTCACAGCTATTTTCAGGTCTCTCCAGAGATGTTCGATTGATCGGGTTCAAGTCTGGGCTCTGGCTTGGCCACTAAAGGATATTCAGAGACTTATCCCGAAGCCACTCCTACATTGTCTTGGCTGTATGCTTAGGGTTGTTGTCTTGTTGGAAGGTGAACCTTCACCTGTCTGAGGTCCTGAGTGCTCTGTTGCAGGTTTCATCAAGAATCTCTCTGTACGTTGCTCCGTTCATTTTTCCCTCGATCCTGACTAGTCTCCCAGTCCCTGCCGCTGAAAAACATCCCCACAGCATGATGCTGCCACCACCGTGCTTGATCGTAGGGACGGTGCCATATTTCCTCCAGATGTGACACTTGGCATTCTGGCCAAAGAGTTCAATCTTGGTTTCATCAGATGAGAAAATCTTGTTTCTCATGGTGTGAGAGGCCTTTTGGTGCCTTTTGGCAAACTCCAAGCGGGCCGTTATGTGCCTTATACTGAGGAGTGGCTTCCGTCTGGCCACTCTACCATAAAGGCCTGATTGGTGGAGTGCTACAGAGATGGTTGTCCATCTGAAAGGTTCTCCCATCTCCACAGAGGAACTCTGGAGCGCTGTCAGAGTGACCACCGGGCTCTTGGTCACCTCCCTGGAGTTTGCCCCTTCTCCCCCGATTGCTCAGTTTTGCTGGGAGGCCGGCTCTAGGAAGAGTCTTGGTGGTTCCAAACTTCTTCCATTTAAGAATGATGAAGGCCACTGTGTTCTTGGGGACCTTAAAAGCTGCAGACATTTTTTGGGTCCCTTCCCCAGATCTGTGCCTCGATACAATCATGTCTTGCAGTTCTATGGACAATTCCTTCGACCTCATGGCTTGGTTTTGGACATGTACTGCAACAGTGGGACCTTAAATAGACAGGTGTGTGTCTTTCCAAAATGAATTTACCACAGGTGGACTCCAATCAAGTTGCAGAAACATCAAGGATGATCAATGGAAACAAGATACAACTGAGCTCAATTTCGAGTCTCAGAGCAAAGTAAAATCAAAATCAAATCAATTTTTTTCATATAGCCCTTCGTACATCAGCTGATATCTCATTAGTGCTGTACAGACACCCAGCCTAAAACCCCAAACAGCAAGCAATGCAGGTGTTGAAGCACGTTGGCTAGGAAAAACTCCCCAAAAAGGCCAAAACCTAGGAAGAAACCTAGAGAGGAACCAGGCTATGAGGGGTGGCCAGTCCTCTTCTGGCTGTGCCGGGTGGAGATTATAACAGAACATGGCCAAGATGTTCAAATGTTCATAAATGACCAGCATGGTCAAATAATAGGTCTGGGACAGGTAGCACGTCCGGTGAACAGGTCAGGATTCCATAGCCGCAGGCAGAACAGTTGAAACTGGAGCAGCAGCACGGCTATGTGGACTGGGGACAGCAAGGAGTCATCATGCCAGGTAGTCCTGAGGCATGGTCCTAGGGCTCAGGTCCTCTGAGAGAGAGAAAGAAAGAAAGAAAGAAAGAAAGAAAGAAAGAAAGAAAGAAAGAAAGAAAGAAAGAAAGAAAGAAAGAAAGAAAGAAAGAAAGAAAGAAAGAAAGAAAGAAAGAAAGAAAGAAAGAAAAAGAAAGAAAGAAAGAAAGAAAGAAAGAAAGAAAGAAAGAAAGAAAGAAAGAAAGGAGAATTAGAGAGAGCATACTTAAATTCACACAGGACACCGGATAAGACAGGAGAAGTACTCCAGATATAACAAACTGACCCTAGCCCCCCGACACATAAACTACTGCAGCATAAATACTGGAGGCTGAGACAGGAGGGGTCAGGAGACACTGTGGCCCCATCCGATGATACCCCCGGACAGGGCCAAACAGGAAGGATCGGATTACAAAGGATCGGAATATCTCTGTAAATACTGTATTTCTGATTTTAATTTCTTATACATTTGCAAACATTTCTAAACACCTGTTTTTGCTTTGTCATTATGGGGTATTGTGTGTAGATTGATGAAGAAAAAAACACATTTAATGAATATTAGGCTGTAACTTAACAAAATGTGGAAAACGTCAAGGGGTCTGAACTCTATCCGAATGCACTGTATGTGTGGCGCTGCAACTAGAGTGTTACATGGAGAAAACATGAAGACTCCCAGTTGCAGAATTTGAGGTATCTAGCTACGCACATACAGTGGCTATTCAACCCCTTGGCATTTTTCCTATTTTGTTGCCTAACAACCTGGAATTAAAATAGATTTGGGGGGGATTTGTATCATTTGATTTACACAATATGCCTACCACTTTGAAGATTCAAAACATGTATTATTGTGGAACAAACAAGGAATAAGACAAAAAAATAGAAAACTTGAACATGCATAACTGTCCCAGTCTCAAATCTCTGGAAGACTGAAACAGGTGTCCCTCCAGAATTTCCCTGTATTTTGCGCATTCCATAATTCCTTCAATTCTGACCAGTTTCCCAGTCCCTGCCAATGAAAAACATCCCCACAGCATGGTGCTGCCACCACCATGCTTCACTGTGGGGATGGTGTTCTTTGGGTGATGGAGCTGTTGGGTTTGCACCAGACATAGCGTTTTCCTTGATGACCAAAAAGTTCAATTTTAGTCTCATCTGACCAGAGTACCTTCTTCCATATGTTTGGGGAGTCTCCCACATGCCTTTTGGCGAACACCAAACATGTTTGCTTATTTTTTTATGGTTATGGCCACTCTTCCGTAAAGCCCAGCTCTGTGGAGTGTACGGCTTAAAGTGGTCCTATGGACAGATACTCCAATCTCTGCTGTGGAGCTTTGCAGCTCCTTCAGGGTTATCTTTGGTCTCTTTGTTGCCTCTGATTAACGTCCTCCTTGCCTGGTCCATGAGTTTTGGTAGGTGGGTCTCTTGGCAGGTTTGTTGTGGTGCCATATTCTTTCAATTTTTTAATAATGGATTTAATGGTGCTCTGTACGATGTTCAAAGTTTCGAATATTGGTTTATAACCCAACCCTGATCTGTACTTCTCCACAACTTTTTCCCTCACCTGTTTGGAGAGCTCCTTGGTCTTCATAGTTCTGCTTGCTTGGTGGTGCCCCTTGCTTAGTGGTGTTGCAGACTCTGGGGCCTTTCAGAACAGGTGTATATATACTGAGATCATGTGACACTTCGATTGCACACAGGTGGACTTTATTTAACTAATTATGTGACTTATGAGGGTAATTGGTTGCACCAGATCTTATTTAGTGGCTTCATAGCAAAGGGGGTGAATACATATGCACACACCACTTTTCCCTTTTGAATGTATTCTGTTTTTCATTTCACTTCACCAATTGGACTATTTTATGTATGTCCATTACATGAAATCCACATAAAACCCCATTTAAATTACAGGTTGTAATGCAACAAAATAGGAAAAACGCCAAGGGGGGTGAATACTTTTGCAAGGCACTGTACAGGAAAGCACATACCCACACACGTACCCACACGCATGCATGCAAAGAGGTATTGTTAGAGACCTGAGGGGTAGTAAAGCAAGTCTGAAGTGCTATAAATCCTGTCAATCCAGTGTACTTTCTAGAAAGAGAGACAAAGAGAAAGGGGAGGAGACAAGGAGAGAGGGAGTAGAGTGTGTGATGGGAGTTTGCAAAGGAGCAGGGCTGTTGGAGTGATGTTTAATTAGCTTAAGGAGTCGCAGGGGGAGGTGAGCCAATGGACCCTATATTCTCTGGACACCCCCCTCCCCTCATCCATCTCCAAAGTGTACTTGGCTCCTCCACCTCAACACAGTGTTCAGCACTGAGAGTTCATCAGGCTCAGAGTCCTCTGGAAGCTACCACTGCCTCCCTGCTACTCTCTGTTACGTTATCAGAGAGCCTTCAGAGCCACGTTGGGATCGAGCTCACAGAGGAACACAAACACACACCCACACGCACTGTTATTGTCATGTTATTGTGAGTATGTTTGAGGCTTGAAACATATCATGTTTATTGTATTTAGGAACAAATATATACAGTGTAATTAGGTTTTACATTGGACCAAGTTGTTAGTGAGACACACAACCCATAAATGTCACAAAGTCTTATACTAAAGACTAACATACGTGGGCTGAGTTTGAATCTCCAACAGCAGCACACACCTGAGAACTTCTAACCAGAGAACCAAGCAAATTCAGCAAGAACGTGGAGAAACTGAAAGAGAGAAACTGAAATGAAGCAGAAACTCTCTCTCTCGCACCACAACTCCCTCATCCTCCCTGTCCTCGAGTTGCAGCAAAGAGAGACCATCTGACAAACCCCAAACTCTGACCTCCAGTCTGCTGTTCTTCTGCCTAGAGCGCCATGACATCACTTCCCCTTGGCGCTCTGACAGGCTCTTCATCACCAACCTGCCCGGGGTGCGAGCTCTGTGGGAAGGAAATCAAAATAATGATAATAATTATACCTTTACACATAATGAGTACAGCCCCACGGGCCACTATGTCACTGCTCGCAGACGCCTAGCACTCAGTGCTAAGCAAAGACACGTGAATTATAGCTCATGACACATAGCTCTGTCGTTAGTCACGAGGGGGCCGAGATCTAAAGATTATATGCGTACAGTTGCATGAGGCCTTTCAAAACATTGAATCGCCTGCATTACGTCCCACAGCGTTGCGGGACAACGTCTCTCGACAATTAGAGGAACTGACCGGCATTGTTGTACGGCAAAAGGGTTTCGTTTCATTTGACTGTAAAATATGCGATAATGATTCTGTTTTACAGAGTGGATGTATTTCCCACATCCATTTTATACGGTTACTTCACTGGTCTTGGCAAACACACAGTGAAAACAGCTGTTTTGAATCCAGTGTTGATGCTGGGCTCAGATAAAATTGGGAAATTCATATTTCAACCATCTGTTCCTCGAATAAAGGAGTGATCGTGACAACTAAACTAAACAACTATAACTAAAGGATTTCCAGCGTCTATAACTACAACTAAATACTAATAGGATTTCCTCTTTGTTCAAAGCTTCACTACATACTAGCAGGAAAGGCATTTCACCAGAGCACGTGACAATAAAAATGTGAAACTTAATATTGACTGCTCTGTCTCTCCTTAAACGTTTATGTGCACATACAGTCATAGGGGATCCAGTCTTCCCCATGACTATGTTACCACACCACTGCAGTATCCTTAGTGTTAAAGGGTTTTAAAGATGGGTCGGCTAAGAAAGAGTGATGGATTGATTGTCCACTGAATGATTGGTCGGATCACCCCAGGGTAGATGAATGAGGAGATAAAGAAACAGGCCAACCACCACGCCCAGAAACGCTTCACACGGTGTTTATTTTCAAGTCTCGCCACTCTCTTTCCCTTTCACGGGTCTTCTCTCCCCCGAAAAGGGTCTGACTAGAGTTTCTGTTTGAACCCTGGATGCACCGCACTTCTCCAAAGCATCTTGCCTGCTCAATGTGTACATTTCTGTTTTTATTCAACTGTAGCGCTTTGTGTTCTATGTTTCAGACGTGTCTTTGTATTCAACTTAATGTGCCGCTACTGTCTTTTGGTCTGGTCTGTCTTAAAAAAATTGATTTTTAATCTCAATGAGACTAACCTGGTAAAAATAAAGGTGACTTTTTTTATTTTATACCAATAAGTTGATGAACCAAACCCTTACATTAGCTGCTAGGCCTAAATCATGCCATATTTAGTCCTCAGACTGAGAAAGGTGATTTTAAGAGGAATTTAGCTTTGATATATGGAGACTTTGTGAAATCAATGCGACAGAACACCATCCAACACAATACAACTCTGGAATGGGAAAAACTATGTGTGCCAGTTCGCTGGAACACATACCTGTGTCACATAAGGAGTGCACACAAACAACTACATGAACAACAGAAACACACATTCAGCGCTTCAGTACAGTCCTGCTCATCATTTAGCCTACACAACCCACACAAAATCTTGTAGCGAACAGAGGGGGCAGGAAACACACTCAGGTCTCTGGCGTAAAAGGCAATCACCCTACATTACACCAATAGGTTTAACACTTTTGGTGGGAATTGTAACGCGGTTCATATCGAGAGGATCGCATGTTCCCATGCTTCGACTTTCTTTCAAGCCCCTTCACATGTCCACCTGTGCATTCCGATGGCCTCACCGCACAATCCCACTTCTGACAAGCAATGTGGTGTTTATGCCCTCTGCGTCCGTTTTAATGTTACACTGCACAGGCGTTTTAATGTTACACTGCTAATGTTACACTGCACAGGCGTTTTAATGTTACACTGCACAGGCGTTTTAATGTTACACTGCACAGGCGTTTTAATGTGACACTGCACAGGTGTTTTAATGTTACACTGCACAGGCGTTTTAATGTTACACTGCACAGGCGTTTTAATGTGACACTGCACAGGTGTTTTAATGTTACACTGCACAGGCGTTTTAATGTTACACTGCACAGGCGTTTTAATGTTACACTGCACAGGCGTTTTAATGTTACACTGCACAGGCGTTTTAATGTTACACTGCACAGGTGTTTTAATGTTACACTGCACAGGCGTCTTAATGTTACACTGCACAGGCGTTTTAATGTTACACTGCACAGGCGTTTTAATGTTACACTGCACAGGCGTTTTAATGTTACACTGCACAGGTGTTTTAATGTTACACTGCACAGGCGTTTTAATGTTACACTGCACAGGTGTTTTAATGTTACACTGCACAGGCGTTTTAATGTTACACTGCACAGGCGTTTTAATGTTACACTGCACAGGTGTTTTAATGTGACACTGCACAGGTGTTTTAATGTTACACTGCACAGGCGTTTTAATGTTACACTGCACAGGCGTTTTAATGTGACACTGCACAGGCGTTTTAATGTTACACTGCACAGGCGTTTTAATGTTACACTGCACAGGCGTTTTAATGTTACACTGCACAGGTGTTTTAATGTGACACTGCACAGGTGTTTTAATGTTACACTGCACAGGCGTTTTAATGTTACACTGCATGGGGGTAGCGGGGAGCTGCACAAAACAACAAACCTAGCCTGAACCAGCTACCCATAAATCCCAGTACAGCAGGAGGTATCTCCCCAGAGAGATAATAACGAGAGAGAAAATGGTGCTCTTCCAACTAGCTATATCCCCAATCCTACGTTCAGCTTCCCCCTCTTCTGTTACCACGACAACATAATAAACAAGGAACGTGACTGGTGCTGCCAGCCAGGGGCAGGGTCGGCTCACCCTACCACCTGAGGGTCGCTACAATAAGTTAGTGAAGAACCCATGCCTAATTTACCCAAGGGCACATTTGAGTTGAGTGAGAAGTGAAACGTGGTGTGAGGAGAGGAGAGAAAAAATAAAACATCTCAGAGGAAAAAGAACATTCCTGGAAATGGTTGGACAGACAAGTGCATTGTGGTGATGATGGTGTGTTTGGCATGTCTCCATCCAAACCTGTCTATGCTGAACAGACGAGCTTGCATTACAACACACTGCCTCCACAAGTGTAGACAGGATATGGTGATGAGGGACTCCATTGCTGCTTGTGTGCATGCATGAGAGGGTTTATGTGCAACTTTAGAGACGGCCTGCATGGGCAGAGAATCGCAAGAGGGGCCTACGACTCCCAGGTTGCAGTACAAGAACCTGTCTTACTGGGGCTAATGCCTCCACTATGCCAACAGAGGAATTGCAGACTCAAAGAAAACCTGCAGATTGAGCATATTATACCGAAATATTCTGAGAAGTGGCCACCTAAGGGCCTGGTTCTTCTCGTGTCCAATTGTCCACTTGAGAACTCTGACTGACAATTTGTTGGAGACGCTACATCCCTTCAGGAAATAAACAAAACTCCTCCATACTGAACGTAAGTGAAAAAGGGTAAGCTACAGAGCTTGTGAGAGTCTTGAGAGTACTGGTGGGAAGATGGTTTTTCATTTTTGTAGTGCACGAGGGACAAGTTCCTCCCCTCCTGTGACCTTGTTTTCCACTGATCTCATGCTAATTGCATCTGGCCTCAAGTGTTCCTGGGAGGGCACTAAATGAACGAAGGTTAAATCCCTCGACAGACCATGTTTTTTAAATCAGCTGTGTTCTTTCCGTGTAACAGTCAATTATAGGAATCTTAGTCATTTAAATTGGGATGATGTCGAAATCTGAGTGTGTGTGTACTGAGGTCGGGAAGAGGAGGAGGGGGAGAGGGGAGTAGACGGGGAGGCCAGCTGCCAAAGCTCTCTGCTCAGTGCTCAGTTTTCTCTACAGTAAATCTCTCTCCTCTATCATGTGTTGCTCATCTTCAAAATGGATCCATCCACTGGAACTCACTTATACAGTTGTAGGAGCCCTATATAGCAGGGGTTCAAAAACGTTTTTGCTTTGTGACCCACTAAAGGGGTTGAGCGCTGAAAAAACATACAGACCAAAGAATAAGTACAAAATATTATCTTGGCAGCGGACAGAAACATGTGGAGTTTAATAGCTAATCTCCTGTAATTCCACACATCCTGCCATGGAGCTGAAATAACTTCTTTAAAAAATTCTACACATTTTGACATGGCTAATGCTGTGTTCTTACCCTCAAACATTATAACACAATCAATGGGGGCCTGATTGTCAAGCTTTTATTTAGTTGATTGTAAATTCTCAAAGACTATAAACTATTATTGAAAAATATACACTGAGTGTACAAACACCTTCCTAATATAGAGTTGCACCCCCCTTTGCCCTCAGAACAGCCTCAATTCGTAGGGGCATGGACTCTACAAGTCCTCGAACGCGTTCCACAGGGATGCAGACCATATTGACTTCAATGCTTCCCACAGTTGTGTCAAGCTGGCTGGATGCCCTTTAGGTGGTGGACCATTCCTGTATACACACTGGAAACTGTTGAGTGTGAAAAACCCAGCAGCGTTGCAGTTCTTGACACATTAAAACCGGTGTGCCTGGCACATACTCCCATACCCTGTTCAAAGGCACTTACATCTGGCCCATTCACCCTCTGAATGGCATGCGTACACAATCCATGTCTCAATTGTCTCAAGGCTTAAAAATCCTTCTTTAACCCGTCTCCTCCCCTTCATCTCCACTGACTGAAGTGGATTTAACAGGTGACATCAATAAGGGATTATAGCTTTCACATTGATTCACCTGGTCAATCTATGTCATGGAAATAGCAGGTGTTCCTAATGTTTTGTTCGCTCAGTGTGTAGGTCCATTATCTTTGCTACATACTTTCTGTTTGGTTTTAGTGATTGAAGTTTACACTGAAAGTGTTTTTCTATCTTTTTATGGAGGTGGGGGGGGCAATGTCATCCAGCAACCCACCTTTGACCCCTGCCATCTCGACCCACAGTTTTTAACCACTGCTCTATAGGATACCACACGCACTAATGCGCGTCGTCCTATGTCGTCCGATATAGGGCTAACTCACATAAGGTTGTTTAAATGAATTAGGTGCTACCTAAGTAACAGCTTAAAGCCTATTCCTAGAGAGTTTTCTTTTCAGCTTTTATACATTCCCCTAATCTATTTGTCCAGGTGTTCAACATGTTCTTCCCATTTATACTTCACAATGTTTTAATAGCCTATTGCATTTGTTTAACATCCAACTAGTATAGAACATTCTGATCAAGTTCAGGAAGCATTGTAATGTTAAAATTATAGACTGTTCATTTTGCTAACTGTCTTTTTCCTCAGACAAGCGCACGCACACACACGTAATCAGTTTAGGAGAACATTCTTACATTTCAAACAAACATAAATGTTGGGAATGATAAATCAATCAAATGTGTCTCAATGCTGTTTTCATTCAAATAAAGAGTCGTAGCGATTCACTACCAGCCATCAAACCTCATTGATGTAACCAGATATGGTACACCCCACTCATAGCATGGATAACAGCGCCCCCCAGCGGGAGTTGATACAAGACATAACAGGCAGGCAAGAGAAATAGAGTATAGTAACTACAACATTCTAATGTAATCTGGTAGATTACCTCAATCAATCAAATCAATCAAATTGATTTATAAAGCTCTTTTTACATCAGCCAATGTCACAAAGTGCTGTGGCTAGGAAAAACTCCCTAGAAAGGCAGGAACCTAGGAAGAAACCTAGAAAGGAACCAGGCTCTGAGGGGTGGCCAGTCCTCTTCTGGCTGTGTAGGATAGAGATTATAACAGTACATGGCCAACATGTTCAAACATTCATAGATCACCAGTAGGGTCAGATAATAATAATCACAGTGGTTGTAGCGGGTGCAACAGGTCAGCACCTCAGGAGTAAATGTCAGTTGGCTTTTCAGAGCCGATCATTCACAGTTAGAGACAGCAGGTGCGGTAGAGAGAGAGTCCAAAACAGCAGGTCCGGAACAAGGTAGCACGTCAACTGAACAGGTCAGGGTTCCATACCCGCAGACACAACAGTTGAAACTGGAGCAGCATCATGACAAGGTGGACTGGGGACAACAAGGAGTCATCAGGCCAGGTGGTCCTGAGGCATGATCCTAACCCCACCCACTTTGCCAAAGCTCAGCCCCCACACCACTAGATGGATATCTTCAACCACCAATCTACTACCCTGAGACAAGGCCGAGTATAGCCCACGAAGATCTCCCCCACGGCACGAACCCGAGGGGGTCGCCAACCCGGACAGGAAGATCACGTCAGTGACTCAACCCACTCAAGTGACGCACCCCTCCTAGGGACGGCATGGAAGTGCACTAGTAAACCAGTGACTCAGCCCCCATAATGGGGTTTAGAAGCAGAGAATCCCAGATAATCTCAACTACAGTCCCTCTCACCTTGTCCAAGAACAAATGCAGTTCATTATCAAAGACCAACCCCTCTAGTGAAGTTAAACTGCAAGTCACTCATGCTGCCTCCTATCGATAATAAGAGGGAACTACTTCAGCTCAGTTGATGAAATACAGTATGAGTTCACAACAAACATACACGTCTGACATTTATAGCTAAAAACTAACACTATACTTGCACACGTTTATATAAGCAAAGTCATCCCACCAAATCATAACACAAAAGCAGAATAACTAGAACATTGATAGCCTATCATGAAAAGATTTCGCATAGAAGTCAGAACATCAATACTCTTATGAGGGAAAGGGCAAGAAACATGCCCTTGAGGTGCGTTGCAAGGGAGTGTGGATTTTCTGTATTTTGTTGTATGATTTCATTTTGAAGCAGGCAGGGATGTGAATGTGATCTTCAGGCTCCCCTTGACCCATGAATGATAAAATGTTGCTAAGAAATGGTAGCGTATTCATCCAATTGTTGTGTGAGAATACGAATCTTGATTTAAACTAACGTACTCTGCTTACATGATGTACTAGGTTGAGGCTAGAGACAAGAAAATACAATTCATACAGGTTATATTCTTTGTCTATGCTGCTGAACTGTCGAATTATCGTTTTAGGTTACTGCGTTTAGGTGTTCCATGTTAATACAACTTCAGTGGGAAGTACATACCTATCACTCTCTCTTAGTAAAAACACTGCTCCAGGTGAGGCTCGAACTCACAACCTCGGCATAGCTCTACAATGTACTGTCATATAAGTACCGCGCGCTAACCGATTGCGCCACTGGAGCTCCGCTACTTCGGCTCAGCAATACAGTGTATGAACCCTCTAAACTGGATGTTAGCTCCTATTCCTCCGGTTTCTGATTTATTTAGAGATCAGTATATTGTATGTTATGTGTTGCAACGTAGTCAGCAACGTACAGTAACATGCATATAAACTGATCTAGATCTGCCTAAACTCTGATAAATGACTGATTTGCCAAATCACTCGTTTGCGTTGTTTGAACATAGTTAATCTGGCTAGCTAACGTTAGCTCGCCTGAACTGTTTACTGGATTGATATAGCTGTCCGTTGTTGAGTGTATTGTGTATTGTGTCCTACAACTTCAACGGATAATTGCCTGTCTTAGTTGTATTGTCCCATATTGGCCTGTATGTATTTGACACCTAATCTGGAAAGTGATCAACTGTGTGCTTGTAGTATGAGTGTTCATTTCATAGCAGGTTGCTAATGCTATCTGTGAAATACTGGCTGTTTACAGGGTACCAGATTGAGACTTCCGCATAATGTATTTCTCACGCATGCTCAGTTTGTCTGAATTGGTACCGATCGAATTTATCAATAAGGAATCATATTAAATGTATATTTTACAGATGTTTTGATGTCTCAGCATGAACCAAGATATCCTTGTATAAACCATATAATTCTCTATTGACTAACCGTGTACTTTTTCTTAAGGCTACCCCACTCTATAACATGACGCCACTTTTGCCTGTATAATAATGTAACGACCCTGGGTTTATAAACGCGGAAATCAACTCTGCCGCATGAGTATGTTTTTGCGGCACAGTCGATAGCGCGCCGGACCTCGGGCTACAGGTTCGAGGGTTCGAGACCTGCTCCCCTGCTGTTTCATTACAATAATAGCCTTTTTGGAAGTCTGCTTTGTGGTAGTAGTATGTACTAATAATTTAAAATAAAAATTATATATATAATTGTATTATTTTATTTTTTAGTGGGTATATCATTTTCAATGTAATTGTCTACGTAATTTCCAATCTCCCATATATTTTTGGTAAATACATACTGTATAAAAAAATATATATATATATATATATATATATATATATATATATATATATATATATATATATATTCATCTAGATATTTTCCTTTATTATTTTCCCCAAACCCTACCATCCCTCCCCTAATTTGAGTAAACTAATGGACAACAACACTTAGGCTTCTACTTCCAGTTTATACACACTATATCCATTTTTACAAACCAAGTATTATTTTACAGTAGTTATCTTTTGCTTGTTTTTAGTCCCACCCTTCAGCTCTACTCAACCCCTCCAATCTCTCTCTGAACACCATCCACTTTTGATTTATATTTGCCATATATCTTTCAACTGTGCTGTTTCACAAAAGTTCTGAAACTTTTATGCTCATAGATTTTGCATATTGTAAATTAAATATATATTTTTTTGCTAAGAGTATTATTATATTATTGAACCCAGCAGTGCTATTTGCAGATTTAGCTCCAGGTGAATGTTGCAGGTCTTCAGCCATTCCTAAACCTGCTATCAAAAACAAGCTACATATGGACATTACCAAAACAAATGATCTAATGTTTTTGTCTCTTCACAGCAAAATCTGCAGAGCTGGGATGGTTGCATCCCCCATACATACAGTTTATAACATTCTATTGGTTGCAAATATTTTAGATAATAATTTAAATAGAAAAACTACAAGTTTTGAATCCACAGCAAAAATCTCTTCCCAACTATTTTGCAATCTATATATGCAATCAATTTTGTGTTCCTTAAATGAAACTGGTATACTTTTTTAATTTATCACAATTTTCTTTAGCCAATTTTGGTCATTAATGCAGTGTCGACAGACAAGTTTCTTACTTTCTTCCCCTTCCACTTGCCTCTTCCATTTTTGCGGTAATGCTGCAATTAGTTGGTTGTAATTTTAAGTAGAGCAGACGTTTCCATACATGTTTGTTAGCCGCATGCAGTAGTATGTTCATGTTTATATTACAGAATGAAAACACTGCTAGTCTAGACATGTATGATAGGTCTAGTTCATTGGATGATCACATTACAAAATGTCAACAATCATACATCATTGCCATCATGAATTCAGATCATCATCATTTATCCACTACCTTTATCAATCATTTGTCTGTATCTGGATGGATGGATGGTTGAGGCCGATGGATGGCTGGATGGATGGATCCTTAACATATAGTACGAGTCAAAAGTTTGGACACACCTAATCATTCAAGCGTTTTTCCTTCTATTTACTATGTTCTACATTGTAGAATAAGACATCAAAAATATGAAATAACACATGGAATCATGTAGTAAACCCAAAAATATTTTCGATTTGGTATTCTTCAAAGTAGCCAACCTTTGCCTTGATGACAGCTTTGCACACTATTGGCATTCTCTCAACCAGCTTCATGAGGTAGTCACCTGGAATGCATTTCAATTGACAGGTGTGCCTTGTTAAAAGTTAATTTGTGGAATTTCTTTCCTTCTTAATGTGTTTAAAAACCATCAAGCGCTATGATGAAACTGGCTTTCATGAGGACAGCCACAGGAAAAGAAGACCCAGAGTTGCCTCTGCTGCAGAAGACAAGTTCATTAGAGTTACCAGCCTCAGAAATTGCAGCCCAAATAAATGCTTCACAGAGTTCAAGTAACAGACACATCTCAACAACAACTGTTCAGAGGAGACTGCGTGAATCAGGCCTTCGTGGTTGAATACACCAATAATAAGAAGAGACTTGCTTGGGCCACGAAACACGAGCAATGGACATTAGACTGGTGGAAATCTGTCCTTTGGTCTGATGAGTCCAAATTTGAGATTTTAGGTTCCAACCTCCGTATCATTGTGAGATGCAGAGTAAGTAAATGGATGATTGCGCTTGGTGGGACTATCATTTATTTTTCAACAGGAAAATTACCCAAAACACACCCCCAGGTTACTACATGATTCCATATGTGTTATTTCATAGTTTTTATTTCTTCATTATTATTCTACAACATATCAAATGGCAACAATTAAGAAAAACCCTTGAATGAGTAGGTGTGTCCAAACTTTTGACTGGTACTGTAAATCATGAGGATGTACAGTATATCATTTTTTTAATCTATTATTTGTTATTTGCAAACTTTGCCATGAAATGAGCAGCAGCAGTACCTAACCATCATTGGTCTGCCATATACCTCGCTTCTGTCTATTTGAGCTGGTCAGTATGTAATCCTGTCTAACGTGGCTTTAAAAAAAAAAGTATCGCCTATACATTTTTTACAAAAGACTCAATCAAGTATGCAAGTATCCATTTCATTAGCGCGTCACTGCAACAACTGTTTCGGAGCACTCTCGTCTGAGTGTAGAGTAACTGAGCGCAGAGTAACTGATGAATTTACGAATATGGCCGGTTCAATAAGGCCATTGTCAGTAAATGTAGGCAAAAGGGGTAGTTAAATTGTTGCCAGGAGCACAGATACAGTCACCAACGCTTTGGATAACATGAAAACAGTCTAACCAGCTCTGCTAGGGCGAGTAAAATGGTCAGAGTTTGGGTGAGGGCTTTAGTTTAAGATGATTCTTATGGCATTGCACACGGTCAGTGTCTGCCGTGAAGCATTCATCCATGTAAGAGTCTAGCTACATTTTCAGATATTATACGTTTCTAATTTTGTTAGAAAGTAGTTTTCATTGCAATTTAAAGTTTACGGTTAGCTAGCTAGCTGACATTAAATGGCTGGCTTGCTAGCTAACATTACGTTTATGATGTGTGTAGTAATGTTATTTCAGAATGCCATTTTGCATTGCTAGTTATAGTCGAATGTTAGCTAGCTAACATTGAGCCTATTTGGTTAATTTTAGCCAGCTATGACAATCGGTTTGTATCACTAGTACTTTATGGATTAGGATTATGGTTCATTGTTTAGCTAGCATGTCTAAACAAAAGACTCCACTTCGCCAGATGATTACATGACCCATCAAGTTAGTCAGGTGTGTCTGAAGGTGATTACGGCTATCTATTGTATAATAATGCCAAAATATTTGTATCTGGAATTTGTCTTTCAGCAGTAGAACACGCCTGACTCTCCTCCACCAGTCATACAAGGAGAATGGTCTAATGCACAGGTTACACCTAAAGCGTGAGGACTTGCAGCGAGTGGTGAACTTCATCAACAACTACGCAGAGGATAATGCAAAAGTATTACCAGGAAGCCACCCAGGACACAAACACTTTGGTGGAAAGCTGCTGCCATCCCATGTGACAAAAGTAGCAGTGTGGCATCTCTACAAGAAATCGATGACATCACTTGCTATGTAAAGCATAAACAACACATTTTTATTATTTAATTTACCTACTTTTATTGATATTTAATTATTTCTGTATTTCCCAGAGGTACATGTGTTCGGGTTGTGTGATATCATTTTAACTTCCAGTTACCAAGAGGATGTTTCTGTATGCTGTGTTGCTGCTCTGCACATTTGTAGGTAAGTGAAACTTACCTGATAATGATGCATAAAAAAAATGATGTTACGTTTACCGGTGCTTTGGCCTCGTCAATCAGCGCTTCAGAAAGACCAGAGTGAACACTTTGTCTGAGATTTCAGGTGTTGGGAAGGACAGCACTGTGACAGGGGTCAACACCCCACAGCTGATTGGACTGGAGGATGGTACGGTGCTGGTGGAAAGCTATGGCTGGCAACAACACCCAACTCTGTACTTCAGGCCGCTGCCACAGTTCAAGCAGTACCAGCACTTCAGGTGAATATCATTTTCATTGCATTGTATGAAGTTATTCTTCTTATCTAAACATGGGAGGTGAATTGATGTTGTCTAAGGTTGTAATGTCGTCTCGTTTTTTTGGTTATTTCCTGTTTTACAGTTTCGATGCTCTGGAGCCTGATGTTGTTGTCGTCGAGGAGCGTTTGTCTCAGTCAGGACCAGGTTTCAGCTGCTGCGCAACGCTGACATCCGTCCTCCCATAGATGGTCTACAAGCACCGCCTGGACTGGACACAGCAAGACAAACTTTTTGAGAAGATCAGGGAGTTTTGTGACGAAGAGGCTATGGACATCACATGCCCTGCACCAAAGTCAAGGGCAGGACAGAAACAGGCTCTCCGAATATAGATTCCCTTGTTCATGCATGGTTCGGACAGACCAGTCATCTGCAGTGCCTCTATTTAAATGACTCTCTCCTAACACACATGCCATACGTTGCTGCGCCTATTATTTTTGTATCCTGCTGCTCAACCACTTTACCCCTGATTGTATGCATATAACTAATCTATCAATGATATTGATATTGTTCTTACTGTATATTATTATATTTTGATTGACACTTTCTATTTCTGATTATGCTACTATGCAAGTAACCATTTGGCTGTACCGTTTACACCTTCTGTAGAGACCCAGCCACTTGGCAAGATGTGGATGGGTTTATAGCATTTCGTTAGCGTCATCTAATATTTATCTGGACACTTTCTGTTTAACTGGAAATGTTCCTTATTGTAGGCTATTGGCCTTATTGTAAGACGGAATTGAGCCGGTTGGTCACATTTGTGGTAACTCCTTCAAGACTGTTGGAAGCTGGTTGAGAGAATGCCAGGAGTGTGCAAAGCTGTCATCAAGGCAAAGGGTGGCTACTTTAAAGAATCTAAAACATATTTTGATTTGTTTAACACTTTTTTGGTTACTACATGATTCCATATTTGTTATTTCACTGTTTTTATGTCTTCAGTTTTATTTTACAATGTATAAAATAGGAAAAATAAGTAAAACCCTTGAATGGGTAGGTGTGTCCAAACATTTGACTGATATTGTAGCTATTGGCCATTTTTACCATAGGTTTCCGATATAAATCTGTCAGATGACCTTCCTCTCCAAGGATGCAGGCTAACAAGAACAAACCTGATTTCAGCAACAATTACATGTCTAGACTGAGTTCCCAACAGACTGTGACTCCTGCCAAGCTCCAGGATATCGACAGAGAGGGGATGTAGTGTGGAGAGATGGAGCTCATTAACACATTAATGGGGAAGGAAACTGTGATAAACCGCTCTTTAGTCCACCTGGGGCTTGATTAGATGCAGTACTGTACCATTCAATCTGTGAGAAACAGGAAGTTTATTATTGGAGAGTGTGTGAAGATGATGATGCCATTTTGCCCTGCTCTACCCATGCCAGACCCTTCTCTCTGGGCCAGGAGAGACTGAGGGGATCAGAAGAGAAACGGATGTCTGGATATGCAGGTGGTATGTGTCTTCCCCACACATATATCTTATAACCATTCCTCAGCTACTTAGCTGTTACGCCAACTTTGCTCACATTTTCTCTTTATACCTCTCACATTGTCCTCCTCCTATGACTCTAGCCAAGAGTCTCCTCAGTCTTCAGGAGAAAGTCTGCTCATTCCTTGACAGAGCCAGTGAGATTGCAATGTATATGTAAGAATACAGTAAAATATTTTACAGTAAATGCTAGTGTTTGAGAAAGTACAAGAGAACATTAAGAAGAGTACAGTACAGTATATTGTGTATTTCTTAGTTACGAGTGGAGGTGGGCAGAGGAGGTTGCCCTAGTCATCTTAAAGAGTGCAGTGAGGAAACCTAACCTCTGACCTCTGATGTCATCAACCTAGTTGTGTGTTGTAACTCTGGACCCAGGGAGTGAGAACAGATAGCAGGATAGTATGTCCTTATGAACCTTGAGATAATGTGGTAAAGTAAGGGGATTTTAAGGTGGTGACTTCAGCCAATTAAACAGTAGGCAATCGGTATGAACATACAAACACACAGTCAATTCATACACAGTACCAGTCAAAAGTTTGGACACCTACTCATTCAAAGGTTTTTCTTTATTTTTACTATTTTCTAGATTGTAGAATAATAGTGAAGACATTAAATTAAGAAATAACACATGTAATCATGCAATAACCAAACAAGTGTTATGCAAATCAAAATATATTTCATATTTTATATTCTTCAAAGTAGCCATCCTTGGCCTTGATGATAGTATTGTACCCTCTTGGCATTCTCTCAACCAGCTTCATGAGGTAGTCAACTGGAATGCTTTGCCAATAGTCTTGAAGGAGTTCCCACATATGCTGAGCATTTGTTGGCTGCTTTTCCTTCTCTCTGTGGTCCAACTCATCTAGAACCATCTCAAGTGGGTTGAGGTCAGGTGGTTGTGTAGGCCAGGTCATCTGATGCAGCAACACACAGTTATGGATATGATGACGTTGTTTTTTTACTTACCATATCTTTTCATGTAAAGAAAATTAAGTTGCTGAAAAAAACTTAAATGAAACATGGAGAACAATCTTTTTTATTATCAATGAAATACATTTGAATGGTACACACCAATAATACCACGCTTAACTGTTGTAGATGGGGCACTTGATAAAACTCTATTTCTTCAGTAAATCATGGCTCTTGGCCTGTACAAAAGGCATAGACATTTTTGTAGAAATTTGAAAGACTAACTCTTAGGAGTTGCATACTCTTTATGGTGACCTAGTCACTTTTACTAATCTTCTCTGAGAGAAATTGTGATTTTTTTTTCCCCCAATGAGGTGTCCAGCCTGGAGGTGTGTTTTGGGTCATTGTCCTGTTGAAAAACAAATGAGATTCCCACTGAGTGCAAACCTTGTGGAATGGCATATCACTGCAGAATGCTGTGGTAGCCATGCTGGCTAAGTGTGCCTTGAATTCTAATTAAATCACTGACAACGTCACCAGCAAAGCACCCCCAAACCATCACACCTCCTCCTCCATGCTTTATGGTGGGAACCACACTTGCGGAGATAATCCATTCACCTACTCGGCGTCTCACAAAAACACGGCGGTTGGAACCAAAAAAAATCTAATTTGGACTCATCAGAACAAAGGCCATATTTCCACCGGTCTAATGTCCATTGCTCATGTTTCTTGGCCTAAGCAAGTCTCTTATTATTATTGGTGTCCTTTAGTAGGGGTTTCTTTGCAGCAATTCGACCATGAAGGCCTGATTCACGCAGTCTCCTCAGAACAGTTGATGTTGAGATGTGTCTGTTTCTTGAACTCTGTGAAGCATTTATTTGGGCTGCAATTTCTCAGGCTGGCAACTCTAATAAACATGTCCTCTGCAGACAAGGTAACCTTTCCTGTGGCTGTCCTCATGAGTGCCAGTTTCATCATAGGGCTTGATGTTTTTTGCGAATGCACTTGAAGAAACTTTCAAAGTTCTTGAAATGTTCCAATTGACTGACCTTCATGTCTTAAACTAATGATGGACTGTCGTTTCTCTTTGCTTATTTGATCTGTTCTTGCCATAATATGGACATGGTCTTTACCAAATAGGGCTATAATCTGCATACCACCCCTACCTTGTCACAACACAACTGATTGGCTCAAACGCATTAAGAAGGAAATAAGTTCCACAAATGAACTTTTAACAAGGCACACTTGTTAATTGAAATGCATTCCTCATGAACCTGGTTGAGAGAATGCCAAGCATGTACAAAGCTGTCATCAAGGCAAAGGGTGGCTACTTTGAAGAATCTCAATTATAAAATAGTTTTGTTTTGTTCAATATTTTTTGGGTTACTACATGATTCCATATGTGTTACTTCACAGTTTTGATTATCCTACAATGTAGAAAATAGTAAAAAATAAAGAAAAATCTCGGAATGAGTAGATGTGTCCAAACTTTTGACTGGTACTGTATGTTTATGAAACATGATAAAAACAAAAATACAACTTATTTCATTGTATTTTTTAATCAAATGCATTGTTTGTTCATGTTCATTCTATGACGCTACAGACGCTCACTCTCACATGATTCCTGCTTCCTCATACGCCTGCACCCCTCCTCATCCCCTCATCACTTCACTTTACTGTGTTTCCTCTTTTCTATTATATGACCGCCCACACCCAATACCACTAGTTGAATTATTGTGGAAATGAAAGCAACCTTTCACCGTCATGCTGGACTCCTCCCCCTAGCTATGCAATGGACTTTAACTCAATCAGGCTCTGAAACAGGAGAGAAAACACACAGAACTAAAGTGATTCAGCACACGATTTTCACAGTGACAATTTTGACATCGGGTTTGCAATAATGAGTGTCAAACCCCTTGTTGTGAATGTGGACAAATGGATTGCAGAGAATGAGACGGCTTTTTTGCCACCGGTGTGCAATAAACTCATGTGAGTAGCAGCCTGGGCTGGTTTCATTCACACATAGTTTCAGTTTGAGTTGAACACTTGGGTGTCGCTAGATTTGTGATGAATCACCAAATGAACTATAAAGGCTTTATACAGCATGCATCATAGATGCTTCACAAATGTAGTAATTGAGTTATTATCATGTTGAACTGTAACAAGTACTGTTTACCCCCTGACTATCTACACTAGTCCAATAGTAATCATTTACACTATGTTGGCAAAGATAAGTGAATGCTTATATTATTTTTCTCCGCAAGGCATTTGTCACAGCTGAACATCATGTTTGTTGGAGGTCCCAACAGCAGAAAGGACTACCACATAGAGGAAGGGGAGGAGGTGAGAGAAAATGCCACTATTCACCTATCACATTGGCTAAATGCCGTGGAGTTTGTGTGACCGTTCATAGTGCAGAAAATGGTATTCAAAACCTACGAGATATGCAATGTCCCTATCTGAAAGTAAGCAACAAATGCAAGGACACTACCATGCTATTTAGTTAGCAGTCACCTGGCCCTCTGTGATAATGCCTTAGAAGTTGGTGTTCGGAGGATTTATTGGCACTGGTGTTGTTAGGCCCGAGATAAAGTTGAGTATATCCTCCGAACACCGGCTTCGAGGGCATTATCACTTTCATACACATGGGTTACCAACATATTCAAATTATGATTGACATATTTTCATTAAAAACGTTGTTTTGATGAATTTATTCATACTATTTCATCTTTCCACGAGATATAGTCCCGACACAAATCTAAGGTTGCTACCCAAGCAGGCTGGTCGTTCGTTCTATTGGTTCGGTTGCCAGAGACGAGAGACCCAGTCGTTTAGTCTTTTTGTTCTGTATCTAAATGTTCCATTTCCATACTGTCACATAAACTCAGTCAGTTCTTCCTACCACCATAGGGACAAATTCCACAAGAATGTTGCACTGTCACCTTTCGGTCAACACTATTTGCTCTGGCTATTTGTCTAGTTGAAGCCCAAAGTAAATTCCTGTTCATGTGTTTCTCTTTTTAAATTTTTTTTAAATCTTTGGTAGGACGAGAATGTCCCACTTTAAACAAACTACAATTTATAAAGGCTTTATATAGCATAAATAAAGTCTTCATAAGTACAACATATAAGCTTCACAAATCATCTACAACCTTATCTCTTATTATGTAAATGGTGACATAACAGCACAAAGCAAAGGATTGTAATTGCATTTTCAATAACATAATCTCGCCACTGGAGGTCAGCATAAACACATGCATATCATAGTGATTTGAAGCTGAAGACATCCTCCATATCTTGTATCTGTACATTTTCTAGTCTGTACTTTTCACTGTCATATCCTCTTCCTGTCTTATTTTTGTGCAGCTCTTTTACCAGGTGAAAGGGGACATGTGTCTGAAGTTGGTTGAGAATGGCAAACATAAGGATGTGCATATCCGCGAGGGAGAGGTGAGAGAAATGGCAATCATTCCACGGTTCTCTCACTAAGCCCACTGTTTAACATAAGTGACAGTGCCATATCAAGCTATGCAGATTTGTTACATTAGTGTTTGTGTCATACACACCCCATGTCCTTCTGTGTCCTTCTGTGTCCTTCTGTGTCCTTCTGTGGTCCTCAGATGTTTCTGCTCCCAGCTCGGATCGCCCACTCCCCCCAGAGACAGGCTAACACTGTGGGGCTGGTGGTGGAGAGAAGGAGGCTTCAGTCAGAGACCGACTGTTTAAGGTACCACCATCCACCATGTCATCTTATCCTTTACATATATCTCACTCTTCTTACACATTCTTTATCCATCTACAGTTGAAGTCGGAGGTTTACATTCACCTTAGCCAAATACATTTAAACTCAGTTTTTCACAATTCCTGACATTTAATCCTAGTAAAGATTCCCTGTCTTAGGTCAGTTAGGATCACCACTTTATTTTAAGAATGTGAAATATCAGAATAATAGTAGAAATAATGATTTATTTCAGATTTTATTTCTTTCATCACATTCCCAGTGGGTCAGAAGTTTGCATACAGTCAATTAGTATTTGGTAGCATTGCCTTTGTTTAACTTGGGTAAAACGTTTTGGGTAGCCTTCCACAAGCTTCCCACAATAAGTTGGATGAATATTGGCCCAATCCTCCTGACAGAGCTGGTGTAACTGAGTCAGGTTTGTAGGCTTCCTTGCTCGCACACACACTTTTCAGTTCTGCATACAAATGTTCTATGGGATTGAGGTCAGGGCCTTGAGATGGCCACTCCAATGCATTGACTTTGTTGTCCTTAAGCCATTTTGCCACAACTTTGGAAGTATGCTTGGGGTCATTGTCCATTTGGAAGACCCATTTGCGACCAATCTTTAACTTCCTGACTGATGTCTTGAGATGTTGCTTCAATATATCCACATCATTTTCCTTTCTCATGATGTCATCTATTTTGTGAAGTGCACCAGTCCCTCCTGCAGCAAAGCACGCCCACAACATGATGCTGCCACCCCAGTGCCTCACGGTTGGGATGGTGTTCTTCAGCTTGCAAGCGTCCCCCTTTTTCCTACATTATGGTCAACAGTTCTATTTTTGTTTCATCAGACCAGAGGACATTTCTCCAAAAAGTCCAATTTGTGTCCCATGTGTAGTTGCAAACAGTAGTCTGGTTTTTTATGGTAGTTTTGGAGCAGTTATGTCGATATAGGACTCATTTTACTGTGGATATAGATACTTTTGTACCTGTTTCCTTCAGCATCTTCACAAGATACTTTGCTGTTGTACTGGGATTGATTTGCACTTTTCGCAGCAAAGTACGTTCATTTCTAGGAGACAGAACGCGTCTCCTTCCTTAGTGGTATGATGGCTGCGTGGTCCCATGATGTTTATACTTGCATACTATTGTTTGTACAGATGAATGTGGTACCTTCAGTCATTTGGACATTGCTCCAAAGGATGAACCAAACTCGCGGAGGTCTACAAAAAAAATTCTGAGTCCTTGGCTGATTTCTTTTGATTTTCCCATGATGTCAAGCAAAGAGGCACTGGGTTTGAAGGTAGGCCTTTAAATTCATCAACAGTTACACCTCCAATTGACTCAAATGATGTCAGAAACTTAAAGCCATGATATAATTTTATGGAATTTCCCAAGGCACAGTCAACTTAGTGTTTGTGAACTTCTGAACTACTGGAATTGTGATACAGTGAATCATAAGTGAAATAATCTGTCTGTAAACAATTGTTGGAAAATTACTTGTCTCATGCACAAAGTAGATGTCCTTACCAACTTGCCAAAACTATAGTTAAGTAACAAGAAATGTGTGGTGTGGTTGAAAAACAAGTTTTAATGACTCCAACCTAAGTGTATGTAAACTTCCCCTTCTCCTTGACCCCCTTACAAGAGAGAGCACGAAAGAGGGCGAGAGGGGTGAGAGAGAAAGAGTATGAAAGCCTGGCTCTTTGTGGTTTCAGGTACTATGTGGACAACACTTCAGATACCCTTTTTGAGAGATGGTTTTACTGTGAAAACTTGGGGACCCAGCTGGTGCCACTGATTCAAGAGTGAGACTTATATAATTGATTTTAGACTGGCATGAAACATAACACTTTCCAATGGACATTAGTGCTCAGTAGTGTTATACTCAGCTGATGCTGTGTTTCTCAGGTTCTTTGCGTCGGAGCAGCACAGAACAGGCAAGCCAAACCCATGTGAGTCCCCATCTCACAAAATGACACAATGGGAATGTTGAGCTTCAATAGGTTGACATCAGTTTGGCACACTACTGACTGAAAATGCATTATGTCCCGATTTGCCCACCTTATATTTTTGTGTGGTTTTACGTCGGGTCTGTAGATATTTTGCTGTGCTGGTGTATCCCACTCCCCGGGAGCCCTGGGCAACTTTCATGGGGACCACAAAAAAACGTAACTCATCATATACGGCCACAGTGGCTCGTGGATCTGAATACGCCATGGGGGGAGAGAAGATTTTGCATTTACCAATCCAAAAAATGTTAGCTGATATGGGCTAAATGAGTGACTGCTGATGCACAACCAAATTTCGAAATGGCACCTTGTGTATTCTATTATTCTAACTCTAAAGAGTAAGTTAAGACCCCAACTGAGCCCTCCCCAAAATTAAAAAAAATAAATAATAAATAATCAAAAAAATTTACGAAACGTCCTCTCACTGTCAACTGCGTTTATTTTCAGCAAACTTAACATGTAAATATTTGTATGAACATAACAAGATTCAACAACTGAGACATAAACTGAACAACTTCCACAGACATGTGACTAACAGAAATGGAATAATGTGTCCCTGAACAAAGGGGGGGTCAAAATCAAAAGTATCTGGTGTGGCCACCAGCTGCATTAAGTACTGCAGTGCATCTCCTCATCATGGACAGAACCAGATTTGCCAGTTCTTGCTGTGAGATGTTACTCCACTCTTCCACCAAGCACCTAGCCCTCACTCTCCAATCCAACAGGTCCCAGATGTGCTCAATGGGCTTGAGATGCGGGCTCTTCACTGGCCATGACAGAACACTGACATTCCTGTCTTGCAGGAAATCACGCACAGAACGAGCAATTGTCATGCTGGAGGGTCATGTCAGGATGAGCCTGCATGAAGGGTACCACGTCTTCCCTGTAACACACAGCGTTGAGATTGCCTGCAATGACAACAAGCTCAGTCCGATGATGCTGTGACACACCGCCCCAGACAATGACGGACACTCAACCTCCAAATCGATTCCACTCCAGAGTACAGGCCTCGGTGTAATGCTCATTCCTTCGACGATAAACGCAAATCCGACCATCACCCCTGGTGAGACAAAACCGCGACTTGTCAGTGAAGAGCACTTTTTGCCAGTCCTGTCTGGTCCAGCAACGGAGGGTTTGCGCCCATAGGCAATGTTGTTTCCGGTGATGTTTTTATTTCACCTTTATTTAACCAGGTAAACTAGTTGAGAACAAGTTCTCATTTACAACTGTGACCTGACCAAGATAAAGCAAAGCAGTGCGACAGAAAAAACAACACAGAGTTACACATGGAATAAACAAGCATACAGTCAATAACACAATAGAAAACAATAAAGTCTATATATAGTGTGTGCAAATGGCATGAGGAGGTAAGGCAATAAATAGGCCATAGTAGCAAAGTAATTACAATTTAGCAGATTAACACTGGAGTGATAGATGAGCAGATGATGATGAGCAGATGATGGTGTGTAGGTAGTGATACTGGTGTGCAAAAGATCAGCAAAGTATATAAAAACAATATGGGGATGAGGTAGGTAGATTGGGTGGGCTATTTACAGATGGACTATGTACAGCTGCAGCGATCATTTAGCTGCTCAGATAGCTGCTGTTTAAAGTTAGTGAGGGAAATGGAAGTCTCCAGCTTCAGCAATTTTTGCAATTCGTTCCAGTCACTGGCAGCAGAGAACTGGAAGGAAAGGCGGCCAAAGGAGGTGTTGGCTTTCGGGATGACCAGTGAGATATACCTGCTGGAGAGCGTGCTACGGGTGGGTGTTGTTATCGTGACCAGTGAGCTGAGATAAGGCGGAGCTTTACCTAGCATAGATTTATAGATGACCTGGAGCCAATGGGTCTGGCGACGAATATGTAGCGAGGGCCAGCCGACTAGAGCATTCAAGTCGCAGTGGTGGGTGGTATAAGGGGCATCCAATTTGCTGAGTAGAGTATTGGAAGCTATTTTGTAGATGACATCACCGAAGTCGAGGATTGGTATGATAGTCAGTTTTACTAGGGTAAGTTTGGCGGCGAGAGTGAAGGAGGCTTTGTTGCGAAATAGTAAGCCTATTCTAGATTTGATTTTGGATTGGAGATGTTTGATAGGAGTCTGGAAGGAGAGTTTACAGTCTAGTCAGACACCTAGGTATTTGTAGTTGTCCATGTATTCTAGGTCAGAACTGTCCAGAGTAGTGACGCTAGTCAGGCAGGTGGGTGCGGGCAGCGATCGGTTGAAAAGCATGCATTTCGTTTTACTAGCGTTAAAGAGTAGTTGGAGGCCACAGAAGATGTGTTGTATGGCATTGAAGCTAGTTTGGAGGTGTTAGTGTTTCATACTGGAGAGGGAATGCAAAACAACGACGCTGGACAGAGTGGAATCAGGTGTATCAAAAAGGCAGTTTATTGGTCAAAGATATCTTGTCCTGCCGTTTATCATGCACGGACCTAAGCAATGTGACTCTGTGAGGAGTCAGAATCATTAGGCTACCTCGCCAGAGTTTACAACAGAATGTATACACAGAATAATGTAGGTGGAGTCTCGTCGTGTTGGTCTTCTGACTGGTCCTGAAGAGTTGGAGGCGGGCCTGCTCTAGCCAGAGCGGGCGCCCCATTGGTGCAGAGCAGAGTCCTCTGCTGTTGGCACCCAGTAGAGGGGGGTAGAGTGTGAGTGTACAGTGCTTCATGAGATGTTTGTGTGTCAAGGAACGAAAGATAGGAGAAAACTAGTAGTGTCTGCTTTAGGAGCAGGTGTTTCCTGTTTATGCAGGAGTGCATGTAGGGTCAATGTCAGTGAGATAGTTTGGCACTTCTAAGCTCGTTAGTGTTGCAGGATGCTCTTTGTAGTTTTACAGGGGAGTATATTTACGTGATGGCAGCTGTGTGTCCTTTCCTTGAACTGTTTTGTGCGAGGATAATTATGTTATTGCACACAGGCTCTAGACTTGACTGAGGGCACTGCGCCTAGAGTTATCTGAGGGCACCTGGTTTAACCAGAGCGTTGGTCTGCTAGTAATGCTTGATATTGGATTATTTATATAACAGAGGTTAGTTAACACAGTGTCCAAAGAAGGGGCAGATGTATAGAGAATGGTGCCGTCTGCGTAGAGGTGGATCAGGGAATCACCCGCAGCAAGAACGACATCGTGGATATATACAGAGAAAAGAGTCGGCCCGAGAATTAAATACTGTGGCACCCCCATAGAGACTGCCAGAGGTCCGGACAACAGGCCTCTCCGATTTGACACACTGAACTCTGTCTGAGAAGTGGTTGGTAAACCAGGCGAGGCAGTCATTTGAGAAACCAAGGCTATTGAGTCTGCCGATAAGAATACAGTGATTGACAGAGTCGAAAACCTTGTCCAGGTCGATGAATGACGGCTGCACAGTACTGTCTTTTATCGGTGGCGGTTATGATACCTTGAAAGTGGATGAGGTGCACCCATGACCAGCTCGGAAACCAGATTGCACAGCGGAGAAGGTACGATGGGATTCTAAATGGTCATTGATTTGTTTATTAACGTGGCTTTCAAAGACTTTAGAAAGGCAGGGCAGGATGGATATAGATCTATAACAGTTTGGGTCTTGAGTGTCAACCCTTTAGGGATCTCGGACGATAAGAAAGAAAGGTTGAACAGACTGGTAATAGGGGTTGCAACAATGGTGGCTGATCATTTTAGAAAGAGAGGGTCCAGATTGTCTTGCCCAGCTAATTTGTAAGGGTTCAGGTTTTGCAGCTCTTTCAGAACATCTGCTATCTGGATTTGGGTGAAGGAGAAGCTGGGGAGGCTCGGGCAAGTAGCTACGGGAGGTACGGAGCTGTTGGCCGGGGTTGGGGTAGCCAGGAGAAAAGCATGGCTAGCCGTAGAGAAATGCTTATTGAAATTTTCGATTATATCATGGATTTATCGGTGGTGACCGTGTTACCTAGCCTCAGTGCAGTGGGCAGCTGGGAGGAGGTGCTCTTGTTCTCTATGGACTTTAAAGTGTGCCAAAACATTTTGGCACACTTTAAGAGCTACAGGATGCACATTTCTGTTTGAAAAAGTTAGCCTTTGCTTCCCTGACTGACTGTGTGTAATGGTTCCTGACTTCTCTGAACAATTGCATATCGCAGGGACTATTTGATGCTATTGCAGTCCGCCACAGGATGTTTTTGTGCTGGCCAAGGGCAGTCAGGTCTGGAGTGAACCAAGGGCTATATCTGTTCTTAGTTCTAAATTTTTTGAAAGGGGCATGCTTATTTAAAATGGTGAGGAAATGTGTATATATACTGTATATATACAGTTCAATCGGAAAGTATTCAGACCCATTCCCTTTTCCACATTTTGTTACGTTAATAGCCTTATTCTAAAATGAATACACACAATCTACACACTATACCCCATAATGACAAAGCGAAAACAGGTTTTTAGACATTTTTGGCACAATCCCTACGGTGAAGCATGGTGGTGGCGGCATCATGCTGTGGGGATGTTATTCAGCGGCAGGGACTACAAGACTAGTCAGGATCGAGGAAAATATGAACAGAGCAAAGTACAGAGAGATCTTTCATGAAAACCTGCTCCAGAGAGCCCAGGACCTCAGACTGGGGCGAAGGTTCACCTTCCAACTGGACAACGTCCCGAAGCACACAGCCAAGACAACGCAGGAGTGGCTTCAGGACAAGTCTCTGAATGTCCTAGAGTGGCCCAGCCAGAGCCCGGACTTGAACCAGATCGAACATCTCTGGAGAGACCTCAAAATAGATGAGCAGCAAAGCTCCCCATCCAACCTGACAGCGCTTGAGAGCATCTGCAGAGATGTATGGGAGAAACTCCCCAATTCCTGCCAAAGGTGCTTCAACAGAGTACTGAGTAAACAGTCTGAATACTCATATAAATGTAATATCAGTTTTTTATATTTAATACATTTTCAAAAAAAATCTAAAAACCTGTTTTTGCTTTGTCATTATGGGGGTATTGTGTGTAGATTGATTAGAGAAAAAAAACATTTTGTCACACCCTGACCTGTTTCACCTGTCCTTGTGCGTGTCTCCACCCCCTCCAGGTGTCGCCCATCTTCCAATTATCCCCTGTGTATTTATACCTGTGTTCTCTGTCTGATTGTTGCCAGTTCATCTTGTTCGTTCAAGCTTACCAGCATTTTTCCTGTCAGCGCCTATCGGTTACCAGCTTCCAGATTTGACCTTTGCCTGTCCTGACCCTGTACCCGCCCACCTGACCTCTCTGCCTGACCCTGAGTCTGCTGTCCTGTACCTTTGCTCCACCACTGGATTACTGAACCCTGCCTGTCCCTGACCCTGAGTCCGCCTGCCCTTGTTGCCACATTAAACAGTGTTACTTGAACAGTCTGCATCTGGTCTTACCTTGATTCCTGATACATTTTCTACGTTGTAGAATATTAGTGAAGACATCAAAACTATTAAATATCACATATGGAATCATGTAGTAGCAAAAAAAGTGTTAAACAAATCAAAATATATTTTAGATTCTTCAAAGTAGCCACCCTTTGCCTTGATGACAGCTTTGCACACTATTAGCATTCTTTCCACCAGCTTCACAAGGTAGTCACTTGAAATGCATTTCAATTAACAGTTGTGCCTTGCAAAAACTTAATTGGTGGAATTTCTTTCAGTCTTAATGTATTTGAGCTAATCTGTTGTGTTGTGACAAGGTTAAATCAAGGTTAAATTAAAAATGCATGCCCTATTTGGTAAAAGACCAAGTCCATATTATGGCAAGCACTGCTCAAATAAGCTAAGAGAAAAGACAGGTCATCATTACTTTAACCTCTTAGCGATCATTGGGACGCTAGCGTCCCATCTCGACAATATCCGGTGAAATTGCAGAGAGCGAAATTCAAAAACCAAAAGTAGTAATATTAAACGTTAATAAAAGTGTTATAAACCATTCAAGTGTTATAAACCATTCTTTAGCTTAGAATCTTGGTAATCAAACCGCTTTGTCCGATTTACAATAGGCTTTACGACGAAAGGATAGTATTTGATCGTCTGAGGACAGCGCCTCACCCCACTTCCTGCATTAACATTAATTCATAACCTGCACAGGTGTCACAAAACTCAAAAATAGCAATAAAATTAATCACTTACCTTTGAAGATCTTCATCTTTTTGCAATCCAAAGGCTCCCAGTTACACAATGAATGGTCATTTTGTTCGATAAAGTCCTTCATATCCCGCGTTTGATTCAGAAATCCACCTGTTCCAACCTGTTCCAACTCGCCCAACATGCCTATAAAGGAATCTAAAAAGTTACCTGTAAACTTCGTCCAAACATTTCAAACAACCTATCTAATCCAACCTCAGGTACCCTAATATGTAAATAATCAATCAAATTTAAGACGGAATATACGGTGTTCAATAGAAAAAGAACGAGGAACGCACACTCATTCACGCGCGCCAAAAGACTAGAGTCCTTCTGAGTGACACTTAGAAAGAATACGAATACTTCTTAATTTTTCAAAAAACAAGCATGAAACAAATGATATAGACTGTTGACATCTAGTGGAAGCCATAGGAACTGCAATCTGGGTCCTAAATAATAGACTTTCCCATAGAAAAGCATTGAAAAATGCAATAAAAATAATCCCTGGCTGGATTGTCCTCTGGGTTTTGCCTGCCAAATCAGTTCTGTTATACCCACAGACAATATTTTAACAGTTTTAGAAACTTCAGAGTGTTGTCTATCCAATGCTTGCATATCCTAGCTTCTGGGCCTGAGTAACAGGCAGCTTACTTTTGGCACATTTGTCAAGACGTCTTAATTATCTATGTTAACTAACTAATTCTGATTCTTCCGCTACACCCATCCCTGTTCTATGTGTTATCATTTTTTGTGCTATCGTTGTGCATACTGTATCGCACTGAGATGCATTCCTGCCTCTGTTTGTCTAGATGAGGTCTTCAGACAGCCTCCCTTCCCCATGAACACCATGGATGTGATGACCCCCTTCCACTTTAGAGACTGGGTGGACAAACAGCAACCCTCACTGGCCAGTGGACGCCCCATAGACATGTTTGGGGCCCAGTTTGAGACGGAGGTGACCCTGGCATATCCCAATTATGACTTAGTTATTTTTCTGACCTTTCACATCGATTGAGACCTTTCAAAGCGATCAGTCTAGACTGAGCGCCCCACTGATTCAAACTCATGACTCGCTAATATTGAAAGTTGAATACAATGTGGCTCATTTGTGTGTTGATTATGCTGCTCATTGTTGTAGTAGGAGGGAAGTGAGCTATAATTAAATTAGGACTGGTTTATCAGTTTAGTGAGTGTATAGATGATGATGGTGGTGGGGGTGAGGATGATGGTGATGGTGACTATAATGATGTTTCTTCTACTACTCTGTGACAGACCCTTCTGTATGGGCCCGGGCAGACAGAGGCTTGTGAACGAGAAACTGATGTCTGGATATGGCAGCAGGTATGTCTGCTATTACTGCTCTATTAGAGTATTTGCATTTCTTTCATGTTATCATGCCTTCAGTATTTATTTCAATTTGTGCTATTTCTCTCTCTTCCTTTACATCTATCTGCTTCCCTCTGTCTATTTGCACTTTGTCTCACACTCACCCTCTCTTCCTCTATCAGGAGGGATCTTCCCATGTGACTCTGGATGGCCAAGAGTTCCCTCTATCCACAGGAGACAGTCTACTCATTCCTGGACACAGCCAGTGAGTGGGATGATGAGTATGATAATAAGAGAAGGAAAAAGATGATTGAGGGGATGTGTGCATGTTTGTGAATGACCCCAAGAAATGGCATTTGAGGAAAAATGTTGAATTCAAGCAACACAAAGAGAAGTTAGGCAACTGTCTGTCAGATACAGTAGACGCTGTTATTTTGTGGTTCGATAGAGGAATCTGTTTGACTTTGTATTTGTCTGATTTCTATGCTGCAGGTACCAATGGAGTCGGGCTGAGGGGAGCGTTTCCCTGTTTGTTGCTCAGAACCCAGAGAGAAAGCGTGCATGACCTCTGATGACCCCACTCTCTTCTGTGACACACAAGGAAAAAGGAGGGTCAGCAAAAGAGATTGTATGCTCTTTTGCTACAGAGAGCATAATTATAACCCTGTCACAAATTACGTTGAAGAATAACTCTGCAATGAACTCAAAGATCAGATATGGAGAGGTAGAGTAAAACAGGGAGTAAAACTATTTGTTATTTTCAGAACAAATTATAATAGAACATCTTCACAAACGTAATTTAAATAATGAACTTGATTAAGTTGCAGTATATTTTCATACTTTCGGAATTATTTTGAAACTGAATTTAATTGAAACTGAATTGTACATTTGTAACTCGTTTCAGGAAACTGGTTATATGTTGCGCATCACTAATTCACAGGAGATCAATTTGAATGTAAACTTTTTTTAATCAAAATGCGTTTTTTTGGCAGAAATAGCTTCTGGAACATATGAACTTTCATGTGCCTTAATAACAAACTTGTATGCCATCTGTAAATTCTAACACAGCTTTTTTAAAAATATATCCTGTAGTAGAACTGCATAAGTGTTGCTCACCACTTTTTAGAGGACCGAGTTTTGAAATCAGTGGAATTAGAGTACGATAGCTAAGGGGATTATATCTTCAAACTAAGGGCAACCATGACATCCATGACAGAGAGGGAGAAGCGTCCATCCATGTAAATGGGTAAGATAGTCTAGCTAGCTACATTTTCAGATATTACACATTTCAAATTGTGTCAGAAAGTTGATTTCATTTCAAGTTAACTTCTTGCGGCGAGCCATCCCGGATCCGGGATCGTGAATACAGCCTCAAGCTCATTACCATAACGCAACGTTAACTATTCATGAAAATCGCAAATGAAATTAAATCAATATGCTAGCTCTCAAGCTTAGCCTTTTGTTAACAACACTGTCATCTCAGATTTTCAAAAATATGCTTCTCAACCATAGCAAAACTAGCATTTGTGTAACAGTATTGATAGCTATTGATAGCTAGCATTAGCATTTAGCGTTAGCATTCAGCAGGCAACATTTTCACAAAAACCAGAAAACCATTCAAATAAAATAATTTACCTTTGAAGAACCTCAGATGTTTTCAATGAGGAGACTCTCAGTTAGATAGCAAATGTTCCGTTTTTCCTGAAAGATTATTTGTTTAGGAGAAATCACTCCATTTTGTGCGTCACGTTTAGCTACTTAAAAAACCTGTATCCAGGATTGTGTAAATCTATCCGCAAGCTCATTAGCATAACACAACGTTAACTATTCATGAAAATCGCAAATGAAATTAAATCAATATGCTAGCTCTCAAGCTTAGCCTTTTGTTAACAACACTGTCATCTCAGATTTTCAAAAATATGCTTCTCAACCATAGCAAAACTAGCATTTAGCATTTAGCGTTAGCATTTAGCGTTAGCATTAGCAGGGAACATTTTCACAAAAACCAGAAAAACATTCAAATAAATCATTTACCTTTGAAGAAGTTCGGACGTTTTCAATGAGGAGACTCTCAGTTAGATAGCAAATGTTCAGTTTTCCTGAAACATTATTTGTGCAGGAGAAATCGGTCCGTTTTCTGCGTCATGTTTGGCTACCAAAAAACCCCGAAAATTCAGTTATAAAAACGCCTAACTTTTTCCAAAATAACTCCATAATATCGACTGAAACATGGCAAACGTTGTTTAGAATCAATCCTCAAGGTGTTTTTCTACATATCTCTTCAAAGATATATCGTTCGTGGAAGTGTGCTTCTCCCTCTGAATCGCATGTGAAAATGATTGCAGCTGAGAATTACGCACAAATTTAGACAAAGGACACCGGGCGGACCCCTGGCAAATGTAGTCTCTTATGGCCAATCTTCCAATGATATGCCTACAAATACGTCACAATGCTGCAGACATCTTGGACGAACGGCAGAGAGCATAAGGTCGTTCACGGCACATTCACAGCCATATAAGGAGACGATAGAAAAACAGAGCTTCAAAAATTCTGCTCATTTCCTGTTTGAGGTTTCATCTTGGTTTCGCCTGTAGCATGAGTTCCGTGGCACTCACAGATAATATCTTTGCAGTTTTGAAAACGTCAGAGTGTTTTCTTTCCAAAGCTGCCAATTATATGCATAGTCGAGCATCTTTTCGTGACAAAATATTGCGCTTAAAACGGGCACGTTTTTTTATCCAATAATGAAATAGCGCCCCAATAGCTTCAACTGGTTAAAGTGTAGTGTTATCTAGCCTGCTAACCTTAGCTGTCTCGCTCGCTAGTTAACGTTACGTGTATGATATGTGTAATAATATTATTAGTATCTCAGAGACATTTGCTTTGCTAGTTATAGGCTAAAGGTAGCTAGCTAACATTGAACCTGATTCATGCACGGTAGAAACGTCATGAGTTGGTATTATGGTTCATTGTTTAGCTAGATAGCTACATTTCTTAACAAAATACTCCACTCTGCAAGTAATCATTTCAAAATAATGTTTGTTCCAGCTGTCACTGTGACAACTGATGATAGACGTAGCTGGTAAATTCTCCCTGGCTATCTACTCCGATTTCAGAGCGCTCTCTTCTGATTGTGACAGAGTGCACAATAACTGACAAATTTACACCTGCTGAAGATGGCGCCGGAGGGGATGGCTGACATTTTTTTGCATTGTTTTTAGCTTATTTTGTAAATAAGGTTGCTGCTACCGTGTCTTCTGACCGAAAAGAGCTTCTGGACATTAGAACAGCGATTAATCACCTTGAACTGGATGAAGAATTTTTCTTTAACGAGTCAGACGAGAGGGATTTACTCCAGACACACCGGAACAAGCCCTCTTCCCCGTCATTCGCAGGAGAAGGAGACAGACGTATCGCAGAAGGTGATCGGGGTGCCTTGTGAGGGCAGGCACGAGTGGCTAATCTGCCTTGCCGTAGGTACTATTGGCCAACGTACAATCACTGGACAATAAAGTGGACGAACCACAAGCATGTATATCCTACCAACGGGACAATTAAAAACTGTAATATCTTATGTTTCACCGAGTCTTGGCTGAACGACGACATGAATAACATACAGCTGGCGGGTTACACATTGTATCGGTAAGATTGAACAGCAGCCTCTGGTAATACAAGGGGTGGCGGTCTATATATATTTGTAAATTACAGCTGGTGCTACAGTTGGCGCTGGGCCAACAGCCTGGCATGCTGGCCCTCCATGAAGAAGATGGCCAAGTCATAGATGGGGTAGGTCCAAAGGCTGGTGTGTCCTGCCAGCCTCCTGTCCTAAGTCTTCCACCAGTCACATAAAGCGGTACAGCCCATCTCACACAGGCATCCGTGCAGGGCGTAAACATAGAGGCGGGATTGAGGGGACAGGGGATGATGGGTTAACTCTCATCAGCCTCTGTCACAAGAGGACAAGATTAACACTCGTCGCACACCATCAAAAATGTTATCACCTGTCCAGACCATTCAAAGGACAGTACAGTCAATGATGTGTGATAAGTGCACAGAGTCAACTCAAATCAGGAACACCTTCCATGATGCCATCTATCCGAGAACAACAGCAAAGGACCATGTGAAGATGCTGGAGGAAACAGGTACAAAAGTATCTATATCCACAGTAAAACGAGTCCTATATCGACATAACCAGCAAGGCCACTCAGCAAGGAAGAAGCCACTGCTCCAAAACCGCCATAAAAAAAGCCAGACTACGGTTTGCAACTGCACATGGGGACAAAGATTGTACTTTTTGGAGAAATGTCCTCCAGTCTGATGAAACAAAATTAGAACTGTTTGGTCATAATGACCATCATTATGTTTGGAGGAGAAAGGGGAGGCTTGCAAGCCGGAAATCAACATCCCAACCGTGAAGAATGGGGTTGGCAGCATCATGTTGTGTAGGTGCTTTGCTGCAGGAGGGACTGGTGCACTTCACAAAATAGATGGCATCATGAGAGAGGAAAATGATGTGTATATATTGAAGCAACATTTCAAGACATCAGTCAGGAAGTTAAAGATTCGTCCCAAATGGGTCTTCCAAATGGACAATGACCCAAAGCATACTTCCAAAGTCGTGGCAAAATGGCTTAAGGACAACAAAGTCAAGGTATTGGAGTGGCCATCACAAGGCCCTGAACACAATCCTATAGAAAATTTGTGGGCAGAACTGAACAAGCGTGTGTGAGCAAGGAGGCCTACAAACCTGACTCAGTTACACCAGCTCTGTCAGGAGGAATGGGCCAACATTCTCTAAACTTATTGTGGGAAGCTTGTGGAAGGCTACCCGAAACATTTGACCCAAGTTAAACAATTTAAAGGCAATGCTACCAAATACTAATTGAGTGTATGCAAACTTCTGACCCACTGGGAATGTGATGAAAAAAATAAAAGCTGAAATAAATAATTCTCTCTACTGTTATTCTGACATTTCACATTCTTAAAATAAAGTGGTGATCCTAACTGACCTAAGACAGGAAATGTTTACTAGGATTAAATGTCAGGAATTGTGAAAAACTGAGTTTAAATGTATTTGGCTGAGGTGTACGTAAACTTCCGACTTCAACTGTATGTCTCTCTATTATGCGAATATTTGTGAACTGATTTCCAAAATTAAAATAAATTGTGTCTGATTTCCTCGTGTTTTTACAGTCTTATGACCAACAATGAAAAGAAAATGTTTTTTCAACATGAATTTACATTTTGTTCTCAGAAAACTTGGGGGGGCCAAATAAAACCACCCGCGGGCCGAAATTTGGGGAACCCTGCTCATCAGTTTCCCATGTGTATTAATAATGGTCCACCGCACAAAGAACATCCAGCCAACTTTACACAAATGTGGGAAGCATTGGAGTTAACATGAGCCAGCATCTCTGTGTAACGCTTTCGACACCTTGTAGAGTCCATGCCCCAATGAATGAGTGCAAAAGGGGGTGGGGGTGCAACGCAATATTGAAGGTGTTCTTAATGTTTTGTACACTCAGTTTACTTCCTGTGACACTTCCCTTACTGTGAACCCCACATTGAGGCATGACTTTTGTTATCTTCCATATTGTCACGGCTGACTAGGTGTGTAGAGAGGAATCAGGCACAGAGAGCAGAGAGGTCCAGAGGAAAGATGCACTTTAATGTGGCACCAAAAGTAAATCCCCAAACACGCAGGGCGCAAAACACTGACCAACCCAAAACAACGGGTAACACGGTCCAGAGCACAAACAACACCAACGACACCAATGTGAACATCAAAATAATCCCGCACAACAAAGAGGTGGGTTCCACACGCTAAATAGGGAAGCAAATCAAGCACACACAAAATAAGAGCAGGTGTAACTAATGAGACAAAACAAACCAAAAAGAAAAAGGGATCGGTGGTGGCTAGTAGGCTGGTGACGACCACCGCAGAGCACCACCCGAACAGGCGGGGGAGCCAACTTCGGAGGGAGTCGTGACACATATAACATTGATGCAATGCTGCACTATATTAATTGAATTAAGACCAAGTTAACCCCCGATTGTAAAGCCCCAACCGGATGTATGTAAGATACAGATCTGTTATCTTCATTTGACTTTCACAGCAGGAAAAGAATCATGCAGCAACAGGAAACGTGAATTATTATCTGGATTCTTTAAAAATAAATTGTAGGGGTTGATACATTTTTCATTAGGGCAAATCAAGTCTGCCATTTGAAAGTGGAAATATCACATTTTAGGAAGATTTTTTAAACCTTACCATGTTGACAGTTTCAAATCAAATCAAATTGTATTTGTCACATGCGCCATATACAACAGGTGTAGAATCTTACAGTGAAATGCTTACTTACAAGCCCTTAACCAACAATGCAGTTTGAACAAAAAATAAGTGTTAAGTAAAAATGAATAATACTTAAAGAGCAGCAGTAAAATAACAATAGCGAGGTTTTATAAAGGGGGTACCGGTACTGAGTCAATGTGCGGGGGCACAAGTTAGTCGAGGTAATTGAGGTAATATGTACAGGTAGAGTATGTAGGTAGATGATGAGTTAAAGTAACAGTTTATTACCATGCTTACTTAAAACAATGGAATTAATGGGATCTGTGAGCATTCTGTCAATGACATGGTGTATTGTGTTTCTACGTATGCTGTGCATATTATGGGATAGAGGCAGTAGCTTTGCGTGGGTAAAATCTCTGGGGAAGCCAAGCCAGTAAAAAAAGACATCACAAAACCAGAAAGCAAATATTGTGTCTAACAAATAGTTATATAACCTGTAGCATGGTCAAGCAAGTTAATGTTTTCGACAGTTTACTAAACAACTACTGATTTAGAACCATGGAGGTACCGTAAGTCAGCCCAAAGACAACAGGAGATCTGCCTCCGCCATTCCAGCACCATTTCCACTTAAACATTTAAACATCATCAAATCAACAAGGCTATATATGCTGAGTTTAATACACTGAAAACAAACTTAAAGATACCAAAAACTATTTACTCCAATCAATGTTGCTAAATATCATGTGGCCGTCTATGGTACTGATTTGTCATTTTTGTCATTTCTATTAGGATCCCCATTAGCTAACGCCGTAACGTTAGCTAATCGTCCTGGGGTCCAACACCAATTAACAAGGCATTACAAACAACTACAAATCAAGACTTCACAAACATTCAACAAGTAGACAACACAGACAATTAAAATACCCGACAGGAAACACATTTAACATTCAGTTGATGTTTCTATTTCCTGTCCAGTCATATCTATCTTGAAGGTAGATTTACTTTTTATACTGAGAAATATGGATTGGTAAAGAGTTCCATTCAGCTATGGCTCTATATAAAACTATAGATTTAAGGTGATTTGTCCTTGACTCTGGTTGTCTTAGCTGCCCTGAATTTGCCTGTCTGGTTTGATGGTACTGTCCTTTGAACAGTCTGGACTGTTCATCAAAAATAACATGGCTATATACAGGTAGCACCAGAACCGGGTCGATGTGCAGGGGTACGACGTAATAGTGGTAGCTATGTACATATAGGTAGGGGTAAATTGACAGGGCAACAGAAAAGATAGATAATAGAATGAGCTGTAGCAACAACGTATGTGGTGATTGTGAAAGTATGTGTGTGTGTGGCATCAGTATGCATGCATGCATAGCCGCAGGAAGTAGGCGTGCTGAGAGTGCTGCTGCATCCCCTGAATTTTTTGTTGTTGTTGTATTTATTCATAATATATGACTTTTTTCTTCACAAAAGTAGTGCACTGGTCCTTTACTAGTCCTGTATTAGCAGACCGATATATGCAACACACACACCCCCAAACATCTTCCCACGGCTATGCATGTGAACACATGTTTTGTGTGTGTGTGTGTGGGTGTATGTAGTGTGTGTGTTTGTTAGGGTGTCAGTGTAACTATTACATGTGTGAGTGTGTGGGTAGAGACAATTGTGCGCATAGAGTCAGTGCAAGAGAGTTAGATCAAAAAAGGGTCAATGCAGGTAGACTGTGAAGCCATTTGATAGGCTATTAATTAAGCAGTCTGGTTTATCAGTCTTATTGATTGGTGGTAGAAGCTGTTCAGTGTCTTGTTGGTTCCAGACTTACTAGTACCTCTTGCTGTGCGGTATCAGAGAGAACAGTCTATGGCTTGGATGGCTGGAGTAAATTGACAATATTTTGGGCATCCCTCTGACACTGCCTGGTATGGCAACTGCTCGGCCTCCGACCGCAAGGCACTATAGAGGGTAGTGCACACGGCCCAGTACATCACTGGGCCAAGCTTCCTGCCATCCAGGACCTCTATACCAGGTGGTGTCAGAGGAAGGCCCTAAAAATTGTCAAAGACTCCAGCCACCCTAGTCATAGACTGTTCTATCTGCTACCACATGGCAAGCGATACCAGAGCTCCAAGTCTAGGTCCAAGAGGCTTCTAAACAGCTTCTACCCCCAAGCCATAAGACTCCTGAACATCTAATCAAATGACTACCCAGAATATTTGCATTCCGCCCTCACTGCTGCTACTCTCTGTTATTATCTACGTATAGTCACTTTAATAACTCTAAAAACATGTACATATTACATCAATTACCTCGACTAACTTGTGCCCCTGTACATTGGCTCTGTACTGGTACCCCCTGTACATTGGCTCTGTACTGGTACCCCCTGTACATAGAAACGCTATTGCTATTTTACTGCTGCTCTTTAATTATTTGTTACTTTTAATTGTTATTGTTATTTGTTTTTATTTAAATTAAATACAAGCCCTAACCAACATTGTATGTCACTGTAAGATCTACAACTGTTTTATTCAGCGCACGTGACAAATGACATTTGATTTGATTTGATAGAGGTCCTGGATAGCAGGGAGCTTGGCCCCAGTGATGTACTGGGGCATACTCACCACTCTCTGTAGCGCCTTGTGGTTAAATGCCTTGTAGTTGCCGTACCAAGCAGTGATGAAGCCAGTCAAGATGCTTCCAATGGTGCAGCTGTAGAACGATCTGAGGGCCCATCCCAAAATCTTTTCAGCCACCTGAGGGGGAAGAAGCGCTGTCGTGCCCTCTTTACAACTATGTGGGTGTGTGTGGACCATGTTAATTCCTTAGTGATGTGGACAGTTATGGTATTATGCAACACAGAGCAGTTACTCATTTTCACAAAATACATTTTCTTGACTTCTCTATATATCTGTATGGTCTGGGTTAGTGCACATAGTCATGGTAGACCCATGCCAGTGCATATCAGGAGGCAACTCTATTCATCTCTGTCACATTTATGCTTCTTTCTTAATAATCTGTTGCCGTTATGATTCATTACCATGTCCAAGTGGGATGGATTGATATGGTTCTCTCCGCATATTTTCATTTTCATTTACAGCTCGGCTACTGGACCAATTATTTGTGAAACCTACTAACCATTTAGTTATGCAATATTACAAATGTCATTTTGACAGGTTCACCAGGCAAGGAAACAAAAAGATCCCAAAACATTCAAAGACAGATCGAGAAGGAAATGTTTGCCACCCTTATTATTTCCAAATCATTTCCACTTGTGTTTAGAACTGATTTTTTTTCCACTAGTTGCATCATCAACTTCCTTCTCGACTTCTGTTTAACTCTTACGTCCAGTGTGACTCTTACACCGAGTAAAGTTTGCTAAATGGTTGTAAGAATACACTCTGAAAACATTCTACCACTGCAGTTATACAGTATATAGTTAAACATGTGCTTACTACTGTATTTGTAGCACCACCCATGTTTGATTGTATGTATGTCGCATGTCTTATATTGGTCAAAAAGAAAATGATTTGCCAATCTTTTGACGCTCCTTACCAAGTGCAATGAATGTTGAAGCTGTGACTCAAAGGGGAAACACCTGCTGACTCAAATGGGAAACACAACTTCAACACATGCTTTCCTATTGAATGCCTCTCTGATATTCCATTCAAAGTTTGAGAGAATGACAAGATTGCGCAAAGCTGTCACCAAGGCAAAGGGTGGCTATTTGAAGAATCTGAAATAGAAAATATATTTTGATTTGTTCAGCACTTTTGGTTACTACATGATTCCATATGTGTTATTTCATAGTTTTGATGTCTTCACTATTATTCTACAATATAGAATATAGTACAAATAAAGAAAAACTCTTGAATGAGTAGGTGTTCTAAAACTTTTGACCAGTAGCGTAAATATACAGTACTAGCCAAAAGTTTGGACACACCGACTCAAACCCTGGAATGAGTAGGTGTGTCCAAACATTTGACTGGTACTGTACATATTTACATATACAGTTGAAGTCGGAAGTTTACATACACCTTAGCAAAATACATGTTCTGGGATTGATTTGCACTTTTTGCTCTAGGAGACAGAACGCGTCTCCTTCCTGAGTGGTATGACGGCTGCGTGGTCCCATGGTGTTCATACTTGCGTACTATTGTTTGTACAGAGGAACGTGGTACCTTCAAGTGTTCGGAAAATGCTGCTAAGGATGACCCAGACTTATGGAGGTCTATAATTTTTTTCTGAGGACTTGGCTGATTGCTTTTGATTTCACCATGATCTCAAGCAAAGAGGCACTGGGTTTGAAGGTAGGCCTTGAAATTCATCCACAGGTACAACTCTAATTGACTCAAATGATGTCAATAATCCTATCAGAAGCTTCTAAAGCTTAAAGCTTTAAGCTTAAAAATTAATTGTGTCATGCACAAAGTAGATGTCCTACCCGACTTGCCAAAACTATAGTTGGTTAACAAGAAATTTGTGGAGTGGTTGAAAAATGAGTTTTAATGACTCCAACCTAAGTGTATGTAAACTTCCGATTTCATCTGTATATATACTGTATATATGTATATATGTATTTGGCTGTATATATAGCCAAATACATTTAAACTCAGTTTTTCACAATTCCTGACATTTAATCCTAGTAAGAATTCCCTGTCTTATGTCAGTTAGGATCACCACTTTATTTTAAGAACGTGAAATGTCAGAAAAATAGAGATAATTATTTATTTCAGCTTTTATTTCTTTCATCACATTCCCAGTGGGTCAGAAGTTTACATACACTAAATTAGTATTTGGTAGCATTGCCTTTAAATTGTTTAACTTGGGTCAAACGTTTCGGGTAGCCTTCCACAAACTTCCCACAAAGAGTTGGGTGAATTTTGGCCCATTTGGCCCATTCCTCCTGACAGAACTGGTGTAAAAGTCAGGTTTGTAGACCTCCTTGCTCGCAAATGCTATTTCAGTTCTGCCCACAAATGTTCTATTTGATTGAGGTCAGGGCTTCGTGATGGCCACACCAATACCTTGACTGTGTTGTCCTTTTTGTCAATAACAGCTGCCAATGTTTAATATTAAAGAAGTCTCGAGGTATTGCTTGCCTGAGGCAGAGTACCTTGTGATAAGCTATAGTCCACACTATTTACCAAGAGAGTTCTCATCTATTTTATTCATAGCCGTCTATTTACCACCACAGACCAATTAAGCAAACAAAAAATGCTCATTCAGAAGCGGCGCTCCTAGTGGCCGGGGACTTTAATGTAGGCAAACTTACCACATTTTTACAAGCATTTCACATGTGCAACCAGAGGGAAAAAAGCTCTAGACTACCTTTACTCCATACACAGAGATGCATACAAAGCTTTCCGCCGACCTCCATTTGGTAAATCTGACCATAATTCTATCCTCCTGATTCCTGCTTAAAAGCAAAAACTAAAACAGGAAATACAAGTGACTCGCTCAATACGGAGGTGGTCAGATGAATCGGATGCTACGCAACAGGACTGTTTTGCTAGCACAGACTGGAATATGTTCCGGGATTCATCCAATGGCGTTGAGGAGTATACCACCTCAGTCATTAGCTTCATCAATAAGTACATTGACGATGTCGTCCCCATAGTGACCGTACATACATATCCCAACCAGAAGCCATGGATTACAGGCAACATCCGCATTGAGCTAAAGGCTAGAGCTGCCGCTTTCAAGGAGCAGGACAATAATCCGGAGGTTTATAAGAAATCCGGCTATGCCCTCAGATGAACCATCAAACAAGCAAGGGTTCAATACAGGATTAAGATTGAATCTTACTACACTGACTATGACGCTCGTCGGATGTGGTTAGGGCTTGGAATCTATTACGGACTACAAAGGGAAACCCAGACGCAAGCTGCCCAGTGACGCGAGCCTACCCGATGAGCTAAATGCCTTTTATGCTTGCGTCGAGGCAAGCAACACTGAAGCATGCACGAGAGCACCAGCTGTTCTGGATGACTGCATGATAATGCTCTCGGTAGCCGATGTGAGCAAGATCTTTAAATGGGTCAACATTCACAAAGCTGCGGGGCCAGACGGATTACCAGGACGTGTACTCTAAGCATGCGCGGACCAACTGGCAAGTGTCTTCACTGACATTTTCAACCTCTCCCTTACTGAGTCTGTAATAACTACATGTTTCAAGCAGACCACCATAGTCCCTGTGCCCAAAGAAGCAAAGGTAACTAACTAAATGATTACCGCTCCATAGCACTCATGTTGGTAGCCATGAAGAGATTTGAAAGGCTGGTCATGGCTGGTTCACATCAACAGCATCCTCCCGGATACCTTAGACCCACTCCAATTCACATACCACCTTAAAATATCCACAGATGACGCAATCTCAATCATAGATTGCCCTTTCCCATCTGGACAAAAGGAACACCTATGTGAGAATGCTGTTCATTGACTACAGCTCAGCATTCAACACCATAGAGCCCCCGAAGCTCATCATTAAACTTAGGATCCTGGGATTAAACACCTCCTTCTGCAACTGGATCCTGGAATTCCTAATGGGCCACCCCCCAGGTGATAAGGGTAGGCAACAACAAGTCTGCCACGCTGATCCTCAACACTGAGGCCCCTCACGGGTGTGTACTTAGCCACCTCCTGTACTCCCTGTTCAACCACGACTGCGTCGCTCAAACACGACTCCAACACCATCATTAAGTTTGCTGACAACAAAACAGCGGTAGGCCTGATCACAGACAATGCTGAGACAGCCTATAGGGAGGAGATCAGAGAACTCGCAGTTTGGTCTCAGGACAACAACCTCTCCCTCAATGTGAGCAAGACAAAGGAGCTGATCGTGGACTACATGAAAAGGCGGGCTGAACAGGCTCCCATTAACATCGAAGGAGCTGTAGTGGAGCGGGTCGAAAGATTCAAGTTCCCTGGTGTCCACATCACCAACAAACTATCATGGTCCAAACACACCAAGACAGTCGCAAAGAGGGCACGACAAAACCTTTTTCCACTCAGGAGACTGAAAAGATTTGGCATGGATCCCCAGTTCCTCAAAAAGTTCTACAGCTGCACCATCGAGGGCATCCTGACCAGTTGCGTGACCACCTGGTATGGCAACTGCTCGGCATCTGACCGTAAGGCGCTACAGAGAGTAGTGCATACGGCCCAATACATCACTGGGGCCAAGCTTTCTGCCATCCACAAACTAATAATAGGCGGTGTCAGAGGAAAGCCTATAAAATTGTGAGTGACTCCAGTCACCCAAGTCTGTTTTCTCTGCTACCGCAAGGCAAGCAGTACCGGAGCTCCAAGTCAAGGACCAAAAGGCTCCTCAACAGCTTCTACCCCCGAGCCATAAGACTGCTGAACAATTAATCAAATGGCCACCGGACTATTTACATTGTTTTGTACACTGCTGCTACTCGCTGTTTATTATCTATTTATAGTCACTTCATCCCTACCTACATGTACAAATGACCTCAACTAACCTGTACCCCTGCACACTGACTTGGTACTGGTGCCCCCTTGTATATAGCCTCGATATTGTTATGTTATTATGTTACTTTTTTAAACTTTTTTTTTTTTTTTTACTTCATTTGGTAAATATTTTCTTAACTCTTATTGAACTGCACTGTTGGTTAAGGGCTTGTAACTAAGCATTTCACGGTAAGGTCTACACTTGTATTCGGCGCATGTGACAAATCAAGTTTGATTTGATTTGATTGGATGACTATTGGGGAAAAGTGGAACTGTGTGCCTCAGCAAAAAGTCGTCCCCCAGATGTATGGCTAGTTTTGTTCTTATAAGGCCAGCACATTTCACCTTCTCGTATCTCATATTACGTCTATATCATGATTCACTGGTATTTGGAACAAAATCCCCTATTGCTGTGAACAAGCAGTTGCATGTCAAAACAATGACAAAGATAAAGCGGTGTGGGAAGAGGACATTGAAATGAAGGTTGATTGCAAAACTTCCTGAATTACCTCAGAGATCTTGCTGTTTGTGATGTCACACTGGCTCTGGCCAGTCCTCAGAGGAAGTCATTCTTAAAGTCAATCTAAAGACGTTCCTCTTGAAACCAACAGAAACGCCTGAACAGTGGAGACACACAGGAGAGGAGATAAAATATGTTGAGGGGAGCATAGACTGCCTTTCAAACCCAATTGTTGCTACACTGTCCCCAAATGCATGACTCAACTGGTGAGTAGTGGATACATATTCTAAACATGTTAAAATGTTATAACATTGTTGTGATTACACTTGTGAGGTGTGTGGGTGAAAGGGATGCCACGACACGACCGGTAACTAGATGGTTGAGTTTAATGTCCTCCTTAGACAACTGACTCATACACTATTATAATGCTATAACTTGCAATATTAGCTAGCAGTTGTCTTTATTTGACCTTTAGTTGACCTTTAGTTGGCTCTCCCTATTTTGATTTCTAGACAAACAAATCCTTTATCTGATTTCCCCAGATTTTGTTTTGCTCCACCTTGTTGGTTTGATTCCTGTCTTTAAGTTTGTTGTGTTTATTTATTTTTTGCCTCTTCTTGGGCAAATGTAGTGGCCGCTCATGATGGGTGTCTTTTAGGATCCAATGTCTTTCAGAACCCTGCTTAAAGCCCCATCTGTTTCATTTTGGTTGTTGGTCAGCGACTCTGTCAGTTTCTGTCAGTGGAACGTAACAATATATAACTGTATGTTGTTTCTAAATGTTGTTTCTCATGTCTGGGTCATGTTTCTCATCAAAGGTGTATTCTACATCAAAAGGCAATTTAATCAGCTGTTCATGAGAAATACAGTGTTTACAAGCAAACGTAGCAAGCATTTCCAGTGAACATGCACTGAAGGGAGGAGTCCATTTTGAGCTTAGAACACACATCGTTTAATTCTACGCTGTGTGTTTCTGAATGCATGGCAAGTGAGGCTGGAATATACAAAGAAGTGAAAGGGTGTGTAATATTTGAATTTAAAACAGAACATTGTTTAATTGGAAAAATGGGAAGTCACTAGTCACTAAAAAAATGGGAAGTCACTAGTCACTAAAAAAATGGCAAGTCACTAGTCACTAAAATGTTATTGGTCACATACACATATTTAGCAGATGTTATTGCGGGTGTTTAGTGAAATGCTTGTGTTCCTAGCTCCAACAGTGCAGTAGTATCTAACAATTCACAACAATACAAACACATCTAAAAGTAAAATAATGGAATTAAGAAATATATAACTATTAGGACAAGCAATGTTGGAGTGCATTGACTAAAATACAGTAGAATAGAATACAGTATATACATATACATATACATACCTACCTCATCCCCATATTGTTTTTATTTACTTGTTTTGCTATTTTACACACCAGTATTTCTACTTGCACATCATCATCTGCACATCTATCACTCCAGTGTTAATTTGCTAAATTGTAATTACTTTGCTACTATGGCCTGTCATTTGGTTGACGTTCAGAGAGAGAAGTTATTTTCCTGGAACCACTCTGCCAGTGCCCTCACTTCCTCCCTGTAGGCTGTCTCATCATTGATGGTAATCAGGCCTACTGCTGTTGTGTTGCCTGCAAACTTGATGATTGAGTTGTAGGCGTGTGTTGCCACGCAGTCGTGGGTGAACAGGGAGTACAGGGGGGATGAGCACGCACCATCGTGGGGCCCCTGTGTTGAGGAACAGCAAAGTGGTGTTGTTTCCTACCTCCTACCTTTACTGGGGACGGCTCGTTAGGAAGCTCAGGACCGAGTTGCACAGGGCGGGGTTCAGACCCAGGGCCCTGATCTTAATGATGAGCTTGGAGGGTACTATGGTGTTGAAAGCTGAGCTATAGTCAAGGAACAGTATTCTTACGTAGGTAATACTCTTGTCCAGATGGGATAGGGCAGTGTGCAGTGCGATGGTGATTCCATCATCTGTGGGTATATCGGGGCGGTAATCAAATTGAAGTGGGTCTAGGGTGTCAGGTAAGATCCTTAACTAGACAGAAGTGATTGCTACGGGATTGGGAGAGATTGAATATGTCCGTTAACACTCAAGCCAGCTGGTCTGTGCTGCTCTGAGGACGCGGCTAGGGATGCCATCTTTGCTGGCAGCGTTGCTAGGGTTAAAACACTTAGGGCAAGGGCTTACTCACGTCGGCAACGGAGAACGAGAACCCAAAGTCCTTGGTAGTGGGTTGCGTTGGTGCCACTGTGTTATCGTCAAAGCGGGCGAAGAATTTGTTTACTTGTCCGGCAGCAAGACGTCGATGTCCGTGACGTGGCTGGTTTTCCCCTTTGTAAACAGCGATTGTCTGTAGACCCTGCCACATACGTCTCGTGTCTGAGCCGTTGAATTGCGACCCCAGTTTGACTCTGTACTGACGTTTTGAATGTTTGATTGCATTACGGAGGGAATAACTACACTGTTTGTATTCAACCATATTCCCAGTCACCTTGCCCTGGTTCAATGCAGTAGGTTTTAATAGTCACAGTGGGAACTCCAGTGCCTTGCAAAAGTATTCATCCCCCTTGGCGTTTTTCCTATTTTGCTGCATTACAACCTATAATTTAAATGGATTTTTATTTGGATTTCATGTAATGGACATACACAAAATAGTTTACATTCGTGAAAGGAAATGGAAAAAATTACTTGTTTAAAAAATTCTAAAAAATAAAAGACGGAAAAGTGGTGCGTGCATATGTATTCACCCCCTTTGCTATGAAGCCTCTAAATCAGATCTGGTGCAACCAATTACATTCAGAAGTCACATAATTAGTTAAATAAAGTCCACCTGTGTGCAATGTAAGTGTCACATGATCTGTCACATGATCTCAGTATATATACACCTGTTCTGAAAGGCCCCAGAGTCTTCAACACCACTAAGCAAGGGGCACCACCAAGTAAGTGGTACCATTAAGACCAAGGAGCTCTCCAAACAGGTAAGGGACAAAGTTGTGGAGAAGTAAAGATCAGGGTTGGGTTATAAAAGTTTGTTGGGGAACATCCCACAGATCCCTATTAACCAGTTGGATTTAGGGGGTGCTATTTTAATTTTTGGATGTAAAATGTTCCCGTTTTAAACAAGATATTTTGTCACGGAAAGATGCTCGACTATGCATATAATTGACAGCTTTGGAAGGAAGACACTCTGACGTTTCCAAAACTGCAAAGATATCGTCTGTGAGTGCCACAAAACTGATGTTACAGGCGAAACCCAGATAAAAATCCAACCAGGAAGTGCCACATTTTTTGAAACCACCTCATGCCAATGACTCCTTATATGGCTGTGAATGAGCTACGAATGAGCTTACATTTTCCACCTTTTCCCCAAGGGGTCTACGGCATTGTGACGTCTTTTTAGGAATTTCCCTTGAAGAATGGCTGTAAGGGACCATATATGGCATGTGGTCACATGGTGTCTCCCGCAGAAAACCTTGCGTAAAATACTGAGGTAGCCATTTTTCCAATCGCTTCTTATGAGAAACCAACTGCCTCGACGGATATATTATCGAATATATTTGTTAAAAACACCTTGAGGATGCATCCTAAACAACGTTTGCCGTGTTTCTGTCAATATTATGTAGCTAATTTTAAAAAAAGTTTGCCGTTATAGTTGTAGCATTTTTCGGTCGATTTCTCAGCCAAGCATGGTGAAGAAACGGGAGCTTAGGGGTGAATAGTTATACATGCTCAAGCTTTCTGGTTAAAATAAGCGAACCTGTCTATATAAAGTCCTACAGTTGACAGTGCCTGTCAGAGCAAAAACCAAGTCATGAGGTCGAAGGAACTGTCTGTAGAGATCCGAGACAGGATTATGTCGCCGCACAGATCTGCGGAAGGGTACCAAAACATTTCTGCAGCATTGAAGGTCCACAAGTACACAGTTGCCTCCATCATTCTTAAGTGGAAGAAGTTTGGAAACACCAAGACTCCTAGAGCTGGCCAGGGAGGTCACCAAGAACCCTACGGTCACTCTGACAGAGCTCCAGAGTTTCTCTTTGGTGATGGAACCTTCAAGAAAGACAACCATCTCTGCAGCACTCCACCAATCAGGCTTTTATGGTAGAGTGGCCAGATGGCAGCTACTCCTCAGTAAAAGGCACATGACAGCCCTCTGGTGGTTGCCAAAAGGCACATAAAGGACTCTCAGACCATGAGAACCAAGATTCTCAAGTCTGATGAAACCAAGATTGAACTCTTTGGCCTGAATGCCAAGCGTCACGTCTGGAGAAAACCTGGCACCATCCCTATGGTGAAGCATGGGGGTGGCAGCATCATGCTGTGAGGATGTTTTTTTAGCAGCAGGGACTGGGAAACTAGACAGGATTGAGGGAAAGATGATCCAGAGCACTCAGGACCTCAGACTGGGGCGAAGATTCACCTTCCAACAGGACAATGACTTGTGGTTTGTGGCTTCGGGAAAAGTCTCTGAATTTCCTTGAGTGATCCAGCCAGAGTCCAGACTTGAACCCGAACGAGCATCTCTGTAGAGACCTGAAAATAGCTGTGCAGCAACTCAGGGTCTGAACAATTATGTAAATGTAATATTTCAGTTTTTTATTTTAAATACATTTGCAAAAAATGTATAAAAAACTAATTTTCCTTTGTCATTATGGGGAATTGTGTGTAGATTGATGAGGGAAAAAAGCTATTTAGAATAACACTGTAGTAGTGTTTTGTTGTAGTCTTGCTAACGCCAGCTTCTCTACTTCAGCTTGTGTAGTCACGTGGGTCGCGGCTCAACCAGGCTAGTTTTGCTGAGCTCTTTCCCATGGTAATGCATTATTTATTTATTTATTTGACCAAATAAGGGATCCCCGAATGACGCTGCGGTTTAAGGAACTGCATCTCAGTGCAAGAGGCTGGTTTGAATCCAGGCTCAATCACATCGGCCGTGATTGGGAGTCCCATAGGGCTGCCTGCAATTGGCCTGGGTTTGGCCGGGTTTGGCTGTCTTTGTAAAGAAGAATTTGTTCTTAACTGACTTTCCTAGTTAAATAAAAGTTAAATAGAGAAATAAAAATGAACAGACATTTCTTAGAAAATACATTTGTCTGTGTGTCTGTCTTGAAAGCATGACCCAGTTAAAAATGTACTTCATTTTCTCACATGTTCCTTGTTTCTACAGATATTCCCCTGAGATGCTTTGAAAAGAGGAAGAGGTGGATTTTGTGAAAAAACGGCAACATCCAAAGTTTCCTGGAAACGAAATCATACTCAATCAAAGATGGCTGAAATGGCTACAGTTGCACACGATAACTCTACTGGCAGAGAGAACCAGTCCTTGCACTGCATATCCACTCAGGATCTGGTGGCTGACATACTGCCTCCTGTCCTGATTATAGAGCTCCTACTGGGCCTGCCAGGCAACGTAGTGGCCCTGTGGATCTTCACTTGCCGTCTGAAGATCTGGAGGGTCAACACTCTGTTCCTCTTCAACCTGGTCCTGGCTGACTTCATGCTGCTCATCTGCCTGCCCTTCCGCATTGACAACCTGCTCCGTGGGGAATACTGGGTGTTTGGCGACGCCTGGTGCCGGATCAACCTCTTCATGCTGGCTGTCAACCGTTCGGCAAGCATTGCCTTCATGACTAGCGTGGCCTTCGACCGCTACTTCAAGGTGGTCCATCCGCACCACCGCATCAACCACATGACGTCTACCCAGGCGGGAATGGTGGCGGGGGGCATCTGGGTGGTAGTGATCTCCCTGCGGGTCCCCCTGCTGGCCACCAAGCTCCTAAGTGAACATGGCAACATCTCCCTGTGCCGCAGCTTCAGCTCCTACACCGTGATTCCCCCGGCGATCCTGCTGCACTACATGGTGTTCATCGGGGAGTTCTTCCTGCCTCTGCTGCTCCTGCTGTTCTGCTCAGCCAGGATCGCCTGCATCCTGCGCCAACGGCAGCTGGACAAAGAGAAGAAGGTGCGGCGGGCCATCCGGGTGGTGGTGCTAATTGTGGCTGTGTTTGTGCTGTGTTTCTTTCCTGGCATCGCCACAGGCCTGGTTTCGCTCTATATCAAGGTGTTCAGACCTTGGGACTGTGAATCCTACAAAATGGCAGGCGAGCTTTTCAGCCTGTCCATTGGCTTCACCTACCTTAACAGCGCCCTGGACCCAGTCATCTACTGCTTATCCAGCTCCATGTTCCAGAACTCTCTCAAGAGCTCCATCAATAAGATGGGCCTGGTGGAGTTGAGGCTGAGCCGACGGGGAAGCATGGCCAGTGATGGGTGAGGGAGGCAACTCTGGCCCTTTCCTCCAGAGACAGGCCCCACCTTCTAGAAGGTCCTAATAAGGAGAACAGACTCATGGCAGTGAATTGAATGGAGACTAGACAGTGGAATTTTACAGCTGTAATTAACAAGCCATATGTTATATTCAGAAACATTTCGTATCTATGTGGGATACGTACTTGAAATGGCTGAATACCAGTTAGTGTGAAACAAAGATAAGAAACATTTCGTAGCTATGTGGGATACGTACTTGAAATGGCTGAATACCAGTTAGTGTAAAACAAAGATAAGAAACATTTCGTAGCTATGTGGGATACGTACTTGAAATGGCTGAATACCAGTTAGTGTGAAACAAAGATAGGAAAAAGAATGCAACCATTCCATCTGAATCTGACATTATTTTCACAACCATGTGATGTTGTAGAATGGCATTATGTTTTTGTCTTGATTTATTAATATGTCTGTCAAACACACCATCATTTTTACCAAATACAGTATTCATACAGCAAGATGTTTAATCAAGTGTATGTGTTACTCAGTTCTTTATAAAATATATATTTTTATGTGATGTTTGTGCTTAGAGTATACTGTACACTGTGTACAAAACATGTTCTTTCCATTACATAGACTGACCAGGTGAATCAAGGTGAAAGCTATGATCCCTTATTGATGTCACCTGTTAAATTAATTTCAATCATTGTAAATGTAGGGGAGGAGACAGGATTTGTACGTCTTGAGACAATTGAGACAGGATTGTTAAGCCTCGAGACAATTGAGACATGGATTGGGTATGTGGGCAAGACACTAGATTTAAGTGCCTTTGAATGGGGTATGGTGTTAGGTGCCAGGCGCAGTGGTTTGAATGTGTCAAGAACTGCAACGCTGCTGGGTTTTTCACGCTCAACAGTTTCCCGTGTGTATCAAGAATTGTCCACCACCCAAAGGACATCCAGTCAACTTGACACAGCTGAGGGAAGTATTGGAGTCAACATGGGCCAGCATTCCTCTGGAACGCTTTCAACACCTTGTAGAGTCCATGCTCCAAATTGAGGCTGTTCTGAGGGCAAAAGGGATGCAACGCAATATTAGGAAGGTGTTCCTAATGTTTTGTGCACTGAGTGTATATTTTCCTATCTAGATATTGTGTTCATTTGTAATGAATGAAATGGCAATAAAGATTATCCTGAATGTTATGTAAAATACATATGAAGCCACAGATGAAGCCTGTCAAAGCCACAGAAGCCACAGATGAAGGGGAACTCTTGATTGCTGCTGGGGGAGAGAGACTCTTCTCTTCAAAGACTCACATTATCCACACAAAAGTGCTACATGTCATCCTTTGTTGCACAGCACCTGGTAGCAGCAAGGGAACTCAATCAATGGCTGTAGGTGTAATTACCGCTGAGCTACCACTGCTGTGCCAACATGTGACTCTGACATGTGGCTTACTGGGACGATACACGGCAGTGCAAACAGAGGTATTAAATATCTTTCTCTCAAGTTTCCATTATTACTCACAGATGATTTTTTTTTCTCCGCTCAAATACCTCCAAAGCTAATATACAGGGGATTTGGATGGCTGTCGTCTAACTCTATAACAAGAGAACAAATACAATCCACTGTGATCATGCACACTGTCTGTGTGTCTTTAATAGACACAAAAACCAAAGGCTTGGATTTTAATGCAGTGGTTATAAACCGTTTCCTTTCCGGGGACCACCAGATCACCATCAAAAGCTCTTGAGGACCACCATGCACAGAACCGCAGAATTGTTCAACATAAAATATCTTAGTGGGAGTGAAATTTATCGGTGAATGTAACATATTAGTATAATGGCTTATTATTACACAAGGATGTTTGTTAAAAAATAGAATTACAGTACTTGTGTTACTGCATGTGTTACTGCACTGTAAAACTACTGTAGAACATTTCACTGTATTACCATTTTCGGATCAATGTTTCAACCTACGTGACATCAAAAGAGGGCCAACCAACCATCTGGTAGAGCATGCAGTGATGACCACTAAAATTGTCACCCGCAATGAAAAGCAGTGCGCTATGATGAACTGCATCTAATGGCTTTATTGAAGTGGCGGCTGCGTTCGTCCAGGTGATGTCGCCATAGTCTGAGACCGATGGGAATGTCGACTGAATAATCTCCTTTCTACTATTTAGCGAGAGGCAGGACCTTTTTTTCTATAGAAGAAGCCCATTTTTATGCTCAGCTTCTTGACTGACTCATCAACATGCTTTTTAAAAAACAGCTTTTCATCTAATCCAGATGCCCAGATATTTGTAAGCAGGGACATGAGCAATATGGAAACCATCCAAAGTCCATGTGCTTAAGACATCCGTTACTTTTATGCGCTTTAGAGAACCACATATACTTAGTTTTACCTGCGTTCAATACTCATTTCAGGTCAATAAAGTGTTCTATTATACAATGAATGCAGACTCTAGTTCAGATAGAGCCTGGTTCGGCCGTGGGGGCAATAGCATACATAACAGTATCATCAGCATACAAGTGCAGGTTACAATTTCTTTACAGACAAGTCGATATTGTGATTGGAAACAGTAAAAAGTACAGGACCCAAAATCAACCCCTACAGGACACCTTTTGTAATATCCAGGAGACCTGATTCTTTACATCAGCAGCAGATACACATTGAGTTCTATCTGTCAAGTCATTTTTAAACCAGCAAGCTGGTCTACGCCAATTGAGGACAGCCTCTGATTTTGCAATGAGTGATCAACAGTATCGAAAGCCTTTGACAGATCTATAAAGAGGGCAGCACAATGTAACCACATCATTTATAACTAGGGATGCAGCAGAGATAGCATGGTGTATGACCTGCTCTAAAACCTGAATAATGCACATTAAGAATACATTTCAAAGATAATAAATTACTTAATTACTTAGGATTCTAATATTTAAGCTAGGCAGTCAAGTTTAGAAATAGGGCGATAATTATTTAGGTCACAAGGGTCATCACCTTTGGGAAGGTGGAGTACATGGGCCACCTTACAAACCTTGGGGATAGTACCAGATATAATCATCAGGTAAAAAATATGGGTTATTAATGATTCAGCAATCAGGGATTCAGAGAGCTGCATGAAAAAAGGATCAAGCAGATCAACCTCAGTGGATTTTTTTAACATACATTTTAAGCAAGGCATCTAGCACATCACAGAAAGTTAAATGTTAAAATAAAAACAGATTCACTAGAAGTTGATTGGTTAACCTTCGAGTCAGCTAGAGGCTGGCAAAGGGAAGAGTGGCCTATTGACTGACCAGGGTCAATTAAACCACTGTTTCTCGCAAATGAAATCCAATGGAAATTGTTGCCATTGATGCGAGTTTGGGCATCTTTGAGGGCGTCTTTATGGAGCTTGTTGGTCCTTGCCTACTTTTCCAAATAATCTTACAGAGATCCATGCAGGCCAGACGTTTTGATTGCTATACCCTATCTGAAAGAGCATATTCCAAGGTTGTTAAAGAGCCTAGATTTGCCAAACAACACAAAATGTTTCACAGATGGTCTCTCTTTCAGCGCGAAACGATTAGATGACTTTGGGTGTTTCAGTAAGGAATCATTTGATGCCTTCAATTGCATTAGCCTATTTTATTTCAATGGTAGGGCTGGTATACAGAAGATAGCCCTATTTGGTAAAAGACCAAGTCCATATTATGGCAAGAAGAGCTCAAATAAGCAAAGAGAAATGACAGTCCATCATTACTTTAAGACATGGAGGTCAATATGGAACATTTCAAGAACTTTGAAAGTTTCTTCAAGTGCATTCGCAAAAACAATCAAGCGCTATGATGAAACTGGCTCTCTCACGAGGACCGCCACAGGAAAGGAAGACCCAGAGTTACCTCTGCTGTAGAGGATAAGTTCATTAGAGTTACCAGCCTCAGAAATGGCAGCCAAAATAAATGCTTCACAGAGTTCAAGTAACAGACACATCTCAACATCAACTGTTCAGAGGAGACTGTGAATCAGGCCTTCATGGTCGAATTGACACAAAGAAACCACTACCAAAGGACACCAATAAGAGGACGAGATTTGCTTGGGCTACGAAACACGAGCGATGGACATTAGACCGGTGGAAATCTGTCCTTTGGTTTGATGAGTCCAAATTTGAGATTTTTGGTTCCAACCTCAGTGTCTTTGTGAAACGCAGAGAAGGTAAACGGGTGATCTCTGCATCTGTGGTTCCCACCATGAAGCATGGAGGAGGAGATGTGATGGTGTGGGGGTGCTTTGCTGGTGACACAATCAGTGATTTATTTAGAATTCAAGGCATGACTACCCAGCATGGCTACCACAGCATTCTGCAGCAATACGCCATCCGGTCTGGTTTGCGCTTTGTGGGACTATCATTTGTTTTTCAAAATCAAATCAAATCAAATCAAATGTATTTATATGGCCCTTCATACATCAGCTGATATCTCAAAGTGCTGTACAGAAACCCAGCCTAAAACCCCAAACAGCAAGCAATGCAGGTGTAGAAGCACGGTGGCTAGGAAAAACTCCCTAGAAAGGCCAAAACCTAGGAAGAAACCTAGAGAGGAACCAGGCTATGTGGGGTGGCCAGTCCTCTTCTGGCTGTGCCAGGTGGAGATTATAACAGAACATGGCCAAGATGTTCAAATGTTCATAAATGACCAGCATGGTCGTATAATAATAAGGCAGAACAGTTGAAACTGGAGCAGCAGCACGGTCAGGTGGACTGGGGACAGCAAGGAGTCATGTCAGGTAGTCCTGGGGCATGGTCCTAGGGCTCAGGTCCTCAGAGAGAGAGAAAGAAAGAGAGAATTAGAGAGAGCATATGTGGGGTGGCCAGTCCTCTTCTGGCTGTGCCGGGTGGAGATTATAACAGAACATGGCCAAGAGGTTCAAATGTTCATAAATGACCAGCATGGTCGTATAATAATAAGGCAGAACAGTTGAAACTGGAGCAGCAGCACGGCCAGGTGGAAGTTGAAACTGGAGCAGCAGCACGGCCAGGTGGACTGAGGACAGCAAGGAGTCATCATGTCAGGTAGTCCTGGGGCATGGTCCTAGGGCTCAGGTCCTCCGAGAGAGAGAAAGAAAAAGAAAAGGAGAGAATTAGAGAACGCACACTTAGATTCACACAGGACAACGAATAGGACAGGAGAAGTACTCCAGATATAACAAACTGACCCTATCCCCCTGACACATAAACTACTGCAGCATAAATACTGGAGGCTGAGACAGGAGGGGTCAGGAGACACTGTGGCCCCATCCGAGGACACCCCCGGACAGGGCCAAACAGGAAGGATATAACCCCACCCACTTTGCCAAAGCACAGCCCCCACACCACTAGGACAATGACCCAACAAACCTCCAGTCTGTGTAAGGGCTATTTGACCAAGAAGGAGAGTGATGGAGTGCTGCATCAGATGACTTGGCCTCCACAATCACCTGACCTCAACTCAATTGAGATGATTTGGATGAGTTGGACTGCATAGTGAAGGAAAAGAAGTCATCAAGTGCTCAGCATATGTGGGAACTCATTCAAGACTGTTGGAAAAGCATTCCAGGTGAAGCTAGTTGAGAGAATGCCAAGAGTGTGCAAAGCTGTCATCAAGGCAAATGTTGGCTACTTTGAAAAATCTCAAATATATGTTGATTTGTTTAACACTTTTTTGATTCAATATGTGTAATTTCATAGTTTTAATGTTCCAATATCCCCCCTCAATCCGATACCACGATGGCCCTCAAGGAACTTCATGCAAACTGGAAACCATATATCCTGAGGCTGCATGTATTGTAGCTGGGGATTTAACAAAGCAAATTCGAGGAAATGGCTAGCTAAATTCAATCTGCATATAGCCTGTAACTCTCACGCTGGAAAAACACTGGACCATTGTTACTCTAACTCTAAATGAGAACCTGCTCTCAACTAGGCTACCTGGTTAAATAAAGGTGAAATAAAAATAAAATAAATCATTTCCATGATGCATACAAGGCCCTCCCCCGCCCTCCTTCCAGAAAATTTGATCACAGCTCCATTTTGCTCCTCCCTTCCTATAGGCAGAAACTCAAACAGGAAGCACCCGTGCTAAGGACTATTCAAAGCTGGTCTGACCAATCGGAATCCACGCTTCAAGATTGTTTTGATCACGCGCACTGGGATATGTTCCAGGCAGCTTCTGGGTATAATATGGACATGTACACCGAGACGGTCACTGAGTTTATCAAGAAGTGTATAGGAGATGCTCTACCCACTGTGACTATTAAAACCTACCCTAACCATGCTGCCAACTATAGATGGCAGCATTCACGCAAAACTGAAAGCACGAAGCATTGCATTAAATTAAGGCAAGGTGACAGGGAATATGGCAGAATACAAAAAGAGTAGTCATTCCCTCCGCAAGGCAATCAAAATGGCAATATCGAGACAAAGTGGAGTCGCAATTCAACGGCTCAGACACGAGGCGTTTACAGACAATCACAGACTACAAAAGGAAAACCAGCCATGCCGCGGACACCGATGTCTTACAGCCAGAAAAGCTAAACATTTCCATTGCCTGCTTTGAGGATAACACAGTGCCACCGATGTGCCAACTACCAAGGACCGTGAGCTCTCCTGCTCTGTGGCCGACGTGAGTAAGACATTTAAACGTGTTAACCCTCGCAATGCTGCCGGCCCAGACGGAATCCCTCAGAGCATGTGCAGACCAGCTGGCTGGTCTCTCCCTATCCCAGTCTGATGTCCCCACATGCTTCAAGATGGCCACCATTGTTCCTGTACCCAAGAATGCAAAGGTAACTGAACTAAATGACTATTGCCCAGTAGCACTCACTTCTGTCATCATGAAGTGCTTTGACAGACTAGTCAAGGATCATATCACATCCACCTTACCTGTCACCCTAGACCCACTACAATTTGCTTACCGCTCCAATTGGTCCACAGACGATGCAATCGCCATCACACTGCACACTGCCCTATCCCATCTGGACAAGAGGAATACCTATGTAAGAATGCTGTTAATTGACTATAGCTCAGCATTCAACACCATAGTACCCTTCAAGCTCATCATTAAGCTTGAGGCCCTGGATCTCAACCCCGCCCTGTGCAATTGGGTCCTGGACTTCCTGATGGGCCGCCCCCAGGTGGGGAAGGTAGGAAACAACATCTCCACTTCGCTGATCGACAACACAGGGGCCCCACAAGGGTGCATGCTCAGCCCCCTCCTGTACTCCCTGTTCACCCATCACTACATGGCCATGCACGCCTCCAACTCATTCATCAAGTTTGCAGACGACACAACAGTAGTAGGCTTGATTACCAACAACAATAAGACAGCCTAGAGGGAGGAAGTGAGGGCTCTCGGAGTGTGGTGTCAGGAAAATAACCTCTCACTCAACGTCAACACAACAAAGGAGATGATCGTGGACTTCAGGAAACAGCAGAGGGATAACCCCCCTATCCACATCGATGGGACAGCAGCGGAGAAGGCGGAAAGTTTTAAGTTCCTCTGTGTACACATCACTCATAAACTGAAATCGTCCACCTACACAGACAGTGTGGTTAAGAAGGCCCAACAGCGCCTCTTCAACCTCAGGAGGCTGAAGAAATGTGACTTGTCACCTTAAACCCTCACAAACATTTACAGATACAACCGCAGGGCTCTCTAGAGGATGGTGCGGTCTGCACAATGCATTACCGGGAGCAAACTACCTGCTCTTCATGACACCTACAGCACCCGATGTCACAGGAAGGCCAAAAAGATCATCAAGGACCACAACCACCCGAGCCACTGCCTGTTCACCCGCTACAATCCAGAAGGCGAGGTCAGCACAAGTGCATCAAACCTGGGGCAGAGAGACTGAAAAACAGCTTCTATCTCAAGACCATCAGACTGTTAAACGGCCATCACTAGCACAGAGAGGCTGCAGCCTACATACAGACTTGAAATCATTGGCCATTTTAATAAATGGAACACTAGTTACTTTAATAATTCCAATTTAATCATGTTTACATATCTTGCATTACTCATCTCATATGTATATACTGTATATACTGTATTCTATACTGTCTATTGCATCTTAGCCTATGCACTCTGGCAGTGCTCATCCATATATTTATATATTCTTATTCCATTCCTTTACTTAGATTTGTGTGTATTAGTGTATTTGTGTGTATTAGCTATTTGTTGGGAATTGTTAGATATTACTTGTTAAATATATCTGCACTGTTGGAACTATAAGCACAAGCATTTAGCTACATTGCTAGGTAAAGCTCCGCCTTATCTCAGTTCACTGGTCACGATGGCAACACCCATCCGTAGCACGCGCTCCAGCAGGTGTATCTCACTGATCATCCCTAAAGCCAACACCTCATTTGGCCGCCTTTCGTTCTAGTACTCTGCTGCCTGTGACTGGAACGAACTGCAAAAATCGCTGAAGTTGGAGACTTTTATCTCCCTCACCAACTTCAAACATCAGCTATCTGAGCAGCTAACCAATCGCTGCAGCTGTACATAGTCTATTGGTAAATAGCCCACCCATTTTCACCTACCTCATTCCCATACTGTTTTTATACTGTTTTTATTTATTTACTTTTCTGCTCTTTTGCACACCAATATCTCTACCTGTACATGACCATCTGATCATTTATCACTCCAGTGTTAATCTGCAAAATTGTAATTATTTGCCTACCTCCTCATGCCTTTTGCAGACATTGTATATAGACTGCCCCTTTTTTTTTCCTTTTTTTTCTCTACTGTGTTATTGACTTGTTAATTGTTTACTCCATGTGTAACTCTGTGTTGTCTGTTCACACTGCTATGCTTTATCTTGGCCAGGTCGTAGTTGCAAATGAGAACTTGTTCTCAACTAGCCTACCTGGTTAAATAAAGGTGAAATAATTTTTTTTTTTAAATTCACAATCAAATCTGCTAAAATCTGCTAACCATGTGTTTGTGACCAATAAAATTTGATTTGGATCTTGACTCTTTTCTCTGGTTTCACATAGCTAGACTGTAGCCTATATACTGTATCTGTTTTGTATGGTACGATGTGCTGTACGTCGTACTGTATGTTGATATGGTTTACGCCAGTGTGCTGCCTTACGTATGAATGGATTGTCAGAATGAGTGGCACGTCATTAAACGTCTGAAGTGATGTACAATGTAAAACCGTGCAGACGTGCGGTCTTCTACAGCTAAGCTACTGTAGATATAACACTATCTACTAAAGATACTGTCATCTCCAAAACAAACTAGAAAAATGTATGTTCTTGCGTCAGCCGTTCTAGCTTAAACCAATCAAAGTAAGTTACAAAGCCTTTTATGGAAAGAAGAGAAAAAAAGGAAGTGGCATAACAGTATGGTTCTCGCTGACATAAGTACATGAATTAAAATGGCTGAAAACTGCTGTCGTAACGTTCATGTAGGATACATTAGCTGAGCACAGACGTCGTTCTTGTTAGCCTAAATAAGAATAAGAATACCGTGCACAGAAGTCAGCTTACTGGACATTCAGAAAGATTACCAGAAAGAGTGCATGTCTGCATGTGTTTACTACATTCATAGGTGTTTGTTTGAGCATGTGTGTCTGTGTGTTTTTTATGCATGTGAGTTCACAAAGAGGGTTATTCTGTCATGTATTTCATATTTAAACTTCAGAGGTCAAGGACAGGGTGCAATGTGCTCCTGGTCAACATTAACAACTGGGCATACACTACTTGGATGTGCTGATATTTCTCGATTTCCTTGTCCCAAATCTTTCATTCCATCCATCCTCAACCCCAGGACGTGGGTGCTCACTTTTTTACTATGATTTTCATTATTGTATTTTTTTATTTTATTTTAAAACATAGATTCCACCTGTAGTGAAGCCATCAACATTTACACTACATTCCAGTCATTTAACAAATGCTCCCATCCAGAGCAACCCACAGGCGCAACCAGGGCACATCAACAGATCCCCCACCCAGTTGACACAGAGACCCAAACCAGGGACCTCACGGCTACCGGTTCAATGCTCCCAACCACCAGGCCACCCGCCGCACCCAACCATCCAAGACCACCCCACTGTCCCCCGAAAACCGCCCACCCCCCACTGACCCCCCAACATTCTCCATTCCCATCCGACAGGGGTCTGGAAATGGAACAACCATCATTGGTGCATCCTTGACCAGCTCAAGCTAAGCAAGTCCTGACGTACTAATCATGGTGAACTCATGGCATAATCGTGTAGTGTATTCCTGGCATTACACAAGATAAAAACAAGTTCAAAGACCTGGATAAATTATTGAACTCAAGATAATCTTGGAACCAGAGACATACAGAATTCTCATCTCTTCGCACAGCAGGTAAGGGAATTTCTAATGCCTCCCATGCTGGGCAGACAGATCCACACACACGTACACCCACCCTCACACACAAATATTTGCCTTGGCCTCTCTCTCTCTCTGTCAGGCAGAGCTACAGCAGCCAGGTCGAGATCAGTTTTACACTGTGTCTAATCAGTAAGTAATGATTGACCAGGTACAGCCTCATCAAACAGGCCTGCTCTGCTCTCTCCTGACCTTGGCTTGTTTGTCTTACCCTTCTTGTTCATCCGGGCACAGCGTTAAATTTAACCTGATTCACTGCCTATCTGCCTGGGGATGTCAAACTGCCCGCATGGACTTAGAAATGTATGCCATCACTGTGATTTGTATGACATTCAAAGAGGGTTTTGCTCACCAACCTTTTTCTGGTGGTACAGCAGTATAACATGGTAGTATAGTAGGCGAAGTAAACGTATGCCTGAAATAAACTGTTGTAAATTGAAGTACCAGTGTGGAACCCAAGAGATGTGCAAAATATATAAAGTTGAAATCGGAAGTTTACATACACTTAGGTTGCAGTCATTAAAACTCGTTTTTCAACCACTCCACAAATTTCTTGTTAACAAACTATAGTTTTGGCAAGTTGGTTAGGACATATACTTTGTCCATGACACAAGTAATTTTTCCAACAATTGTTTACAGACAGTTTATTTCTGTAACGGCGTTCTTCTATCTCCTCCTCTGATGAAGAGGTAGAACAAGGATCGGACCAAAATGCAGCGTTGTGGTTACTCATGTTCTTTAATGAAGAATAGCGATACATGAAATAACTATATATAAACAAAACAACAAACGGAACGCGAAAACCTATTACAGCCTATCTGGTGAACACTACACAGAGACAGGAACAATCACCCACAAAATACACAGTGAAACCCAGGCTACCTAAATATGGTTCCCAATCAGAGACAACGAGAATCACCTGACTCTGATTGAGAACCGCCTCAGGCAGCCAAGCCTACTCGGCCGCAATCCCAATACCTACTAAACCCCAATACAAAACACACCACAACACAATAAACCCATGTCACACCCTGGCCTGAACAAATAATTAAAGAAAACACAAAATACTAAGACCAAGGCGTGACAATTTCACTTACAACTCACTGTATCACAATTCTAGTGGTTCAGAAGTTCACATACACTAAGTTGACTGTGCCTTTAAACAGCTTGGAAAATTCCAGAAAATTATGTCATGGCTTTAGAAGCTTCTGATAGGCTAATTGACATAATTTGAGTCAATTGGAGGTGTGCCCGTGGATGTATTTCATGGCCTACCTTCAAACGCAGTGCCTCTTTGCTTGACATCATGGGAAAATCAAAAGAAATCAGTCAAGACCTCAGAAAAAAAATTGTAGACCTCCAGAGAAATGTCCTCTGGTCTGATGAAACAAAAATAGAACTGTTTGGCCATAATGACCATCGTTATGTTTGGTGGAAAAAGGGGGATAGTTGGGATGATGTTCGCAAGCCGAAGAACATCATCCCAACTATGAAGCACAGGGGTGGCGGCATCATGTTGGGGGGATGCTTTGCTGCAGGAGGGACTGGTGCACTTCACAAAATAGAAAATAGAGGGCATTATGAGGTGGGAAAATTTTGTGGATTTATTGAAGCAACATCTCAAGACATCAGTCAGGAAGTTAAAGCTTGGTTGCAATCTGGTCTTCCAAATGGACAATGGCCCCAAGCATGCTTACAAAGGTTTGGCAAATTGGCTTAAGGACAATAAGTCAAGGTATTGGAGTGGCCATCACAAAGCCCTGACCTCAATCCTATAGAATATTTGTGGACAGAACTGAAAAAGCGTGTGCGAGCAAGGAGGCCTACAAACCTTCTCAGTGGGCCAAAATTCACCCAACTTACTGTGGGAAGCTTGTGGAAGGCTACCCGAAATGTTTGACCCAAGTTAAACAATTTAAAGGCAATGCTACCAAATACTAATTGAGTGTATGTAAACCTCTGACCCACTGAGAATGTGATGAAAGAAATATTCTGACATTTCACATTCTTATAAAAAAAGTGGGGATCGTAACTAACCTAAAACAGGGAATTTTTACTAGGATTAAATATCAGGAATTGTGAAAACTGAGTTTAAATGTATTTGGCCAAGGTGTATGTAAACCACCAACTTCAACTGTATAGAACACAGGAGGCTGATGAGGGGAGGATGGCTCATAATAATAGCCGGAATGGAGTAAATGGAATGGCATCAATCTTGCTTCAATAAATCCACAACATTTTCCCACCTCATAATGCCCTCTATTTTCTATTTTGTGAAGTGCACCAGTCCCTCCTGCAGCAAAGCATCCCCCCAACATGATGCCGCCACCCCCTGTGCTTCACAGTTGGGATGGAAACCATATTTCCACCTATTCCGCTTCAGCCATTACCACAAGCCCGTTCTCACCAATTAAGGAGCCACCAACTTGCTGTGATATAGGTTGGTGAACTGATTATCTTACTGTGGAGAAATGACAGACAGCAGGTGATAACTTAGGTTTACTACACATGTTCTTTTATTGTATAAGCCTGGGTTTCTTAATCCTGGTCCTGAAGACACAAAGGGGCGCACATTTTTGCCCCAGCACTACACACCTCAAAATGTGCGCCCCTTTGCATCCCCAGGACCAGGATTAAGAAACACTGATAAAAGCCAAGCTCTCATAAACAGTGCCTGTACACTTCAACCAGAGGCTGTCTCACTCTTTGGCTGGATTGAGTATGGATTTCTAACCAACCTGGTATTGAACCCAAGTCAAATATGAGCCAGAAGACTATATTAGCCCACTGAGCTAAAGTCTACATGTTTGCTCTGGGAGTTAACGACAGTTTACAGATCACCAAGGTTACTCATCATCACCTGAGCACAGTTCACCAAGCCACCACTACTACAGATAAGAAAACAGGACTGACCAGTAATAGCCGTCTACCTCGGGCAGGGTAACAGCTCTCTCCCAAGAATGATCCATGACCATTAACCACTGGTGATAGAGCAGCACAGTTAATGAAGACTTAGTCTCACGAGCCAGACGCGGTATTCTTGGGATCCATATTCTTGGAATTTTCTGACTCTATACTTCGCAGATTATGAAGAACCTCTCCTTGAATGCTGGAGCCCGAGGCTAGGGAAACCTCATAGGCCCTGGTTTTAATGATCCAAATCCAAATGTTGGTTTTATTATCTGCACCGAGGCACATTTCAAGTCCCCTGAACAGCAATTCTTCAGTCACACAACTTTTCCCCTTAGTGCCTGTGCTTTAAAGCTATACATGTATTGAGATGATAAAATCACCTCTCAGGTGGTAGATTTTTTGATAGAGAACTCAAGAACTTAAAGGGAACCACTAGACACTATTTGTGGTGTTTTTCCAGTCTTCCTACATCATTATGAGTGATGAGAGCGTGTTTCAGACATAATTATACACTATAGCGGTATTTCAGAATTTTAACCCGGGAGAGTTCAACCAATGACGTCATTGGTTGTTTGAGCTTACTGTCTGATCTAAAGATGCCATGTTTTGTAGCAGATACTGTGGCCTTTGTGTTTTCCCAATTGCACGATCACGCTAGCAGTGAGTAGATATGTCTCACCTATGTTCCTATCTGCCAAGACATTCTCAACCTCGAAGGCAGGCTTTTCAAAATGGTTTACAGGTTCACGGGAGCTATGTTACCGTGCACTGTCTATCCGAGATAGCTAAATAATTAGCTACAACCCAGACAGCAAAAAATGTCCCTCTACTCGCTACACCAAAGACAATAAATTCCTACTGCCAGCGGGAGAGTGGAGTTTGCCGCTCAAGATGTGATTTGCATCTCTGGCGGGTAGCCCTCATTCAGAGGACCTCTACAAACCCTCTGCAGGCCGTTTTTGTATCTCTGGCATTTAGCCTCCACTCAGATGACAGCTATATGCCGGTGGCAAGCCATCCTGACCCTTTGTTTTTACACTGCTGCTACTCACTGTTATTATCTATGTGTAGTCACTTTACCTGTACCCCCACACATTGACTCGGTACCCCCTTATATATAGCCTAATTTTTGTTATTTTATTGTGTATCTTAATTTTTTAAAACTTTAGTTTATTTAGTAAACATGTTCTTAACTATTTTTTCTTAAAATTGCATTGTTGGTTAAGGGCTTGTAAGTAAGCATTTCACGGTGTTGTATTCGACGCATGTGCCAAATTAAATTTGATTTGAATTGAGTTAATTTGAAAGACAATAGCCAGGAATTTCTCTATCCTCAAATTCGACCGGCAACTTCCAGCTAACCACAGCCAGCCAGAGGCTGCAAGCTGTTTTTGTTGCGTCTATAAATCTTAGCCTACACATATTTATTATTAAAATGTGATTTATTTAAAAAAAAAAGCAAAATAACCACACACAAGGAAACAATGCATAAAAAATGATTGAGGATGACACAAAAGTGACAGACCCAATAATTTACAGTTTAGGGCATTAATAGCCAATATTTTTGTCATTCGTTTTATATACTAGGCTATATAACTATTCCTAGAAACTATTCCAGTTGCTTTGTTAAAGAGACGCCAACCCCTAAACCATTTCAAACAAAGTGTTGATCACTGTCATTAAGGGTGAAATTATCTGTGGTAATGAAGCCAGTTCTATGCTATTGTATTAATACACAGACTACATTCCAATGTACATTTAATTCCATGGCCTGTTTATTGCTTTAAACTATGTTCAAATCGAAGCCACAGCCAATGTTGCAACTTGCAATGTGAATTTCAATGAATAGCCTGCACTGCTGAACTTTAGGGACCCATAGCTATTTAATTGGACTGATTTCAGCCTTTTGAACTGTGACCACAGATAATGGAGGGTAAACTCGAACTACTAACTTAGGTAACATTGGCATGTCTACTAAATTTACTAAGTATGCTAAATTATGCCGGTGCACTTTTGTCCTTGCTAGCAGAAGGACAGCTAGCTAGTTTGCTAACATTTGATGGTTTGCTAACATTAGTGCGGTGGTATGTTAGTTTGCTAGCTAGCAGCTTGTGTTGTTAAGTTGGCTAGCTTATTATCTGCTTTTGTCCTTGCAAGCTGACTTACAAAGCTAGCTTGCCCCTTACAAAAAAATATTTCCGTAAAAGTGCAGTAACTGTAGTCAACTGTGGTATGACTGCAGTGTACTGCAGATAGAAGAGACAGGTTCAAAAGTTCAGAGATAGGCTTGGCATTGATAGGGACTGCAAAGTTAAAGAACAAAGGGTCTAAATCTTTTGACCCGGATGTTTTTTGGGGGTCAAGTTTAAGGATCTCCTTTAGCACCTTGGACTCAGTTTCTCTGCAGGGAGAAACGTTGCAGCGCGGCAGGGGAAAAGAGGGTGGCGCATCGGGGCTAGGCGCATCGGGGCTAGGCGCATTAGAAGGGGTGGGAGATGAGGAAATGTTGGACGGGCAAGGAGGCATGGCTGAGTCAAATAGGAATCCTGATTTAATGAAGTGGTGATTAAAGAGCTCAGCCATGTGCTTCTTGTCAGTAACAACCACATCATCAACATTAAGGGACATGGGCAGCTGTGAGGAGGAGGGTTTATTCTCCAGGTCTTTAACCGTTTTCCAAAACTTCTTGGGGTTAGACCCACAGAGAGAGAACTGCTCCACAAAGTAACTAGCTTTGGCCTTCCGGATAGCCTGAGTTCACTTATTTCTCAATTGCCTGAACGAGAGCCAGTCACCCTGAAATATCCGTATGCCGAGCCTTTCGTCAAATGGAATTATTGAGGTGGAGTAACTCTGCCAGATCACGGTAGAACCAGGGGCTGAACCTGTTTTTTATTCTCATTTTCTTTATGGGGCGTGTTTGTTATCAATACCACTGACAATATCAAAAATAAGTTCAAAGCGTCTTCAACAGCAGGGATCAAGCTGAATCTATACCAGTTTACAGAGGCCAGGTCATGAAGGAAGGCTTGCTCATTAAAGTTTTTTAGCAAGTGTCTATGATGAATCGGTACAGGTTGTTTCACTGAGCAGTCATTACGAATACTGTAAAACAGTGATCACTAAGGTCATTACAGAAAAAACATTATTTGTTAGGATAACATCAAGGAGTAGCTTTTTCTGGGTGTTTGGAGTCATACCTTGTGGGATTGGTAATAATCTGAGACATATTTAGGGAGTCCAGTTGCTTTAGGACTTGGTCAGGTGGTTTAAGCATGTCCCAGTCTTGTAGGATAAATTCAGACCTAGGGTAATGGCCCAGGAGAGAGCTTAGGGCATTTAGGGTACAGGCCGGTGCTGATGGTGGATGATAACACCCAACATCAGTCAACAATGAAATATTGAATGCCACTCCACCAACTTTGGAAGATCTGTCTTGCAAAAAAAGGTTAAAACCAGAAATGTGTTCAAAACACTCTTTCTTAACTACATCTCAGTAATGACCAACACAGCTCCTGACTGACTGACGGCTCAGGACAGACTGGCGGCTCTGACGGCTCAGGACAGACGAGAGACTCTTGCAGCTCAGGACAGACAGGAGACTCTAGCAGCTCAGGACAGACGGGAGACTCTAGCAGCTCAGGACAGACGGGAGACTCTGGCGCAGGTCTCCTACCTGCCTTCGCCACACTCCCCATGTGCCTCCCCCCAAGACATTTTTAGGGCTGCCTCTCGGGCTTCCAGCCGCTCTGCCGTGCTAGCTCCTCATAATGCAGCCTCTCTGCTGTCGCTGCCTCCAGCTCTGCTTTGGGGCGGCGATATTCCCCTGGCTGTTCCCAGGGTCATTTGCCGTCCAAAATCTCCTCCCAAGTCCATTTCTCCAAATATCGCTGCCTCTCCTCCTGCTGCTGCTGTCCTTTACCACGCTGCTTGGTCCTTGGTTGCTGGGTGATTCTGTAACGGAAGAATTCCTCTTCGTCTGAAGAGGAGTAAGGATCGGACCAAGATGCAGCGTGGTAAGGGTTCATGATGATTTATTCAAGACAAATGAACACTCAAACAAAACCAATAAACGATAACGTGAAATCTACAAAAACCGACAAACACACACACGGAAACAAACACCCACAAACCAACAGTGAAACCCAGGCTACCTAAGTATGACTCTCAATCAGAGACAACTAACGACACCTGCCTCTGATTGAGAACCATACTAGGCCGAAACAGAAATCAAACATAGACTGCCAACCCCAACTAACGCCCTGAACATACTAAATAAAGACAAAAAAAGGAAATAAAGGTCAGTACGTGACAGATATTTAAAGTGTAATGCTTAAAACCAGCAAATAAAAAATTTTGGGGACAGAATTGGTGGAGATAACCGAGCACTGAAGGTGTTCTTTGGTAAAGATTGCCACTCCACCAACTTTGGAAGGTCTGTCTTGCCAAGACAGGGGGAGACAGGCCAGGGCAGATGGTGAACAGATCGCCAGGTGGAATTCAAGCAGCAGTATAGCAGGCAATGGGAGTAGGTGTCACACCCACTTGGGAGAAGCTTTTTACGGATGCAGATCCCTTGTAGAAAATCCCAGCTAGCTCACAAACCTAGCTAGCAAGTCTCTGGCCAACGTTTTTTTCCACATGGAAAATGAGGTCGTTAGCTAACTATTTCTCTTCAGTTTCGGTGAATGGTCCTTTACGACGTCCAAACAAAGTTGTCCTGTGGCTGTTGTATTTTGGAGACTGCAAGGAGGATACCTTCTGATATGATTAAATAAACAATATTGTTTCTTATTGAGGTCATTTACAATTTAAGTGGCGTGGCTGCATATCAGTTCAAAATAGAGATGAAACCAAGAGGTACTGTATTGTAATGACCTCTGCACAGATGGAGGGGGCTTCAAAGGCCTCTGCATTTAGGTGGGGGGAGGCTGTGAAACTGTCCTGCCATTGTTTGGCTCAAGGGCTTTAACACCTCTCACTTCACACCTCCGTGCTAATTGAAGTTGCAGCCAAAACTGTTCTGTCCTAGCAAGCTTGGTAGCCATTTAGTCCTCATAAAGTCACATTTATCACGGCTTTAAAAGTAGCTTCAGACTAAGTTTTACTCACTCAGTTCTAGGTTGGTGGTGTATTCAGGACTATTGTGCTTTTTTTTTGCTGGTCGTTAGTTTGCCAGGGCATTTGCTGTATAGACCTTGGAAATAAATATTTATTGTAGTAGGAATCCTTCCAGGTAATTTTGTCCAAAATCAGGTTGTAGGTTTGGAATTTTCATTTGGAGTGAAGGTTGTGTTGTGGAGGGTAGTATCCTGCATATGTCCTTGCGGAGAAAGCCAAGTTTATCTAACTCTAAATCTATATTTTGGTAAAAAATTATGAAAAATGCGGAAGCCCATCTTCTCATTATCTCTCTCTCTCTCTCTCTCTCTCTCTCTCTCTCTCTCTCTCTCTCTCATGCAATGACAAAGTCCATGTCATTATAAATCGCAAACAATTAATCATTATTTTGTTCTCTCCATTGAGCCACTTGTAGACATGGCATAGCCCTGTTTGCAGGGTTTCCCTGCGTATTGTGTGATTGAAGTGTAAATTATTATTTTTCAATTGCAAGTGCTCTTTATGCTTAGCTGCCTTTAGATCATGAAGTATGCCGTAGTTCAGGTCCTGGTTGAAAAGAACGAACCATATGCAGTATGGATCAAAGATGACACCTGCTATTGGCCAACACTCAGCCTCAGGAAAAAGTACAAAATAAATAATTTAGCCATCGTGTGTACACCACCAGACAGCACCTGGGAAAGAAGTGAAGCATTATTAATGAAAAAATCCATTGGAGGATGTATTCTGTCCTGCTAAATACTGATAGAATTTCATAGGAGAAACAAGGCCCTTTAATGTATTAATGTAATATCTTTCAACTAGGACATGCATCATATTTCCAGCATCATATTCACCACAGCAGCATGTAGATAAAAGCCATGGAGGTAAAAATCCACTTAGCCTAGATGAGACTATGCTTATCTGTCCTGTTTTGCACAGTATGTAATTGTATTAAGGTCGCTCCTCTTTTCAGTTCGCTGCAGCTAGCGACTGGAACAAGCTGCAACAAACACTCAAACTGGACAGTTTTATCTCTTCATTCAAAGACTCAATCATGGACACTCTTACTGACAGTTGTGGCTACTTTGTATGATGTATTGTTGTCTCTACCTTCTTGACCAATACTGTTTGTACCATGTTTTTGTGCTGCTACCATGTTGTGTTGCTACCATGTTGTTGTCATGTTGTAACATTCTTGGCTGCTGTCATAATTATATCTAGCTAGCTAGCTAGTTACACCAACGTTAGCAAGGTGGCGTTCAAATGTGTCACCAGCGTGAGACGAATGTTTCAATTCAATAGCTTTTTGTCTAACTGGTACAATAGTATTTGGTCCACTGGCTGTGAAAGGATGCTAGCTACATGAGGTGAGTGATGCTGCCAAACTAGCGCAGCGATGCCACCCCTATTTCTGTCACCTCGTATGAACTGGGCGAGGTTAATAACGTTAGCTAGCTAGGACATACGTGGTCATATAAAATGAGCCATTTAGGCGGGTGTATGCAGGATAAGAAACCTGTCATCACAGCAATGTATGTTAGCTAACTAGACATAATCTCGAGGCCTACTGTTCTAGTGGTTTACACTATAAGCCGATTGGGTATGGTAGCCAGCTAGTGACTAGGCAGGCAGGATCATGCTGACCAGACCACTCGCGCGAATGTTGCTCTTGTCCGGACGCGATCGGGACACGCAGGTTGAGGTGTCAGAGCGAACTCTGAACCAACTATATTAATTTGGGGACAGGTTATAAATCATTTAAACATGTATGCCAATTTCGCTAGCTAATTTGTCCTGGGATATAAACATTGGGTTGTTATTCTACCGGAAATGCACAAGGTCCTCTACTCCGACAGTTAATCCACAGATAAAATAGTAAACCAAGTTTGTTTCTAATAATCTCTCCCCCTTCAGGCTTCTTTAGAATTTATATGGCAGTTGGCAACCAACTTTAAGGTGCATTTACCACTGGACTGGTAGTGGTAATGGGACCGAGAGACTGAAAAACAGCTTCTATCTCAAGGCCATCAGACTGTTAAACAGCCACCACTAACATTGAGTGGCTGCTGCCAACATACTGACTCAACTCCAGCCACTTTAATAATGGAAAAATTGATGTAAAAAATGTATCACTAGCCACTTTTTAAACAATGCCACTTAATATTATGTTTACATACCCTACATTACTCATCCCATATGTATATACTGTACTCTATACCATCTACTGCATCTTGCCATCTTTATGTAATACATGTATCACTAGCCACTTTAAACAATGCCACTTTTATATGTTTACATATCCTACATTACTTCTACTTACTACATTATTCCCGTCTGGATTACTGCAACTCGCTGTTGGCTGGGCTCCCTGCCTGTGCCATTAAACCCCTACAACTCATCCAGAACGCCGCAGCCCGTCTGGTGTTCAACCTTCCCAAGTTCTCTCACGTCACCCCGCCGCTCTCTCCACTGGCTTCCAGTTGAAGCTCGTCCGCTACAAGACCATGGTGCTTGCCTACGGAGCTGTGAGGGGAACGGCACCTCAGTACCTCCAGGCTCTGATCAGGCCCTACACCCAAACAAGGGCACTGCGTTCATCCACCTCTGGCCTGCTCGCCTCCCTACCACTGAGGAAGTACAGTTCCCGCGCAGCCCAGTCAAAACTGTTCGCTGCTCTGGCCCCCCAATGGTGGAACAAACTCCCTCACGACGCCAGGACAGCGGAGTCAATCACCACCTTCCGGAGACACCTGAAACCCCACCTCTTTCAGGAATACCTAGGATAGGATAAAGTAATCCTTCTCACCCCCCCCTTAAAAGATTTAGATGCACTATTGTAAAGTGGCTGTTCCACTGGATGTCTTAAGGTGAACGCACCAATTTGTAAGTCGCTCTGGATAAGAGCGTCTGCTAAATGACTTAAATGTAAATGTAAAATGTTGTATTGCTACCCTGCTGTGTTGTCATGTTTTGCTGCCTTGTTATGTTGTTGTCTTAGGTCTCTCTTTATGCAGTGTTATGTCTCTCTTGTTGTGATGTGTGTTTTGTCCTATATTTATATTGTATTTATTTTTGTATTATTTTAATCCCAGGCCCCTTGTCCCTGCAGGAGGCCTTTTTGTAGGCCGTCGTTGTAAATAAGAATTTGTTCTTAACTGACTTGCCTAGTTAAATAGAGGTTAAATAAAGTAACAAAATAAAACAATTAAGAAGGAACCTGTCATTTTCCACAAGGTTAACCTTTAACCTTTTAAATGTAGTTTTATTTTTTTCTGGGAAGAAATCCAAAGACTCCGGCAGGAAAACAAATCACTGAAGGAAGACAGGACAGAAATGCAGAGTCCAGTAGGAAAACAGAGCCCCGAGGGAAGAAGTTAAGGTGCTAAGGAGTGGGCCAGCAGGTAAGAACATCATTTGCACATCTATAATTGTTTTCAGGAGTGTGGCAGTGATTAACTGCTCCTTTTGTCCTATAGGTCCAGGTGGTTTCGGATCACTGAGTGAAAAAGTGGTGCAGGTTGCTACCATACTAAGGACCTTTGCTGCAAGTGGGCAATCAGGTATGAACATAGCTTGCACATCTATTTTTGGTGTATCCTTAAACATCAGGTGCTGTAATTGTTTTCAGAAGTGTGACGGTGATTAACTTCTCTCTCTCTCCCTATATGTCTGGGTAACACACTTTTGCTGCAGCGTATTGGAGCAGAGGTTGATCCAACGCTTGAGATGGATAACAAGATGTATAACTTGTTAGCCTATCAACAGGCCAATGGGTCGGTTGGAGCTTTGTCCTTGCCTGATGATCTCATTCTCCAGATGGAGGACCGTCAAGACCTGGAGCTGCTCGAGACCAGGCTGACCAGGACACGAGCCCAAGGAGAGACTTGTAAATGTGCTCAGAATTTTAAATAGTATGGATTTTTCCTGGGAGGTAAAAGAGACATTCAACTTTGACCCTGTTGTTGTGATTGTTGTAACCTGACGGCAGCATGTTCTAAATTCCTCCACTCAGTATTTTGGCATAAGGAATTATATTACATGTAAATAAGTGACATCCTGTAACGATGTGCACTGAGAGTCAGGAAGCAGGTTCAGGGAGTGAGTGTTTTAATAAATAAATGCAACATAATACAAAACAAGAAACACTAACAGCACACAGACAAGAATCTGAAACAATGACAACTGGGAAGGAACCAAAGGGAGTGACATATATAGGGAAGGTAATCAGGAAGTGATGGAGTCCAGGTGAGTCTGATGACGTGCAGGTGCGCGTAACGATGGTGACAGGTGTGCGCCACAATGAGCAGCCTGGTGACCTGTAGAGGGACCACACGTGACACATCCGTCTTTATAGACTGTCACAATAAGGGAAATATGGGGGAGGGAAATATGTTAACATAGTGTGTCATTTCTAATACTTTTTTAGCTTACAGTGGTTGCTCCACTAAAAAATGTGTGATTATGATGCGGGAATTAGAAGTCATCTGTGGTTTAGTACGTTACCCTGCGTCGCCACTTCATTGCTCCAGACCAGCGCAAGAGGGAGTTAGAGCACTGATTATGCTTTTGGGTCCTACTGTGTCTCTATCTGACAATGAATGGGCGACATAAACTTAAATAGAAACTGATAATTGTGCACGGCTTACTATTACTTACTAAAAGTTGTTACACTAAGGTTTTATTATTTTATTTTGTTAGGATTATTTTGCTCTTACTGTAGTACTTTAGTCCACTCCCGACTGGTCATGTTGTACAGTGCCTGAGTGGAGCAACAGTCTAAGACACTGCATAGCAGTGCAAGCTGTGTTGCAACAGATACTGGTTTAATACCTTTGCTGGGCTTGACTGGGAGACCCATGAGATGACTGTAGGTTTTTGATTTCTCTCCCTCTAAAAACAGAAATAAATAATTCTAAACAACAAACTGGCATTATTTACAAATTAGTAAAAATGTCTCACTCCATGTTCAAGAATGGTCTATTTCTCACTCATTTTACGTTATTTGAAAAGGAAATCATCTCCACCCCGCCACACTGGGTAGCACAGAGCAACACTTTAAGGGGCATTGCACTAATAATGGCGCTGACTACGGAAACGTTCAAGCCGTTCTTAGCCAGTTAAGTGTTAGGGGGCGCTATTTTAATTTTTGGATGAAAAACGTTCCCGTTTTAAACAAGATATTTTGTTATGAAAAGATGCTCGACTATGCATATAATTGACAGCTTTGGATAGAAACCACTGACGTTTCCAAAACTGCAAAGATATTGTCTGTGAGTGCAACAGAACTGATGTTACAGGCGAAACCCAGATAAAAATCCAACCAGGAAGTGCCGCATTTTTTGAAACCGCCTCATGCCAATGATTCCTTATATGGCTGTGAATGAGCTACGAATAAGCTTACGTTTTCCACGTATTCCCCAAGGTGTTTACAGCATTGTGATGTCTTTTTACGCATTTCCATTGAAGAATAGCCGTAAGGGACCAAATTTAGCAAGTGGTTACATGGTGTCTCCCGCAGAAAATCTTGCGTAAAATACTGAGGTAGCCATTTTTCCAATCGCTTCTTATGAGAAACCAATTGCCTTGACGGATATATTATCGAATATGTATGTTAAAAACACCTTGAGGATTGATCCTAAACAACGTTTGCTGTGTTTCTGTCGATATTATGGAGCTAATTTTGAAAAAGTTTGGCGTTGTAGTGGTAGCATTTTCCGGTCGATTTCTCAGCCAAGCATAATGAACAAACGGGAGCTATTTCGCCTACAAAAATAATCTTTTTGGAAAAAGGAACATTTGCTATCTAACTGGGAGTCTCCTGAGTGAAAACATCCGAAGTTCTTCAAAGGTAAATTATTTAATTTGGTTGCTTTTCTTATTTTCGTGAAAATGTTGCCTGCTGCCAGAAGAGCCTAGCATAGCATTATGCCATGATAAACTTACACAAATGCGTGTCTAGCGTTGGCTGTAACGCATATTTTGAAAATCTGAGATGACAGTGTTATTAACAAAAGGCTAAGCTTGTGTTTGAATATATTTCATTTGCGATTTTCATGAATAGGAAAAGTTTCTAGGGGTATTTATGTCCGCTGCGTTATGCTAATTCGTTTGAGGCTATGATTACGCTCCCGGATCCAGGATTGCTAGTCGCAAGAAGTTAAAACAGGGAATTTTTATTCAGATTAAATTTCATGAATTGTGAAAAACTGAGTTTAAATGTATATGGCTAAGGTGTATGTAAACTTCCGACTTCAACTGTAAGAACAAATTCTTATTTACAAGGAACAGCCTACTCCTCCCTCTCCGTCTGGTAAATGATCCCGGTCTCCCGTGTGCCCGCACAACACAGGGATTCTTTAGCTAATTAGCCAAGTACTGTAGCCTACTCCTGACCGTCACGTTGTACAGCGCCAATTCTTTGTTGTATGCTGACCATGCTTACTGCACTGAAACATGGACTGACTTTTGGGGCGTCCACATTTTCCACTGCGAAAAATGTGTTCAGTGAATACAGAAGAAGCATGCTAAACCCGAGGAAAGCTCAGACCCAGACCTGTGACATTATTTAGGAGACCTCTAACTCAGAGTCAATTGAGCATTGAGATGTGAAAAGTTTGAGAGGGACTTGACTTGTAAACAGTCTAGTCATGTATTGCTGTGTACGAGCACCTACAGTTGTGCTGTTGAGTAAACAAACACAACAAACATTTGAGTGAATATGCTAGAAGAGTACACAAACAGCCCCTCTCCCCCATGACAAAGAACTGACTGCAAGGGTTTAAAAAGTTTGAGGAGCACTTCTCTTGTAGACAGTTTAGTTTATTGGTGCTTTTGTTACCTCAAAGAGGGTATTGTGGTTTCATAAATACATTTGGCTGTCCTGGCTTGTTTCAATGTCAGATGATGTGGAGTTTGAGCTTATTCCCAGCAGAAAGCGTTCATCCAATGGGTCTACAGGCTCTGTACTACTAAAGCTGATGTCAAGGTCAGCAACAGCAGCAGGATTAGTCTGCAGAACACACAGTAATTAGTGATTAGCCAACATGTTACTACTTTGTCCCCATCAATACACACTCAAACAAGGTACTATATCCACCCACCCCCCCTCGTGTCAATAAACGGACCAGCTCTAGAAGGGGGCTAAAGGGGGCTTAGCCCTCTCAGTTCAAATTTGAGCCCCCAAGTTTTAGAACCATCAGGATAATGGCTCCACAGCGGCCTCCTCCTCCACCTGGTTCAGAGGAAGAAAGTGGCTGGCATACTCGGTTATGGGATTTCGTTTCCCATATCGAAAGTTGTGTTTCGGGTCCAATGCTAATGCAGACAAGGCCTTGGCCCAAGTTGGGTATTCTAACTGGAATAATGTTATTGATAGTATCAAAGGATTTGACATACCACTACCAGCTCAAGCAAACAACAACTTTATATAAGAACAAGGCTCCAGCAAAATGTGGTGGACAGTACAGTAGGACAGCAGGACAGCGGAGAAGAGAGTGTAAACAGTCTACCTTTGACTCATTCCTCTCTGCCTCCTTCTTTCCACTCCTCTCCTCTTTTGACCTCACCCTCTCACCTTCCCCCCCTACTCACAAGGCAGGCAATACGCTCGACCTCATCTTTACTAGATGCTGTTCCTCCACTAACCTCATTGCAACTCCCCTCCAAGTCTCCGACCACTACCTTGTATCCTTTTCCCTCTCGCTCTCATCCAACACTTCCCACACTGCCCCTACTCGGATGGTATCGCGCCGTCCCAACCTTCGCTCTCTCTCCCCCGCTACTCTCTCCTCTTCCATCCTATCATCTCTTCCCTCTGCTCAAACCTTCTCTAACCTATCTCCTGATTCTGCCTCCTCAACCCTCCTCTCCTCCCTTTCTGCATCCTTTGACTCTCTATGTCCCCTATCCTCCAGGCCGGCTCAGTCCTCCCCTCCCGCTCCGTGGCTCGACGACTCATTGCGAGCTCACAGAATAGGGCTCCGGGCAGCCGAGCGGAAATGGAGGAAAACTCGCCTCCCTGCGGACCTGGCATCCTTTCACTCCCTCCTCTCTACATTTTCCTCCTCTGTCTCTGCTGCTAAAGCCACTTTCTACCACTCTAAATTCCAAGCATCTGCCTCTAACCCTAGGAAGCTCTTTGCCACCTTCTCCTCCCTCTTGAATCCTCCTCCCCCTCCCCCTCCTCCCTCTCTGCAGATGACTTCGTCAACCATTTTGAAAAGAAGGTCGACGACATCCGATCCTCGTTTGCTAAGTCAAACGACACCGCTGGTTCTGCTCACACTGCCCTACCCTGTGCTCTGACCTCTTTCTCCCCTCTCTCTCCAGATGACATCTCGCGTCTTGTGACGGCCGGCCGCCCAACAACCTGCCCGCTTGACCCTATCCCCTCCTCTCTTCTCCAGACCATCTCCGGTGACCTTCTCCCTTACCTCACCTCGCTCATCAACTCATCCCTGACCGCTGGCTACGTCCCTCCCGTCTTCAAGAGAGCGAGAGTTGCACCCCTTCTGAAAAACCTACACTCGATCCCTCCGATGTCAACAACTACAGACCAGTATCCCTTCTTTCTTTTCTCTCCAAAACTCTTGAACGTGCCGTCCTTGGCCAGCTCTCCCGCTATCTCTCTCAGAATGACCTTCTTGATCCAAATCAGTCAGGTTTCAAGACTAGTCATTCAACTGAGACTGCTCTTCTCTGTATCACGGAGGCCCTCCGCACTGCTAAAGCTAACTCTCTCTCCTCTGCTCTCATCCTTCTAGACCTATCGGCTGCCTTCGATACTGTGAACCATCAGATCCTCCTCTCCACCCTCTCCGAGTTGGGCATCTCCGGCGCGGCCCACGCTTGGATTGCGTCCTACCTGACAGGTCGCTCCTACCAGGTGGCGTGGCGAGAATCCGTCTCCTCACCACGTGCTCTCACCACTGGTGTCCCCAGGGCTCTGTTCTAGGCCCTCTCCTATTCTCGCTATACACCAAGTCACTTGGCTCTGTCATAACCTCACATGGTCTCTCCTATCATTGCTATGCAGACGACACACAATTAATCTTCTCCTTTCCCCCTTCTGACGACCAGGTGGCGAATCGCATCTCTGCATGTCTGGCAGACATATCAGTGTGGATGACGGATCATCACCTCAAGCTGAACCTCGGCAAGACGGAGCTGCTCTTCCTCCCGGGAAGGACTGCCCGTTCCATGATCTCGCCATCACGGTTGACAACTCCATTGTGTCCTCGTCCCAGAGCGCTAAGAACCTTGGCGTGATCCTGGACAACACCCTGTCGTTCTCAAATAACATCAAGGCGGTGGCCCGTTCCTGTAGGTTCATGCTCTACAACATCCGCAGAGTACGACCCTGCCTCACACAGGAAGCGGCGCAGGTCCTAATCCAGGCACTTGTCATCTCCCGTCTGGATTACTGCAACTCGCTGTTGGCTGGGCTCCCTGCCTGTGCCATTCAACCACTACAACTCATCCAGAACGCCGCAGCCCGTCTGGTGTTCAACCTTCCCAAGTTCTCTCACGTCACCCCGCTCCTCCGCTCTCTCCACTGGCTTCCAGTTGAAGCTCGCATCCGCTACAAGACCATGGTGCTTGCCTACGGAGCTGTGAGGGGAACGGCACCTCAGTACCTCCAGGCTCTGATCAGGCCCTACACCCAAACAAGGGCACTGCGTTCATCCACCTCTGGCCTGCTCGCCTCCCTACCACTGAGGAAGTACAGTTCCCGCTCAGCCCAGTCAAAACTGTTCGCTGCTCTGGCCCCCCAATGGTGGAACAAACTCCCTCACGACGCCAGGACAGCGGAGTCAATCACCACCTTCCGGAGACACCTGAAACCCCACCTCTTTAAGGAATACCTAGGATAGGATAAAGTAATCCTTCTCCCCCCCCCTTAAAAGACCTAGATGCACTATTGTAAAGTGGCTGTTCCACTGGATGTCATAAGGTGAAAGCACCAATTTGTAAGTCGCTCTGGATAAGAGCGTCTGCTAAATGACTTAAATGTAAAATGTAAAATGTAAATGTAATGACTGTTATTCAGCACGTTGGATGCTGTCGTTGGTGAAATGTCAGAACGATTCAGTGAACGCAACAGCCAATTGTTGGAGGCCCTGTGTGCCCTTGACCTAAGGAGCAATGACTTTCTAGATGTGAAATAAGGTGAAACCACTTCTAGATATAAGCAAAACGGATTTGGTGGAAGCTGAGTTTAGTGTAACTCGGCAGTTTTTTACAGACTTAATATGACCCCACTTGATATCCTGCAATGATTCTCTGTGCTATGCCCACCATGCTTTTATGCACTGAAACATGGACTGATTTTTGGGGCGTCCACTTTGAAAAATGCATCAGTGAACACAGAAGAAGCATGCTAAACCCGAAGAAAGCTCAACTAAACCAAATGGCATTTGAGGGGGATCTTACAAGAAAATGTTGTGGAAAATGGAATGATCAGCATCAAGGAGGCTGCACTATTTTGAAAAGGTAAAATTGAAGCAATCTAGCTTGTTGGTTTTTATAAAAAATATTGCATTAGTGTGTAAGGCGCTACTAAGTTCTACTAAGCATATGGAATTGTTTTAAGAAGGTCATATCAAGGATTGTTTAGCTATTTGATTTATAATTTTAAGACACCTTGAAGCACATAAAAATACATAAAACAATGATTTTATGAGAATGTGTATGTGGCCTTATTGCTATTAGCCCACAAAAACGCATTGAATAACAGATTCTCTACATGGAACAGATAGTCCCACCAAAAAATCTAAAGGAAGTACAGTTCCAGTCAAAGGTTTAGACACACCTACTCATTCAAGGGTTTGTCTTTATCTCTACAATTTTCTACATTGTAGAATAATAGTGAAGATATCAAAACTATGAAAGAACACTTATGGAATCATGTAGTAACCAAAAAAGTGTTAAACAAATCAAATATATTTTAGATTTTAGATTCTTCAAAGTAGCCACATTGATGACAGCTTTACACACTCTTGGCATTCTCTAAACCAGCTTCATGAGGTAGTCACCTGGAATGCATTTCAATTAACAGGTGTGCCTTGTTAAAAAAGTTCATTTGTGGAATGTCTTTCCTTCTTAATGCGTTTGAGACAATCAGTTGTGTTGTGACAAGGTAGGGGTGGTATACAGAATATAGCCCTATTTAGTAAAAGACCAAGTCCATATTATGGCAAGAACTGCTCAAATAAGCAAAGATAAATGACAGTCCTTCATTACTTTAAGACATTAAGGTCAGTCAATGTGGGGAATTTCAAGAACTTTGAAAGTTTCTTCAAGTCCAGTTGTAAAAACCATCAAGCGCAATGATGAAACTGGCTCTCATGAGGACCGCCACAAAAAAGCAAGACCTAGAGTTGCCTCTGCTGCAGAGGATATGTTCATTTGAGTTGCCAGCCTCAGAAATTGCAGCCCAAATAAATGCTTCAGAGTTCAAGTAACACACACATCTCAATATCAACTGTTCAGAGGAGACTGCGTGAATCATGCCTTCATGGTCAAATTGATACAAAGAAACCACAACTAAAGGACACCAATAAGAAGAAGAGACTTGCTTGGGCCAAGAAGAATTAGCAATTGACATTGGACCGGTAGAAATCTGTCTTTTTGTTTGATGATCCCAAATTTGAGATTTTTGATTCCAACAGTCTTTGTGAGATGCAGAGTAGGTCTCTGGATGATCTCTGCATGTATGATTCCCACCTTGAAGCATGAAGGAGGTGGTGAGGGGGTGCTTTACTAGTGACACTATCAGTGATTCATTTAGAATTCAAGGCACACTTAACCAGCATAGCTACCACAGCATTCTGCAGCGATACACCATCCCATCAAGTTATCACTTAGTGGGACTATAATTTATTTTTCAACAGGACAATGACCAAACACACCTCCAGTCTGTGTAAGGGCTACTTGACCAAGAAGGAGAGTGATGGAATGCTGCATCAGATGACCTGGCCTCCACAATCACCCGACCTCAAGCCAATTGAGATGGTTTTGGCTGAGTTGGACCGCATAGTGAAGGAAAAGCAACCAACAAGTGCTCAGCATATGTGGGAACTCATTCAAGACTGTTCGAAAAGCATTCCAGGTGAAGCTGATTTAGAGAATGCCAAGAGTGTGCAAAGCTGTCATCAAGGCAAAGGGTGGCTACTTTGAAGAATCTAAAATCCAAACTATATTTTGATTTGTTTAACCTCTTGCTTCTACTCGGGACGCTTGCGTCCCAACTAGAGCTCTGGAAATGCAAATGCGCTACGCTAAATGCTAATAGTATTAGTTAAAACTCAAAAGTTCATTAAAATACACATGCAGGGTATCGAATTAAAGCTACACTCGTTGTGAATCCAGGCAACAAGTCAGATTTTTAAAATGCTTTTCGGCGAAAGCATGAGAAGCTATTATCTGATAGCATGTAACACCCCAAAAGACCCGCAGGGGACGTAAACAAAATAATTAGCATTTCGGCGTTACACAAACCGCACAATAAAATAGAAAACATTCATTACCTTTCACCATCTTCTTTGTTGGCACTCCTAGATGTCCCATAAACACTATTTGGGTCTTTATTTCGATTAAATCGGTCCATATAAAGCCTAGATATCGTTATATGTAAACTGTGTGATAAACGAAAAAAACATTGTTTCAAAACGTAACGTCATTTTTTAAAATTCAAAAAGTCGACGATAAACTTTCACAAAACACTTCGAAATACGTTTGTAATGCAACTTTAGGTATTAGTAAACGTTAATAAGCGATAAAATTCATCAGGAGGCGATGTAAAGATCATTAGCTGTCCGTCTGGAAAAATGTCCGGCTAGAAACTCAACGAAAATATCCGGTCCTAGACCGGATTAGATACGGTGTCCTGTATGTGTTTGACCAAGAAAAAACTCGAAGGGAAATGACAAGACTCTAGACACCCTGTGGAAGCTGTAGGTACTGCAACCTCAGTCAATTAATTGTGGTTCACCTTTATCAATGGGTTCAAGTAGCGCATGGATATATTTTCCCATTTTCAGTGATCAGTTTTTCCTGTGCTTTTTGACGATGTAAATGCCGTTCTGGTAAAGCCACAGCAGTGATTTAACCAGTTTTATAAACGTCTGAGTGTTTTCTATCCACACAGACTAAGCAAATGCATATACTATATTCCTGGCATGAGTAGCAGGGCGCTGAAATGTTGCGCGATTTTTAACAATGTTCAAAAAAGTAGAGGGTCGACTTAAGAGGTTAACACATTGTTGGTTACTACATGATTCCATATGTGTTATTTCATAGTTTTGATGTCTTCAATATTATTCAACAATGTAGGAAATAGTCAAATTAAAGAAACACCCTTGAATGAGTAGGTGTGTCCAAACTTTTGACTGGAGCTATATGTTCTGAAGTGTCAAAACAAATCAAATTGTATGTGTCAAATGTGCTGAATACAACAACACCTTACAGTGAAATGCTTACTTACAAGCCCTTAACCAACAATTCAGTTTGAAGAAAAATAGAAAGTATTTACTAAAATAAACTGAAGTAAAAAATAATGTAAGAAAATAAAAAATAAAATTAAGAAGAAAAATAACAAATAATTAAGGAGCATCAACAAAATAACAGTAGTGAGGCTTTATACAGGGGGTACCGGTACAGAGTCAATGTGCGGGGCACAGGTTACTCGAGGTAATTCAGGTGAAATGTACATGTACTGTAGGTAGAGGTGAAGTGACTATACATGGATAATAAACCGTCAGTAGCAGCAGCGTAAAAATGGGGAGGGGTGGACAATGCAAATAGTCTGGGTAGTCATTTGTTTAGCTGTTCAGGAGTCTTATGGCTTGGGGGTAGAAGCCTCATGGACCTAGACTTGGTGCTCCGGTACCGCTTGCCTTACAGTAGTTGAGTGAACAGTCTATGACTAGGGTAGCTGGAGTCTTTGGCAATTTGTAGTGCCTTCCTCTGACACCGCCTGGTATAAGGGCTCCTGAATGGCAGGAAGCTTGGCCCCAGTGATGTAGTAGGCCGTACGCACTACCCTCTGCGGTGCCTTGGGGTCGGAGGCTTGTATTATTGTTATGTGTGTTTTTTTACATTTACAGTACCAGTTAAAAGTTTGGACACCTACTCATTCCAGGGTTTTTATTTATTTTTTACTATTTTCTACATTGTAGAATATTAGTGAAGACAACAAAACTATGAAATAACACATATGAAATCATGTACTGTAGTAACCAAAAAAGTGTTAACCATATTAAAATATATATTTGGTCAAAAGTAGCCACCCCAAAGAGGGGTTACAATAGTTTGAAGGCCAAACTGTTCGGACAATTTTGTGAGAAGACCGATTTTCAGAATGTCTCATGGTCTGATAAACACTGCTCTAGCACTGTCACCTTTCATCGCAGATGCACAAGTGCGACATCGCCGGATGCGGTGGATTGAGACTGATCTAATGCAAAAAGATCTCTAGCTTAAACTGACTGTCACGCCCTGGTCTAAGTATTTTGTGTTTATCTTCATGTATTGGGTCAGGCCAGGGTGTGGCATGGGTTTTTTGTATGTGGTGTGTATATATTGGGATTGTAGCTAGTGGGGTGATCTAGCAAAGTCTATGGCTGTCTGGAGTGGTTCTCAATCAGAGGCAGGTGTTTATCGTTGTCTCTGATTGGGAACCATATTTAGGCAGCCATATTCTTTGAGTTTGGTGTGGGTGATTGTCCTTAGTGTCTTTGTTCCTGTCGCTGTGTTAGTTGACAAGTATAGGCTGTTTCGGTTTTCGTTACGTTTATTGTTTTGTAGTGTTTGTGTTATTTCGTGTTTACGTTTGTTTGATTAAACATGGATCGCAATCTACATGCTGCGCTTTGGTCCGACTCTCCTTCACCACACCTAGAAAACCGTTACACTGACAGGTTTTTAGGATGATTTTTGTATTATGCTAATTAGATTTCACAGACATTCACTATTGAGGGATTAAAGCCATACTGTGTAAACTCCTGGTGGAAAACATCTCTATAGAATGCAGAGGAGCGGCCGTGAACGAGACTTTCTGCCTCCTTCTCAACATTTTTGGAGGAGAAAGTTCAGGGTCCCTCCCCCCAGACCTTCTTATCTAATGTGTTTTGAGAATGAAGCGAGGAGAGAGGATGTGAGGAACCAAAGAAGTATGAATTGAGAAAAAAAACCTGAGCCTAAACACCTAGCCTAAAAACACACCTACTTCAACAACCACCCCTTCAACTGGCACCCCTTCAATCAGAGAGCAGGTGACAAATTTACCACCCCAAGGTGAGGCTAGAGAAAGCTGACTCGTGACTCTTGTGTGGTGTGTGGGTTCGATCAGGAACCTCTCAATTCATCTCTTTCTCTCTGGTGGTATCCAGGAAGGCAGAGGAATGTTGCACCTTGGATGAGCATACCTTATCCACTGCTCTACCTATGCTCAACACAGATTCCATCGTCAGATGAAATGATTAGCATATATACTGAGTGTACAAAACATTAGAAACACCTGCCCTTTCCGTGACATAACAAACACAGCTCGGACAGGAACAGTTTAATGAGGGACAAAATCAGACCCATAGCACTGCCACCGTGGCATTTAACACAACGTTTGCTGGGGATGGGTGTGAATGGGTGTGAATGTGTGCCAACATCCATGAGATGTCTTGAGTGTCCTTCTCCAAAATAAGAGAACTGTGTGTGTGTGTGGTGTGTAAGAATGATAGTGCCAGACCAAGTCTGAGGAACATGCAGTTGGTTAATTGCTCAGGCTTTGGACAGGTGTGGATTGAGGAGTGATAATTGGGGAGGTAAGGGTGAATAGTGTGTGTGTATTTGCAAACATGTGTGTATTTGTGTGAAACTCTCTCCTATAGCAAATAAAATAAAATTTGGCCCAGGCGTGTGTTAGGGTGTACGTGCATGTGTGGGTGTTACAGCATCTCTCCTATAGCGTTGCCCTGGGGCATTGCACTCTCACCACAGTGGATTAATTAGACACAGCACTACCAACGATCACATCTCACTGTCGCAAAGCCTGAGGTTTAAAAATAACCATGAGCAAATGTCTTGTCAGCACAACCCCAGCCAGTATCCATGGGATCTATGAGGCCCATGAGCTATCCAGCCCATCCACATTAGAACCAGAACCAAACGGGTCTAGCAACCCTGGGTACGATTACAGAGAATTTGATCCATGTCTATTCACTGCAGTGAGATGTTCCTGATAAGAAGGGTATCAGGGATTACTGTCTGACCATCATATCCATGAGACAGCTGTAGCCTCCTTAGGCATGTGGTTCTCAAACCTATCCTCGAGGTCCCCCGGTCGTTCCATGTATAACACGCCCCCCAAAATATTTAAAGATGTCCTCCAGCGATATCCCAAGTATAAATACAGTAAAGTACACATATATACTGTAGGTTTTGGGACAAATACTGTTTTTTTTAGACACACCTGCAAACTTCAACAAGTAGGGCATTCAAGGAGTTGGTCTGATGTGATGTCATCGGCGTCTCCCCTTGCTTGAGGAACAAAGGAGGAGCAATAGAGAACAAAAGAGGATACATCAACCCCCCCTCCCCCCCACTTGTGTCACGTCATACCTGGACCAATGAGGTAAAAAGGAGACTAGAGTAGGACTTGAACCCAAATTCCTTATATTCATTATTCTCTACTCCTCATGTAGCCAAATTTCAACATATACAGTGCATTTAGAAAAACATCCAGACCCCTTCACTTTTTCCACATTTTTGTTAAGTTACAGACTTATTCTAAAATGTATTAAATAAAACATTTTCATCATCAATCTACACACAATATCCCATAATGACAAAGCAAAAAACAAATGAAATATCACATTTACGTAAGTATTCAGACCCTTTACGCAGTACTTTGTTGAAGCACTTTTTGCAGCGATTACAGCCTTGAGTCTTCTTGGGTATGACGATACAGCTTGGCACACCTGTATTTGGGGTTTCTCCCATTTTTATCTGCAGATCCTGTCAAGCTCTGTCAGGTTGGATGGTGAGCCTTGCCACAGGCCCAGCTAGAGTCTGGGCTCTAGCTGGGCCACTCAAGGACATTCAGAGACTTGTCCCAAAGTCACTCCTGCATTGTCTTGGCTGTGTGCTTAGGGTCGTTGTCCTGTTGGAAGGTGAACCTTCGCTCCAGTCTGAGGTCCTGAGTGCTCTGGAGCAGGTTTTCATCAAGGATCTCCCTGTACTTTTCTCCGTTGATCTTTTCCTCGATCCTGACTAGTCTCCAGCCCTTTGTGTATATTACTGCTGGTTGTTCAGCAGCATATCAGCTTATATTTCTATACAGTCCTTTACCGTGTATTATTGCTCTATTCTGTATCTGTGTATTCAGTTGGTATTTGTATATTCATTGTCTCTGTTTTCTCGTGTTACAGATCCACTACCTTTCAATGTACATTTCATCCATGTGTGTGTCAATAAAGTTTCCTTGTGTATGACTGTGAGGTTGCCTTATTCCCCTCTTACCGGGGAAAGTGCTAGTGTGTCACATATCAGCCCAAAAGGAGTTGCTGTCTTTCAACTAGTCTTTACCTGTGATTGGAGTTTGTTCTGTTTCTAACATCTGCATTGTAGGCCTACTTAAAAACATTTTAATTGAAGCCTTTCCTGTCCCTGACCTTGAGAGATGATGTACAACTCAAAAAGTAGCCTGTGCTAAGAGTTCCAATACTCTTACCACACTCCGCACCGGTAGCTTCTGGATGTGCAGCAGCAGGAGTACGAGTGCAGTGCGTGGTCGGGTGGTCGCAGGGGGAGGAATACTTCAAGATTTAACTTAGCTAGTTTGATGGGCAATTCTTTACAGAACAGGAGAGAAAAGAGACAGTCAAATTAAATATATTATTAACTTCTCTGGGATATGTGTGACTGTAGCGTCCCACCTCGCCAACAGCCAGTGAAATTGCAGGGCTCCAAATTCAAAACAACAGAAATCTCATAATTAAAATTCCTCAAACATACAAGTATTATACACCATTTTAAAGATAAACATATTGTTAATCCAGCCACAGTGTCTGATTTCAAAAAGGCTTTACGGCAAAAGCACACCTTGCGATTATTTTAGGTCAGCGCCTAGCTACAGCCATTTTCCAAAGAAGGAGAGGTGTCACAAAAGACAGAAATAGCGTTAAAATTAATCACTAACCTTTAATGATCTTCACCGGATGGCACTCCCAGGACTCCATGTTAGACAATAAATGTGTGTTTTGTTCAATAAAGTTCCTCTTTATGTCCAAAATCCTCATTTGAAATTGGTGCGTTATGTTCAGAAATGCATTGTCTCAAATAAACATCCGGTGAAGTGCAGAGAGCCACATCAAATTACATAAATACTCATCATAAACATTGATAAAAGATACAAATGTTGAACACACGATGAAAGATAAACTTCTCCTTAATGCAACCGCTGTGTCAGATTTAAAAAAAGTTTTACGGTAAAAGCACACCACGCAATTATGTTAGGTCAGCGCCTAGCCACAGAAAAACACACAGCCATTTTCCAACCAAAGAGAGGTGTCACAAAACTCAGAAATAGCGTTGTAAATATTCACTTACCTTTGATGTTCTTCATCGGAATGCACTCCCGGGAATCCCAGTTCCACAATAAATGTTTGTTTTGTTTGATAAAGTCCATCATTTATGTCCAAATCCCTCCTATTTGTTTGCGTGTTTAGTTCACAAATCCAAATTCACAATGCACGACCACAAGTCCAGACAAAAAGTCAAAACCGTTCCATTACAGTTTGTAGAAACATGTCAAACGATGTATATAATCAATCTTTAGGATGTTTTTATCATAAATCTTCAATAATATTCCAACCGGACAATTCCTTTGTCTTTAGAAATGAAAGGGAACGCAGCTAACTCTCACGGCCGCGCGCGTGACTAAACTAATGGCATTCTGCCAGACCCCTGATTCAAACAGCTCTTATTCGCTCCCCCTTCATAGTCGAAGCCTGAAAGAACGTTCTAAAGACTGTTGACAGTGGAAGCCTTAGGAAGTGCAATATGACCCCATAGACACTGTATATTAAATAGGCAATCACTTGAAAAACTACAAACCTCAAATTTCCCACTTCCTGGTTGGATTTCTTCTCAGGTTTTTGCCTGCCATATGAGTTCTGTTCTACCCACAGACATCATTCAAACAGTTTTAGAAACTTCAGAATGTTTCCTATCCAAATCCATATATTATGTGCATATTCTAGCTTTTGGGCCTGAGTAGCAGGCAGTTTACTCAGGGCACCTTGTTCATCCAAGCTACTCAATACTGCCCCCCAGTCCCAAAGAAGTTTAATTTAAAAAACACTAAAACCTGAAAGGGCACTTTTCTCATAAGAGGGCAAAAGGGAAGCTGCTTAGGCACCCCTAGAGCCCTGTCTGTGCATATGCCTGGGGTTCATACCTGCATGTGTCCTTGTCCTCATTTTTCCTATAGGTTGTTAATAATAAAATATCACAATAAGGTGCAGAGTGTTCGATTTGCCTGCTGAGGGGCAAGAAGACCCCAGCTCTGCTAAAACCATTGACAACTGCAATGCTGTTTTTAAGGGATTTTTCAATACATTTGTACTATTTGGTTGTAATATCATCACCTCTTGAAGAACATAGATCAGAACTACACGTTTCCGAATATTCCATGCAAACAATTGCACACATGTAGCTCACATCAGAATTATGCAGCAAGTAACTGTATGCTTTTCATGATCAGTAAATATCAATTGATCATGTAATTTAAAATAAGTGGGGGTAGTCTCACGATATCGCTCAATATTGACCACCATTAATTGGATATTTGAGTGATATAGAAGTGGTTCAGGTTAATTCCCCATCATTTGCGGGCTCTGCCTGTCAAGCAGCAGAAGGGCTGATGTACTGTTAGCTGGTGAATTTTACATTGCAAGCTAGTAGCTACCGGTAGAAACTTTGAACAGTTGGATAAGTAATGTACTTCCATTTCCAACCAAAGTAGGCTTACCTAGCAAAGTTAGCTAACATCCCCTTTTCAACGTTGTTTTTAAGAGTGTTGAAAGGGGAATTTCACCCTGGGGGAATCTAGTCTGGTTTTCATCATGTTCATCATGAAAATAAATGTAGTCCTGCTTTGTGGCATTTCGAGAAGGCTATATATTATACTGATTGCATGATTCGTTTTTGTTTGTGTAGATATGGCTGTCCTCGTTCGATAGAACCATTGGACGTCTTTCAGCGATGTTCCTATCGGCAGATTGATTGCTAAAAATACAAGCTGACACATTTTTTTCCAGTCACTGAAAGACTCCCTCTCGTGTGGAGCGATGCTTCGTGCTCTGGCGCTGTCCCTCCCCTAAGACAGGCTGTTTTGAAAGGGAGGCGGACACTAATACAATAATTGTTTGGGCAAAACTGAAAGAACTGACCAGACCGCAAAGGCTTCAAGTGATTTCTTTCATCAACACGAATTCGATAATGGAGCATTTTTTAAATGTTCTATTAGCGAAATGTTGACATTCAACCATACATGTTTTAACCAGAATAAAGTGAAGAGGATTTGAAACAAAGAGTTGGATTTAGCTTGAAGCTCAGCTACAGCTGATGCCAGGACCAAGTGGGCGGATGACAAATAGGTTGGCTAGCTACATAAGTTATTTTTCCTCCTGCAAGCCATCAAGTTAGCTAGCTAACTTTAGTTTATCTACTGAAACCCATATTGTGTATTAGTGGCTAACATACTAACATACATACTAACACAGTGGGGGAAATTTACTATTTTTAGGTAGATAGGTAGATAGGTAGGTAGGTAGGTAGGTAGGTAGGTAGGTAGGTAGGTAGCTAACTACCTAAACAACTACAGATTTCTATGATTAAAAATAGAAGTCACAAATAGAAGTCACAAAATCACATTATCTGGTGTAAAAATCTGTAGCTAAAGTTCTCTGCACTTTACTGCACCTGAGACACACTCAAACACACTGAACTGCACTACACTGGTCATGCTGTATATTTTTGTATGTTACTTTTACCACGTAACATTCTTGTTGAATACACAGTTCTATTTTTGAGTTAGCATTAAATAGTGTACACTCTGTATTGAGTTGGACCGCAGAGTGAAGGAAAAGCAGCAAACAGGTGCTCAGCATACTCCTTCAAATATTCCAGGTGAAGCTTGTTGAGAGAATGCCAAGCATGTGCAAAGATTTCATCAAGGCAAAGGGTGGCTATTTGAAGAATCCAAAATATAAAATGTATTTTGATTTGTTTAACACCTTTTTGGTTACTACATGATCCCATATGTGTTATTTCATAGTTTTGATGTCTTCACTATTATTCTACAATGTAGAAAATAGTAAAAATAGAGAAAAACCCTTGAATGGGTAGGTGTTATAAAATGTTTGACCGGTAGTGTATGTAAATTAGATATTTTAGAACGTTGAACTAGTAACCGGAAGGTTGCAAGTTCAAACCCCCGAGCTGACAAGGTACAAATCTGTCGTTCTGCCCCTGTACAGGCAGTTAACCCACTGTTCCTAGGCCGTCATTGAAAATAAGAGTTTGTTCTTAACTGACTTGCCTAGTTAAATAAAGGTGAAATAAATACAAAATGTACGTTTTTTAAAATTTGAATACATTTGCAAAAATGTCTAAACATCGCTTTTCACTTTGTCATTATGTGTATTGTGTGTAGATGGACGAGGGGAAAAAATAATTGAATACATTTTAGAATAAGGCTGTGACGTAACAAAATGCGGAAAAAGTGGAGTCGAAATACTGTACTTTCCGAATGCACTAATAAGGTATTTTCTTGTTACTTAAATGTAAATGACCATGATCTCTCTAGAAGTATAAGTGTTATTTTTTTTCCCGAATAGAAGCAAAACCAGATAAAACAACCAGAATATTGGATTTATTATTTGCAGTGCAAAAGCTGAATGATGAAAAGAATGTATAAGCATGGAATTGGAGGACAGTAGTTAAACAGTTCCCTCACGGAGGAGTCTATCCTTGGGCTAAATGTTAACAAATGGGAGCTGTGGAAGAGCACTTCTTATTTGAAATGTGAGAGGCATCACAATGATTACAACAAACACCTTCTGTGGCAACAGTAACGGCCCTGACCAAAGTACTCAAACACTCACACTGAAAGGTATGAAAACTCCAAGCATAAGTCAGAGACAAGGTGGCAGACTTGTCTGAGTACACGCGTGCACATGCGCACACACACACACACACACAATTTCCAACTTTAGTTAAACTTTATCAAACAGCTCACTAAAGCATGACATCATGAACTCAAACATCATCAAAACAGTCAGTGCAATGTTCCTGTTCAAAACAAGTGTGTGTGTGTGTGTGCTTCACCCACATTACATGGTAAATACGGTCAATCTGACTGTGCCAGCCCAGCTGACAGGATTGGCAGCTAGAAAGGCCAGTGATTCTCTGACGTGTTCCTGGCTCAGATGATCCTCGGGAATAGCTGGAGAGATTGAATCTCATTTACCACATGTCCCCATGTAACCCCCATATGCCACACCAACAAAGCATCAGCAGTCTGGTACACAAATGTAGAGAGATGTCTCTCCCCATGCAAAACCTAAATTGACAAGTGTGACAAAGTGCAGTAACTACGTACTACATGAATTATTAATACAACACATAACTGCAGTATCTGCCAGTGTAGAGGTTATGCAGGAGAGGAGAATTGGAGTTAAACAGCCTGCATACATCCAGAATGTAGACAAATATTCTGGGCTTTACTCAGCAATTACTGACAATTATGAAACATTCTTCCACCTGGCTCATCAGTTTTAGAGCTGAGGCCTGGGCTAGTGTTGTGGAAGTGTATTATTCTCCGCTTCGCTCCAAGCCCCCTCACGCTCTCTGTCTCCCCATACCTCATGTTGATACAGGGGGAAAGGAGAGGAGAGGATTGGAGATGTGTGTGTGTGTGTGTGTGTGTGTGTGTGTGTTTGTGTGTGTGAGTGTATGTGTGTTTGTTTGTATGTGTGTTTAGCTTTGAAACCTCTTCCATTATTTACCCTGACAGCTTTTTTCGATGTGTCATTTAACAAATACATGCATACTTCAAACTGATAGGAAAATTACGAGCAAATCGAAATAGAATGAGGCTTGGGGAGACATAAATACGATATTGATGATAATGAGGGGAGAGTGGAAAAGAGAAGGACACAGATCAAAATAAAGAAAGCATTAAAAAAAATGAACAGAATGCAATCTCCTCCAAACATGTTCAAGGAACAAATCAATTGTCTTTCATTTAATGACAATACTTACATTTTTGGCTGATTTCCCCTTTTGTGCTATTCCTTAAACTCCATTATCTAGATATTTCCATGCTGATGCACAATATCAATAAAGCTCGTCAAATCATCATATGGATGAGAACATTGCGTCCTGATGAAGTAAAAAATATGCTGTTGTGTTCTGAGTGGGGACATCAGGGACATGGCTACTGACAGTCTGCCTTGGTCACGTCCCTGGGAAAGATGAGGACTTGCCGTTTCGAACTAGTCTGTGATACCTGTATGGTACGTGGCTCTGTCCGTTACAGTAAGTCTCATCTGGGTAAAGATAGTGTGTGCTTTTAGGTGATGAAGTGAGAAAGTCAGCACTGAAGGACAGGGAGCGATATTTACTTCCGCGGTGCTTTCACAGATGAAACAAGTCATATTTACAAGAACTACAACAAGATCAACTTAGATCAACTGGTTTTGGTCCATTACTCTGCTATCATATTCGCCCTCACAACCACTGCCACAGGAGGTAGGAGACACAGCTGGCAGCACATTTTGAGGTGGGACCTCGGGGAGTAATAGGGACTGTAGGAAAAGAGGGGCGGGCAGTGGCTCAGGATGTGACATCCACACTAAACTCAATGGCACTGTGTCCACACTGGTGTATATGAAGAGGAAGCCACCTGACCATGCGGACAACTCATATAGAAAGGAAGCTATAAAGCCATCGATCAAATAGCCATGTTGTCTTGTTCAATTGAGTTTGTGTACTTCTAGTTGAAGAGGATTCGTTAAATGTGTCCACGTTTAAATGGCACTGTTGATAAGATCAGAGGTGGGTGGAGGTAGAAAGATGGACTGTATATAAGTGAGAGGGAGAGAAAGAGAGAGAGAGAGCAAGAGAAAGAAAGAGACAGAGACCGACAGACAGACAGACAGATGAAGAGATAGCGAAAGAGCAAGCAGATAAGTTACCAGATGAAGGTCCTTTATGTGCCTGCAGACTAAGCTAACTGGAGACAGAGTGAGTCGGGCCCATCCCCAAGCAGACTTCTCCCTCTCTTGCTGCATCAGGATGAGGTATGGGGCAAGCACAGAGTGGTGAGTCTGAGTGCACACTGAATAGCAGAATAATACACTTCCACAGCACTAGCACAGCTCTCAGGTGTAAAACTGTACAGCAAAGGAGGAGAATAGGTCCTTATTGTCTGTAATTGCTGAGTAAAACCCATATTTGTCTAAGCTCTAGCTGTAAGCAGGCTGTTTAACTCCATTACCCAGCACGCACTCTCATGGCAGATACTGCAGTAACGCATTTCTGTTAATGATTTCTATTATTTAGTTAATGCACTTTGTCACACTTAATGTGAAAGGATTTGCATGGGGAGAGACATCTCTTTACTTTTGCATTACAGACAGACGATGCTTAGTTGATCTGGCATGTGGGGGTTATATGGGGACAGGTGGTGAATGAGATGCAATCTCTCCAGCTATTCCCATGGACCATCTGAGCCAGGAACACATCAGAGAATCACTGGCTTTTCTAGCTGCCTGGCTCTCCTCTCAGCTGGCACGGTCAGACTGACCTACACAGTGTAGGTGAGACACACACATACGCATGCACACACACACACACACACACACACAAATACATTCACGCTGACAAGGGGATAATCCAGGTCACGGGCCACCCATGTAGTGTAAATACATTCCTTGATGGGCTAAGGTAGGGGATGGAGATGGGGTTTTGTTGGTCAGTTATTGTCAGTCCTCAGGCATGGCATGGAGATAAGACTAGCATAAGATTGTCCGTGCTCTCTGACAATAACCAGCAATAACATTACAAAGTGTATACATTGCAAGTGTATACATTGAGCAGGATAATAAGAGTCTGGTAGGAGCAGTTGTAATGTGTGCTCAGGTTCAGAGAATCAGAGCAGGTGGTCAGGCCTGCTCATGTGTTCAGCAGTATGATGTCTTGTAGATAGATTGTCTCTCAGATTGTCTCTGAGCCGGTTGGTATCAGAACTCATGCTCCAATACTGTCTGCCCGACAGTAAGGGAGAGAACAGCTCCTGGCTGAGGTGTGTGGGGTCCTTGATGCATGCCTTCCTCAGGCACCGTTTCGAGTAGATGTCCTGGATGGGTGCAAGCACAGTCCCAGTGATGTACTGGGCCATCTTCACCACCTGCAGGAGGGCCTTGTGGTCGTGGACAGAGCTATTCCGTACTAGGCCATGATGAAACGGGTTAGGACGCTCTCAATGGTGCAGTGGTAGTATTTGGAGAGTACCCAGGGCGCCATGCTTAATTTCTTCAACTGCATTAGGAAGTAAAGACACTGTTGTGCTTTCTTGACAAGAGTGGTGGTTTTGTTGGTACATGACAAGTCCTTGGTGATGTGGATGCCGAGGAACATAAAACTGTGGATCGGTGCATGTTTCCTCCTCTGCTTCCTTAAGTCAACAACTCCTTTGTTTTGCTGACATTGAGTGAGAGGTTATTGTCATGACACCATAATGCCAGTTCATTTACCTCCCCCCTATAGGCTGACTCATCGTTGTTGGTTATCAGGCCTACAACCGTGGTGTCGTCAGAAACCTTGATGATGGAGTTGGTGTGGTGCAAAGCCACACAGTCATGGCTGAGGACTGAGGACACACCCCTTGGTGGCCCCTGTGTAAAGAGTCATTGTGGAGGAGCTGTTGTTGCTAATCTTCACAGCCTGTGGGCAGCCTGTCAGGAAGTCCAGGATCCAGTTGCAGAGGGTGGTGTCCAGACTTGGGGCTCTGAGTTTAGTATTGAGCTCAGAGGGAACAATAGTTTTGAATGCTAAACTGTAGTAAATGAACAGCAATCTCACATATGTGTTCCTTTTGTCCAGATGTGTTACGGCCATGTGAATAGCGATGGAAATGGCACCTTCCGTGTATCTGTTGGAGCGGTAGGCAAATTGGAGTGGGTCCAGTCTGCCTGACATGCTGGCCAATATGTGGGCCATTAACAGCCTCTCAAAGAACTTCATGATGACCGAGGTGAGCGCGATGGGACGATAGTAATTTGGGCAGGTCACCTAGTTTTACTTGGGCACTGGGACAATGGTGGTCTCCTTAAAGCAGGTGGGGACTACAGCCTGTGTGTGTGTGTGTGTGTGTGTGTGTGTGTGTGTGTGTGTGTGTGTGTGTATTAGTGTATGGCTGGACAGAGAAAGAAAGGCAAAGCGAGATAGAAAGAGACAGCCATAGAATGCACAAGACATCATAAGCAAATCTCTTTGATTGCAGTTTAAAATGCACTTAGCAGATACATTCTGAGGTGTGTGTCATTGGTCCCAGCACAAGAGGAGACAGGCAGAACACTGTTCCCCAGACTTTAACATTCATGAGAACTTTGTCACGTCCTCTTCAAAAGTTGCCCCTACCTGCTTTCCATTTCTGCTTTTGCACAGGTGGCGCCAGAACCGGGTAGATAATCCAGTCCTGTTTTTATCAGGAGCGATAAGGCTGACAATCTCCATCCATCTGAATCACATGGAGTCACAGATATTCCCCACTTGAACACTTCAAAAGGAGAGCTAATATCTACCTGGTGGGAGGAAGAAAACCATAACAATAAGCAGATGACAGTCTGCACGATATCTGGGGCAAAAGGTACACAAAGAAAGAGAGAGGAAAAAGGGACATTTTGTAACCGTATCTAGGATGCTATTTCTCAGTCTCTTACTATATACTGGGTTCCCTTGGAGGAAGGAATTAGGGAGACCAAGACTACAATCAGGCATTATTCCTGTTCAGACCACTATTTGCAGCAGCATCCATTACTTGAGTAAAGAGGTTCTATGGCACATTATCTAAAGTAAAGGAAACATTAGCTTGAGTTAGGACTTGCTAACCATAGTGCTTAATGCTTACCATAGTTACCAAAATGACTTACTGTAGCGTATTTATCAAACGCAGCAGTGAATCAATTGTAGACGGTCTAAATGTGAAATTCCCTTGCCTTTTTATTTTATTTGAATAGGCAAGTCAGTTAAGAACAAATTCTTATTTTCAATGACAGCCTAGGAACAGTGGGTTAGCTGCCTTGTTCAGGTCAGTGGCAGAAAGACAGATTTTTACCTTGTCAGCTCGAGGATTCGAACCCTGTCGCGTTGATGAATTTTTGCAAATCCAGTCAGTTATCCACGTTGATTCAACGTCATCACGTAGATTTTTTTGTTGGGAAATGACATGGAAACCATATTGATTCAACCAGTTTTTACCCAGTGGGTTACCTCTATTGCTCCGCACCCTGCCTCCCATCATACCTACATCAGCCTTGATCGTTCTGTTCCCCTCTTCCTCTCGTTCCTCTGTAAAGTGATCTCACTTTAAAGCAACCCGAGAGGAAGGTCTCAATGCATCACGCCCATCGATAATCACCTGATTGCGCCTCTCTCTGCTTTCGCAAAAAGATACTTTCAATTAGTGGGAATAATCACCAAAGTTGCACCAAATTGGCTGTGAGTCACACGTAATTGTTGTTGCTTACTTTCCCTGACTGAACTTATGTTCTGACTCCTTCTTTCTCAATTTGTGGGTGGTTTTATTGTCCATTAAGAAGCACCATCTGCCTGGGAGCCTTCACACGCCAGGTCGCACATGCACACCACACAGGGGTCCACATCCGGCTCCCCACTCAACAACACTTCTCTAAAATACTCAGCAGGGGGGAAAAAAACGCAAGAGAGAAAAAAAAATCTAAATTAAAAAATAATCACATTGCCCTCATCACCATGACGATTCCATCAGAGATTCAAGACTTCAAAGATGTGAGTATTGGGCACAGTTGTGCATTTTTTAAATCAAATCAAATTGCATTTGTCACATGCGCTGATTACGACAGGTGTAGCGGGGCTATATACAGGGGGTACCAGTACAGAGTCAATGTGTCAATGTGTGGGAGGCACTGGTGTGAAGGTAATTGAGGTATTGTAGGTAGAGTTATTAACGTGGCTATGCATAGATAATAACAGAGAGTAGCAGCAGTGTGTGTGGGGGGGGGGGGGAATGCAAATAGTCTGGGTTGCCATTTGATTAGCTGTTCAGGAGTCATGGTTTGGGGGTAGGAGCTGTTTAGAAGCCTCTTGAACCTAGACTTGGCACTAGGTTCAAGAGGCGGTTCCGCTTGCCGTGCGGTAGCAGAGAGTCTACAGTCTATGACTAGGGTTGCTGGAATCTCTGACAATTTTTAGGGCCTTCCTCTGACACCTCGTGGTATAGAGGTCCTGGGTGGCAGGAAGCTTGGCCCCAGTGATGTACTGGGCCGTACGCACTACCCTCTGTAGTGCCTTTGCGGGCGGAGGCCGAGCAGTTGCCATACCAGGCAGTGATGCAACCCATCATAATGCTCTTAATGGTGCAGCTGTAGAACCGTTTGAGCATCTGAGGACTCATGCCAAATCTTTTCAGTCTCCTGAGGGGGAATAAGTTTTGTCGTGCCCTCTTCACGACTGTCTTGGTGTGCTTGGACCAGGTTAGTTTGTTTGTGATGTGGATGCCAAAGAACTTGAAGCTCTCAACCTGCTCCACTGCAGCCCCATCAATGAGAATGGAGGCATGCTCGGGCCTCCTTTTCCTGCAGTCCACAATCATCTGCTTTGTCTTGATCACGTTGAGGGAGAGGTTGTTGTCCTTGCACCACACAGTCAGGTCTTTGACCTCCCTGTAGACGGTGTCATCATTGTTGGTGATCAGGTCTACCACTGTTGTGTCATCAGCAAACTTAATGATGCTGTTGGAGTCGTTTCTGGTCGTGCAGTCATGAGTGAACAGGGTGTACAGGAGGGGACTAAGTACGTACCCCTGAGGGGACCCGTGTTGAGGATCAGTGTGGGAGATGTGTTGTTACCTACCCTCACCACCTGGGGGCGGCCCGTCAGTAAGTCCAGGATCCAGAAGCAGAGGGAGGTGTTTAGTCCCAGGGTCCTTAGCTTAGTGATGAGCTTTGAGGGCACTATGGTGTTGAACACTGAACTGTAGTCAATGAATAGCGTTCTCACATAGGTGTTCCTTTTGTCCAGGTGTGAAAGGGCAGTGTGGAGTGCAATAGAGATTGCATCGTCTATGGATTTGTTGGTGCGTTATGCAAATTGGAGTGAGTCTAGGGTTTCTGGGATAATGGTGTTGATGTGAGCCATGACCAGCCTTTCAAAGCATTTCATGGCTACAGACATGAGTGCTACGGGTCGGTAGTCATTTAGGCAGGTTACCTTGGTGTTCTTGGGCACAGGGACTAAAGTGGTCTACTAGAAATATGCTGGTATTACAGACTCAGGTAGGTAGAGGCTGAAAATGTCAGTGAAGACACTTGCCAGTTGGTCAGTGCATGCTCGGAGTACACGTCCTGGTAATCCGACTGGCTCATCGGCTGCAGAAAGCGTGATCACACAGTCGTACAGAACAGCTGATGCTCTCATGTCTGTTTCAGTGTTATTTACCTCGAAGCGAGCATAGAAATTATTTAGCTTGTTTGGTAGGCTCATGTCACTGGGCAGCTCTCGGCTGTGCTTCCCTTTGTATTCTATAATAGTTTGCAAGCCCTGCCACATTCGACAAGCATCGGAGTCGGTGAAGTACGATTCTATCTTAGTCCTGTATTGATGCTTTGCCTGTTTGATGGTTCGTCTGAGGGCATAGCGGGATTTCTTATAAGCTTCCGGGTTAGAGTCCCGTTCCTTGCAAGCGGCAGCTCTACCCTTTAGCTCAGTGCGAATGTTGCCTGTAATCCATGGCTTCTGGTTAGGGTATGTATGTACAGTCACTGTGGGGACAACGTCCTCAATGCACTTATTGTTAAAGCCAGTGACTGATGTGGTGTACTCCTCAATGCCATTGGAAGAATTCCGCAACATATTCCAGTCCGTGCTAGCAAAAGTGTCTTGTAGTTTAACATCTGCTTCATCTGACCACTTTTTTATAGACTGAGTCACTGGTGCTTCCTGCTTTAATTTTAGCTTGTAAGCAGGAATCAGGAGGATAGAGTTATGGTCAGATTTTCCAAATGGAGGACGAGGTATAGCTTTGTACGCATCTCTATGTGTGGAGTAAAGGTGGTCTAGAATTTTTCTCTCTCTGTTTGCACATTTAACATGCTGATGGTAATTAGGTTAAACTGATTTAAGTTTCCCTGCATTAAATGCCTGGCCACTAGGAGCGCTGCCTCTGGATGAGCGTTTTCCTGTTTGCTTGTGGCGGAATACAGATCATTGAGTGCGGTTTTAGTGCCAGCATTGGTCTGTGGTCGTATGGAGACAGCAACGAAAATAGAGATGAAAACGCTCTAGGTAGATAGTGTGGTCTACAGCTTATCATGAGATACTCTACCTCAGGTGAGCAAAACCCTGAGACATCGTGCACCAGCTATTGTTTACAAATATGCATATGCCCCCGCCCCGTATCTTACCAGAGGCTGCTGTTAGGTTAGGCTGTACTCTCAACATTTTATAAGGTCTTAACAGGTACAGTAGCAGGCCATTCTGGCTGTATTTTAAGTTCTGATGCTGAGATGTGCTGTCTGTTGCGGATCACCATTTTCCGAAGTCACCCGAAAATAATTTGGCCACAAACAGTGCCTTCAGAAACATTACATTTACATTTAAGTCATTTAGCAGACGCTCTTATCCAGAGCGACTTACAAATTGGTGCGTTCACCTTAAGACATCCAGTGGAACAGCCACTTTACAATAGTGCATCTAAATCTTTTAAGGGGGGGTGAGAAGGATTACTTTATCCTATCCTAGGTATTCCTGAAAGAGGTGGGGTTTCAGGTGTCTCCGGAAGGTGGTGATTGACTCCGCTGTCCTGGCGTCGTGAGGGAGTTTGTTCCACCATTGGGGGGCCAGAGCAGCGAACAGTTTTGACTGGGCTGCGCGGGAACTGTACTTCCTCAGTGGTAGGGAGGCGAGCAGGCCAGAGGTGGATGAACGCAGTGCCCTTGTTTGGGTGTAGGGCCTGATCAGAGCCTGGAGGTACTGAGGTGCCGTTCCCCTCACAGCTCCGTAGGCAAGCACCATGGTCTTGTAGCGGATGCGAGCTTCAACTGGAAGCCAGTGGAGAGAGCGGAGGAGCGGGGTGACGTGAGAGAACTTGGGAAGGTTGAACACCAGACGGGCTGCGGCGTTCTGGATGAGTTGTAGGGGTTTAATGGCACAGGCAGGGAGCCCAGCCAACAGCGAGTTGCAGTAATCCAGACGGGAGATGACAAGTGCCTGGATTAGGACCTATTACACCCCTGACATCGTAAAATTAGATACATTCTGCTGTTAGTATTGATAAAACATGAAAATGGTCTCTGTGATGACACTCACAGTGACTCTACATGTTAGAAAGGCATGTTTGTTCTACTACAGAAGGTGGAGAGACCAACCTGCCCCTGTCTGAGAGACCAACCTGCCCCGGTCTGAGAGACCAACCTGCCCCGGTCTGAGAGACCAACCTGCCCCGGTCTGAGAGACCAACCTGCCCCGGTCAGAGAGACCAACCTGCCCCGGTCAGAGAGACCAACCTGCCCCGGTCAGAGAGACCAACCTGCCCCTGTCAGAGAGACCAACCTGCCCCTGTCAGAGAGACCAACCTGCCCCTGTCAGAGAGACCAACCTGCCCCTGTCAGAGAGACCAACCTGCCCCTGTCAGAGACCAACCTGCCCCTGTCAGAGACCAACCTGCCCCTGTCAGAGACCAACCTGCCCCTGTGTCAGAGACCAACCTGCCCCTGTCTGAGAGACCAACCTGCCCCTGTCTGAGAGACCAACCTGCCCCTGTCTGAGAGACCAACCTGCCCCTGTCTGAGAGACCAACCTGCCCCTGTCTGAGAGACCAACCTGCCCCTGTCAGAGAGACCAACCTGCCCCTGTCAGAGAGACCAACCTGCCCCTGTCAGAGAGACCAACCTGCCCCTGTCAGAGAGACCAACTTGCCCCTGTCAGAGAGACCAACCTGCCCCTGTCAGAGAGACCAACCTGCCCCTGTCAGAGAGACCAACCTGCCCCTGTCAGAGAGACCAACCTGCCCCTGTCAGAGAGACCAACCTGCCCCTGTCTGAGAGACCAACCTGCCCCTGTCTGAGAGACCAACCTGCCCCTGTCTGAGAGACCAACCTGCCCCTGTCTGAGAGACCAACCTGCCCCTGTCTGAGAGACCAACCTGCCCCTGTCTGAGAGACCAACCTGCCCCTGTCTGAGAGACCAACCTGCCCCTGTCTGAGAGACCAGCCTGCCCCTGTCTGAGACCAACCTGCCCCTGTCTGAGAGACCAACCTGCCCCTGTCTGAGAGACCAACCTGCCCCCGTCTGAGAGACCAACCTGCCCCTGTCTGAGAGACCAACCTGCCCCTGTCTGAGAGACCAACCTGCTCCTGTCTCCAGCCGGTGCTGCCACATGGTTCGGTGCTGCCACATGAAAGTACTCATACCCCTTGAATTATTCAACATTTTGTTGTTACACCCTGAATAAAAAATGGATTAAACACAAAATACCCCATAATGACAAAGTGAAACTGTGTCAATACTTTGTAGAATCACCTTTGGCAGCTTTTCCAGCTGTGATTTTTTTCTGGGGTAGTCTCTAAGAGCTTTCCACACCTGGATTGTGCAACATTTCCCGATTATTATTTTCAAAATTCTTCAAGCTCTTTCTAATTGGTTTTGATCATTGCTAAGCAACGATTTTCAGGTATTACCATAGATTTAAGCAACTCCAGTGTAGATTTGGCCTTGTGTTTTAGTTTATTGTCCTGCTGAAAGGTGAATTCATCTCCCAGTGTCTGGTGGAAAGCAAACCCCCCCCCCACCCCCCAAAAGAATCCTGTAGGATTTTGCCTGTGCTTATCTCCATTCTGTTTATTTTATATCTTGAAATCTCCACATTCCTTAACCATTACAAACCATTACAACTACCACGCTTGAAAATATGGAGTATGGTACTTAGTAATATATTGTATTGGATTTGCCCCAAACATAACACTTTGTACTCCGGACAAAAAGTTGCAGTATTACTTTAGTGCTTTGTTGCAAACAGGATGCAGGTTTAGGAACATTTTTATTCTGTACAGTCTTCTGTCACGGGTTACTAGGAGTGGTGGGTAGGAGTCAGGTGCAGAGAACAGAGGGTTTACTAGGAGTGGTGGGTAGGAGTCAGGCGCAGAGAACAGAGGGGTTACTAGGAGTGGTGGGTTGGAGTCAGGCGCAGAGAACAGAGGGGTTACTAGGAGTGGTGGGTAGGAGTCAGGCGCAGAGAACAGAGGGTTTACTAGGAGTGGTGGGTAGGAGTCAGGCGCAGAGAGCAGAGGGGTTACTAGGAGTGGTGGGTAGGAGTCAGGCGCAGAGAACAGAGGGTTCAGTGATTTGTAGATTTATTTCTCCGACACAAAACGGTCACGCCAAATACAGGGAGCATAAACACTGACTTGCCCAAACACAGGGCAAACGATCCGGAGAACAATGAAAACACATCCACAACCGACAGAGAACACAAATAATCCCGCACAAACCTAAGCGTCCTAACAGGCTCAAATAGACCAAAAATCAAGAAACACAAACAGGTGCAACTAATAAGACTAAATTAACAGAAAAGGAAAAAGGGATCAGTGGCGGCTAGTAGATCGGCGACGAGGACCGCCGAGCACCACCTGACCAGGCAGGGGAGCCACCTTCGGAGGGAGTCGGGACATCTTCCTTCTTTTCACTCTGTCAATCGTCAGTTTTCTCCTATCACTGCCTATATCTTTGTAGGGACGGGTAGTGACTGGGTGTATTGATACATCATCCAAGGGTCTGCTTTTTATTGTTACCCATTTACCAATAGGTGCCCTTTGCGAGGCATTAGAAAACCTCCCTGGTCTTTGTGGTTGTTGAACCTGTGCTTGAAATTCAGTGCTCGACTGAGGAAATATCCACATTTATAAACACAGGGTCGCATTTTGTTATTTGAGAAATTTTTAGTTAATTCTGAGGGGAAGGTTGTGCAAATTTAACAGTACAAGGGGAGGATTGTGTGAAATTTGAGTAAACAGCAGGTACCTCTTTGTATGTGCAATTGTTTTGTTGAAGTCCACAAGTGTGTACGTGTGTGTACGTGTGTGTGCACGTGTGTGCGTGTGTGCCTGCCCGCGTGCGCACAGAACCATATGTCTGCAAAAACATGAATTCAATCAAGAGGGAATAACACATAGGGAAAACACTCAATGATGACAGGAACCGTTTCCCTGCCTGTGAGTTTTATAACTTCATGCAGCTCACCACCCATCCCTCTATGGCGCCAGAGAGCCTAGGGGATCATAAACTGTCTCCCCAAACTCCCAGTGACCTCTGCTACTAGGCCACCGATATGTTACTTAGGTGTGCTGCCTCCTAGCAACCTCCCAACAGTCCTTCTGCCTGCTCAGGACAGAGCCTCCTCAGTCTCTCTCCAAGTGGACAAGGGGGATGGAATACGTTGGCAGAAGTGAGTGATGTTGTTATTGTGCATTTACTGTTGGTTCTTACTATTGCTAGTTGTAAATAGTAGTCTGATGCGATGTGTTATACAGTCCTTTGCTTCTGTCACTATCTCCTTACACAGTTAATATGATTATTGCTCTCGTGCTATTAGTCCTTCCTTCTCGTGCTATGTTTATTAGTATATTCATTCACACATTTTCTCTGTACAGAACCACGTCCAGCTCATATGTGCTCTGGAAATAAAGTCATTAAGTTTGTGTAACTCTGTGAGGTTGCCTTATTCCTCTGACCGGGTAAGGTGTCAGTGAATCACAGACCAGCCCAACCCGGAGAACCACTGCTGCTCTGTCAATGGTGTTAACAATGAATCACTTACAGTCCCTCTTCTTAGATTGCCTATGATGGGAGGAACAGGATGTGGAATTGATGCATTGATTTGCACTCGGTTTCATCATCATCATCTGCCTTGTTCACTTACCTCAAAGTGGTCTGACATGATGGTCTGAAAGTCATTCATAGATATTCAGGTGTCCTGTAGATCTCCTGAGCCTGGTCTCTAGACATGCTCCTCTCTCTGACCTAAGCCTCCCAGGAGCTGTAATTCTGCCTGCGTCGTGGCACTGCCAGTGTTATCCTCTCGAAGTGATAATCTTCTGTCCTTTATCTGCTGTGATTCGTACTGTTGTTCTGACACAGACAAAGAGGGCAGAGCATACACATACAAAAGACAATGTACTGATGCACACGAACATCCTTAACATCATCCCTGCCTAGGCTCACCGTACGTATGTCCCCATTACCAGTAAAACATGATCAAAAACCTATTTATTTCACTTACTTGCTGTGCTGTTTCGTTGTTCATTTGTTTAGTCTCAACCGGGATTTCATCATACATGTCAAGCAGTGAAGTTTCAGCTCTGTCTGTCCATGGCCACTCTTCCTCGGTGTGCACTGGCACTGTGTCCGTTTCCATCCTGTGTCTAACATTTGAGGAAAACTCTGTTTCTTGTCTGCATCGAAGTAGCGGTCCTTATACCAAGCATCAAGCATGGTGGCGACACAGTAAAGAGGCTCAGAGAATGCCACCGAATCGCTTGTTCACTTCCTCGAGTACTTTTGCAAGTTTCAACCCCACAGTCTGCTTCGGCAGTTTTGTTGAGCGTTTCATCTGCTGCAGATGCAGACGATTCGCTTATTTCTTGAGTTCGAATGGCGCTAGGAGTGTGTTCATGTTTCCAAGTTTCATGTTCATGTTTCCATGTTTCCATGTTCTCAAATGCCATTGAAATGGCAGTAGTGGTATGAGAACCAGCACATTCTTGAGCATGTAATACAGCTTTCCTCAGTACGAGATCCTCGTCAACACACTGTGCTGTCAGACTCATGCTCATGAGGCTGACATCTGTTCCAAATGTCAGTCGTGAAGCAGTGACGCCCATAGCCATTATCTTGATGTTAACTGATTTCGCCTTTGAGTTGTCTTTTCTGCTTTCTGTGTAGCGCTGTATTTTTCACGGCGCCATTACATCATATACCTACATTATATAGGTATGCACGTCAGCTTTGACATCAGCGTTAAACTGACATCGGGCCGATGCCGATGTTGGCATTTTAAGCTAATATTGTCCGTCTGATGTACTTACCGATATATCGTGCATCCCTAACTAATTGTGTATGTTTCTTCATGTAAGGTACATTTCAACATTAGAAAACAGCCTTTTGGTCCATGTGTTGGGATATAAAGGAAAGGTGTATTCTTAGTCATAAGGATGCCTACACCTCTGTTAGTACTACAGTAGGTGGCAGCATAGGCCTCTCAAGCCAACTCGTCCTTACATATACACATCCTTTCAAAAGTTTGGGGTCACTTAGAAATGTCCTTGTTTTTAAAAAGGAAAGCACGTTGTTGTCCATTAAAATAACATTAAATTGATCAGAAATACAGTGTAGACATTGTCAATGTTGTAAATGACCATTGTAGCTGGAAAGCGGCAGATTTTTAATGGAATATCTACATAGGCATACATAGGCCCATTATCAGCTGTCACGACCGTCTGAAGAAGTAGACAAAAGCGCAGCGTGGTGAGCGTATATTACTTTATTTATATAAATGACGCCAACAAAACAAGAAACAAAGAATCGACGTGAAGCTTACGAGGGCTATAGTGCCACTAACAAATAACTTCCCACCATAACAAAAGGGAAAAAGACTTCCTAAGTATGATTCCCAGTCAGAGACAACGATAGACAGCTGTTGAGAATCTGGAGCATCAACATTTGTGGGTTTGATTACATTCTCAAAATGGCCAGAACCAAAGAACTTTCTTCTGAAACTCAGTCTATTTTTGTTCTGAGAAATGAAGGCTATTCCATGTGAGAAATTGCCAAGAAACTGAAGATCTCGTACAATCTGTGTCCTACTCCCTTCACAGAACCGCGCAAACTGGCCCTAACCAGAATAGAAAGAGTAGTGGGAGGCCCCAGTGCACAACTGAGCAAGAGGACAAGTACATTAGAGTGGCAGTTTCATTAAACTGCCAAACATCAGCCTCAACGTCAACAATGAAGAGGCGACTCCGGGATGCTGGCCTTCTAGGCAGAGTTGCAAAGAAAAAGACAAATCTCCGACTGGCCAATAAAAATAAAATATTTAGATGGGCAAAAAAACACAGACACTGGACAGAGGAACTCTGCCTAGAAGGCCAGCATCCTGGAGTGGACTCTTCAAAAACAAGGACATTTCTAAGTGACCCCAAACTTTTGAACGGTGGTGTATATATATTTTTTTTAAGTAATTCTTGCAGAAAAACCATATCTGTTGACAGTCTCTTTTAAGTGTTCAAGAACCATATGCTTTTTCTTTCCTTTCAGAACAGGTGTATATATACTGAGATCATGTGACAGATCATGTGTTACTTATATTGATTGCACACAGGTGGACTTAATTTTGTGACTTCTGAAGGTAATTGTTTGCACCAGATCTTATTTAGGGGCTTCATAGCAAAGGGGGTGAATCCATATGCACACACCACTTTTCTGTTTTCATTTTTTATTAAGTTATTTTTTTCCATTTCACATCACCAAATTGGACTATTTTGTGTATGTCCATTACAGGAAATACAAATAAAAATACATTTAAATTACAGGTGGTAACACAACAAAATAGGAAAAATGCCAAAGGGGGTGAATACTTTTGCAAGGCACTGCAGATGGAGACATCTTCCGGGTTGGAGCGAGCGGTCGCATCCGCGCTTCGGTCTGCTTCGGTCTGCAGGTTGTATAACTTTTCATTACATTTCATTACATTTCATTATAGTACAACGGTTTGATTTGTCTAATCTTAGCAATTTCTTCTTAGCTAGCTACATAGCCGTCTTTGTATCAAAGATAATTGCGTAATTATCGTATTTCGTCGTCCTCCTATCTGCCCAGCAGCTAGCCAGCTAGCAAACGTTCACCGTCTACCGTAGCACTGTAGTAACTATCACACTCAACTGAACGACTTGATTAGTGTAGTGTTAGCTAGCTACATAGTTGTCTTTGCTGTCTTCGTATCCAAGATAATTGTGTAGTTTAGAGTGTGTAGTCTTAGAGCGATTATCTTAATTTACCGAGGTGAGCTAGCCAGCTATTTGTCGTCCTTGACGTAGGAGTCACTCCTAGCTAGCCAACAGCTAGCCAACGTCTACTGAATAGAACTTTCGCATTCCGGTCGCATTCCGCTTCGCTCCACAGGTAGTATCACATTTTAATTTCATTACAGTCCAAACGGTGTGATTTGTTTGATCGTAGCTAGCTACATAGCTAGCTACATAGCCGTCTTTGTTTCAAAGATAATTGTGTAGTCTAGAGCGATTTTCTAGGTTAGCTAGCCAGCTATTGTCGTTCTTTTAACGCAACGTAACGTAATCAACACTGCTAGCTAGCCAGCTAGCCCCCGAATAGCAGCATTGTACAAACTTTACACTCAACGGAACAACTTGATTATTGTAGTGTCAACAACGCAGCCACTGCCAGCTAGCCTACAAAGTCAACAACGCAGCCACTGCCAGCTAGCCTACCTCAGCAGTACTGTATCATTTTAATAATTTTAGTCAATTAGATTCTTGCTACGTAAAGCTTAACTTTCTGAACATTCGAGACGTGTAGTCCACTTGTCATTCAATCTCCTTTGCATTAGCGTAGCCTCTAGCCTGTCAACTATGTGTCTGTCTATCCCTGTTCTCTCCTCTCTGCACAGACCATACAAACGCTCCACACCCGGCAAGGCCGCGTCCACCTAACCTGGTGGTCCCAGCGCGCCTGACCCACGTGGAGTTCCAGGTCTCCGGTAGCCTCTGGAACTGCCGATCTGCGGCCAACAAGGCAGAGTTCATCTCAGCCTATGCCGCCCTCCAGTCCCTCGACTTCTTGGCACTGACGGAAACATGGATCACCACAGACAACACCGCTACTCCTCTGCTCTCTGCTCGTCCGCCCACGTGTTCTCGCACACCCCGAGAGCTTCTGGTCAGCGGGGTGGTGGCACCGGGATCCACATCTCTCCCAAGTGGTCATTCTCTCTTTCTCCCCTTACCCATCTGTCTATCGCCTCTCCTTGAATTCCATGCTGTCACAGTTACCAGCCCTTTCAAGCTTAACATCCTATCATTTATCGCCCTCCAGGTTCCTCGGAGAGTTCATCAATGAGCTTGATGCCTTGATAAGCTCCTTTCCTGAGGACGGCTCACCTCTCACAGTTCTGGGCGACTTTAACCTCCCCACGTCTACCTTTGACTCATTCCTCTCTGCCTCCCTTCTCCAATCCTCTCCTCTTTTATTACCTCACCCTCTCACCTTCCCCCCCTACTCACAAGGCAGGCAATAAACCCTAGGCCTCATCTTTTACTAGATGCTGTTCTTCCACTAACCTCATTGCAACTCCTCCAAGTCTCCGACCACTACCTTGTATCCTTTTTCCTCTCGCTCTCATCCAACACTTCCCACACTGCCCCTACTCGGATGGTATCGCGCCGTCCCAACCTTCGCTCTCTCTCCCCCGCTCATCTCTCTCTCCTTCCATCCTATCATCTCCCTCTGCTCAAACCTTCTCCAACCTATCTCTGATTCTGCCTCCTCAACCCTCCTCTCCTCCCTTTCTGCATCCTTTGACTCTCTGTCCCCTATCCTCCACAGGCCGCTCGGTCCTCCTCCGCTCCGTGGCTCGACGACTCATTGCGAGCTCACAGAACAGGAGGCTCCGGGCAGCCGAGCGGAAATGGAGGAAAACTTCGCCTCCCTGCGGACCTGGCATCCTTTCACTCCCTCCTCTCTACATTTTCCTCCTCTGTCTCTGCTGCTAAAGCCACTTTCTACCACTCTAAATTCAAGCATCTGCCTCTAACCCTAGGAAGCTCTTTGCCACCTTCTCCTCCCCTCCTGAATCCTCCTCCTCCCCCCTCCTCCTCTCTGCAGATGACTTCGTCAACCATTTTGAAAAGAAGGTCGACGACACCCGATCCTCGTTTGCTAAGTCAAACGACACCGCTGGTTCTGCTCACACTGCCCTACCCTGTGCTCTGACCTCTTTCTCCCCTCTCTCTCAGATGACATCTCGCGTCTTGTGACGGCCGCCGCCCAACAACCTGCCCGCTTGACCCTATCCCCTCCTCTCTTCTCCAGACCATTTCGTGACCTTCTCCCTTACCTCACCTCGCTCATCAACTCATCCCGACCGCTGGCCTAAATCCTCCCGTCTTCAAGAGAGCGAAGTTGCACCCTTCTGAAAAAACCTACACTCGATCCCTCCGATGTCAACAACTACAGACCAGTATCCCTTCTTTCTTTCTCTCCAAAACTCTTGAACGTGCCGTCCTTGGCCAGCTCTCCGCTATCTCTCTCAGAATGACCTTCTTGATCCAAATCAGTCAGGTTTCAAGACTAGTCATTCAACTGAGACTGCTCTTCTCTGTATCACGGAGGCACTCTGCACTGCTAAAGCTAACTCTCTCTCCTCAGCTCTCATCCTTCTAGACCTATCGGCTGCCTTGATACTGTGAACCATCAGATCCTCCTCTCCACCCTCTCCGAGTTGGGCATCTCCGGCGCGGCCCATGCTTGGATTGCGTCCTACCTGACAGGTCGCTCCTACCAGGTGGCGTGGCGAGAATCTGTCTCCTCACCACGCGCTCTCACCACTGGTGTCCCCAGGGCTCTGTTCTAGGCCCTCTCCTATTCTCGCTATACACCAAGTCACTTGGCTCTGTCATAACCTCACATGGTCTCTCCTATCATTGCTATGCAGACGACACACAATTAATCTTCTCCTTTCCCCCCTCTGATGACCAGGTGGCGAATCGCGTCTGCATGTCTGGCAGACATATCAGTGTGGATGACGGATCACCACCTCAAGCTGAACCTCGGCAAGACGGAGCTGCTCTTCCTCCCGGGGAAGGACTGCCCGTTCCATGATCTCGCCATCACGGTTGACAACTCCATTGTGTCCTCCTCCCAGAGCGCTAAGAACCTTGGCGTGATCCTGGACAACACCCTGTCGTTCTCAACTAACATCAAGGCGGTGGCCCGTTCCTGTAGGTTCATGCTCTACAACATCCGCAGTACGACTCTGCCTCACACAAGCGGCGCAGGTCCTAATCCAGGCACTTGTCATCTCCCCGTCTGGATTACTGCAACTCGCTGTTGGCTGGGCTCCTGCCTGTGCCATTAACCCCTACAACTCACCCAGAACGCCGCAGCCCGTCTGGTGTTCAACCTTCCCAAGTTCTCTCACGTCACCCCGCTCCCCTCCGTCGGCCAGTTGAAGCTCGCATCCGCTACAAGACCATGGTGCTTGCCTACGGAGCTGTGAGGGGAACGCACCTCAGTACCTCCAGGCTCTGATCAGGCCCTACACCCAAACAAGGACATTACGTTCATCCACCTCTGGCCTGCTCGCCTCCCTACCACTGAGGAAGTACAGTTCCCGCTCAGCCCAGTCAAAACTGTTCGCTGCTCTGGCCCCCAATGGTGGAACAAACTCCCCCACGACGCCAGGACAGCGGAGTCAATCACCACCTTCCGGAGACACCTGAAACCCACCTCTTTAAGGAATACCTAGGATAGGATAAAGTAATCCTTCTCACTCACCCCCCTTAAAAGACTTAGATGCACTATTGTAAAAGTGGCTGTTCCACTGGATGTCATAAGGTGAAAGCACCAATTTGTAAGTCGCTCTGGATAAGAGCGTCTGCTAAATGACTTAAATGTTAAATGAGACGTAAATCCAACAAACTGGAATAAAAGCCAGACTGTCACGAGTCGGTCTTCTAGCCATCGCCAATCCACCTTTCATTTTCCATTTGTTTTGTCTTGTCTTCCTGCACACCTGGTTTACATCACCTACTAATTAACTTCTTGCGTCGAGCCAACCCGGATCCGGTATCATGACTACAGCCTCAAGCCCATTACCATAACGCAACGTTAACTATTCATGAAAATCGCAAATGAAATGAAATCAATATGCTAGCTCTCATGTTTAGCCTTTTGTTAACAACACTGTCATCTCAGATTTAAAAAATATGCTTCTCTACCATAGCAAACTAGCATTTAGCATTTAGCATTAGCATTTAGCGTTAGCATTAGCAGGCAACATTTTCACAAAAACCAGCAAAAACATTCAATAAATCATTTACCTTTGAAGAACTTCGGATGTTTTCAATGAGGAGACTCTCAGTTAGATAGCAAATGTTTAGTTTTTCCTGAAAGATTTTTTGTGCAGGAGAAATCGGTCCGTTTGGTGCGTCACGTTTGGCTACCAAAAAAACCCGAAAATTCAGTTATCCAAACGCCAAACTTTTTTCCAAATTAACTCCATAATATCGACTGAAACATGGCAAACGTTGTTTAGAACCAATCCCCAAGGTGTTTTTCACATATCTCTTCAATTATGTATCGTTCCTGGAAGTATCCTTCTCCTTCTGTATCGCAAGGTAAAATGAATGCCACTGGGAATTACGCACCAATTTAGACAAAGGACACCGGACGGCCCCCTGGCAAATGTAGTCTCTTATGGCCAATCTTCCAATGATATGCCTACAAATACGTCACAATGCTGCAGACATCTTGGACGAACGGCAGAGCGCATAAGCTCGTTCACAGCATATTCACAGCCATGTAAGGAAACCAGAGTAGAACAGAGCGTCAGAAATCCTGCTAATTTCCTGTTCGAAGTTTCATCTTGGTTTCGCCTGTAAAATCAGTTCTGGGGCACTCACCGATAATATCTTTGCAGTTTTGAAAACGTCAGAGTGTTTTCTTTCCAAAGCTGGCAATTATATGCATAGTCGAGCATCTTTTCGTGACAAAATATTGCGCTTAAAACGGGCACGTTTTTTTATCCAATAATGACATAGCACCCCCATAGGTTGAAGAGGTTTTAACATGTGTATTGTTTATTGTCAAGCTTGGCACACTTCCGACTGGTTTGCGCCGGGTTTTGTTTTACCCGTGCTTAATAATGGCAGCCGGTACTTTGTACTTGGGTTTTGTACTTTTGCTGCCTCACTTGTTCTGTGGGCATTTGTTTTGTGACGCGGTTGCGTTCTGTATTATGATTGTAAAGTGCTTTGTCCATTCATCTCTGCTCTCCTGCGCCTGACTTCCATGCACCAGCTACACCCACCATTGACACAGACTAAGTCAGTTGCACAGATGGAACTATCCAAGCAGAAGATCTCCTTCAAAATGTTGATATTTGGTTGAGTTGACGACCAAACACAATTCAATATCCAGTTTGTCTAACAAAAAAAATATGAATGTCTCCATCTTAACCAAAAATGTAAGTTAATGAATATGAGTAAATCTGATCAAACTTGAAATGCACTTCAAATAAAGTTTGATTTGATTTATTCCTATTCTTTAACTTGCATTTTTGGTTGAGATGAAGACGTGAATCCGACATAATAATGATTAACTTGAAGACTACATTTCAAGTCAACCAAAGCTCGAAACCTTAGGCCTATCTGTCTTGTCTCTTTTTAGTTGAACCCTGGGCTGAATTGAAACAATAGCTGTTGATGACTTTGCAAATGCTATATAAAAAGGATCATTCATTGCACGACTTTTAAAGTATGGTTACATTTAATTAGCTCTACGAAGTGAAATCTACCATTTGGAATGACTTCGATAGCAACGGTGAGTATATTTAGCAATTAAGAGATCTCTCAATAATCATTCTCACAATAGCACATTGGTAGTAGTCAGTGTCAAATATCAAAGTTAAGCAGAGCTGGGCTTGGTTAAAAACCTGGTAGTGGATATAACGTTGAAGATCTGATGTTGTTTCAAAGGTAGAAATACAACAATTTACACAAGGTTTGTCTACATAGAAAATTGGTTACAATGATTGCGTAATTCTACGGCTTAAATTTCGCCCTCAAAACAATTTATTTTCCACGTAGATTCCACATCATAATACGTTGACAAATACGTTAAACAGTTTGTGGCCAGTGGGATGTCCATAAGAAAATGTAAAACTGAAGGATGCAGCCGCAGATAAAACCCAAACAGGTCAGTCTGTCGTAGCAGATCTAACCCTTGAAATGTGAAGGTGACGTTACAATTCAACAGCCTCCGACACCCACCAGCCTACCGCTGTCTTAGTTGTCACAGCAATTTGAAGTGAAGTGAAATAATTAAACATAAGGGGCACTTTTGAGATCTTTGGCATCATAAAAATACATACAAATTACATTTAGGCTAGAAGAGAATGGGGACCTTTGGGTGACCGCTGTCTAATTCCAAAAACCCAAGATACCATTTCAATCCCAAATGAGGGTGCTGAGGATGAGCAGAGAGGAGGAAAGAGAGAGGCAAGACAATGAGGACATTGGATTGAGGAGCTGAGTTGTTATTATCACAACCCAATAACCTCCCAGTCTATTCTCCTTCCCCTCCTCATCCGTGGTGCTCATTACCCAGTGAATTATGAGTGAAAGCAGGCCAGGGAAACCGGAGCTCACCCTGGAAGGTCACTGGGTTCATTCTGCATTTTTAAACCCTACCTTACATACATACAGTGCCTTGCGAAAGTATTCGGCCCCCTTGAACTTTGCGACCTTTTGCCACATTTCAGGCTTCAAACATAAAGATATAAAACTGTATTTTTTTGTGAAGAATCAACAACAAGTGGGACACAATCATGAATTGGAACGACATTTATTGGATATTTCAAACTTTTTTAACAAATAAAAAACTGAAAAATTGGGCGTGCAAAATTATTCAGCCCCTTTACTTTCAGTGCAGCAAACTCTCTCCAGAAGTTCAGTGAGGATCTCTGAATGATCCAATGTTGACCTAAATGACTAATGATGATAAATACAATCCACCTGTGTGTAATCAAGTCTCCGTATAAATGCACCTGCACTGTGATAGTCTCAGAGGTCCGTTAAAAGCGCAGAGAGCATCATGAAGAACAAGGAACACACCAGGCAGGTCCGAGATACTGTTGTAAAGAAGTTTAAAGCCGCATTTGGATACAAAAAGATTTCCCAAGCTTTAAACATCCCAAGGAGCACTGTGCAAGCGATAATATTGAAATGGAAGGAGTATCAGACCACTGCAAATCTACCAAGATCTGGCCGTCCCTCTAAACTTTCAGCTCATACAAGGAGAAGACTGATCAGAGATGCAGCCAAGAGGCCCATGATCACTCTGGATGAACTGCAGAGATCTACAGCTGAGGTGGGACACTCTGTCCATAGGACAACAATCAGTTGTATATTGCACAAATCTGGCCTTTGTGGAAGAGTGGCAAGAAGAAAGCCATTTCTTAAAGATATCCATAGAAAGTGTCGTTTAAAGTTTGCCACAAGCCACCTGGGAGACACACCAAACATGTGGAAGAAGGTGCTCTGGTCAGATGAAACCAAAATTGAACTTTTTGGCAACAATGCAAAACGTTATGTTTGGCGTAAAAGCAACACAGCTCATCACCCTGAACACACCATCCCCACTGTCAAACATGGTGGTGGCAGCATCATGGTTTGGGCCTGCTTTTCTTCAGCAGGGACAGGGAAGATGGTTAAAATTGATGCGAAGATGGATGGAGCCAAATACAGGACCATTCTGGAAGAAAACCTGATGGAGTCTGCAAAAGACCTGAGACTGGGACGGAGATTTGTCTTCCAACAAGACAATGATCCAAAACATAAAACAAAATCTACAATGGAATGGTTCAAAAATAAACATATCCAGGTGTTAGAATGGCCAAGTCAAAGTCCAGACCTGAATCCAATCGAGAATCTGTGGAAAGAACTGAAAACTGCTGTTCACAAATGCTCTCCATCCAACCTCACTGAGCTCGAGCTGTTTTGCAAGGAGGAATGGGAAAAAAGGTCAGTCTCTCGATGTGCAAAACTGATAGAGACATACCCCAAGCGACTTACAGCTGTAATCGCAGCAAAAGGTGGCGCTACAAAGTATTAGCTTAAAGGGGGCTGAATAATTTTGCACGCCCAATTCTTCAGTTTTTGATTTGTTAAAAAAGTTTGAAATATCCAATAAATGTCGTTCCACTTCATGATTGTGTCCCACTTGTTGTTGATTCTTCACAAAAAAATACAGTTTTATATCTTTATGTTTGAAGCCTGAATTGTGGCAAAAGGTCGCAAAGTTCGAGGGGGCCGAATACTTTCGCAAGGCACTGTACATACACACTACACAGGGTAGTCATGCCATCTATATGATGGTGTGCTTCTCTGGAGGAGGTCAATGTTATCAAGGACGGAGAGCATTCATCAGTAATATAAGTCTTGTCTAAACAGGTTATATGCACCTCTTCACTTTACAGTGCCCAAGCTGTATTGAGAACAGAGGGAGACAGAGAACCAGAGATGCTTCGTGATATTTTCCTCATGACTTCTCCGTGCTTTGTTGACTATGAACATGCTCGTTTACCCGACCGTGGGACAGACTATGTTTGTTCCTACTGCTGATGATATCCGGAAATGTGCATGTACACCCTGGCCCATCTACTTTTGCTAGCCCTAATTTAAAATCCTGTGTTTTCTGCATAATAACACAAGAAGCTTATTACCTAAAATTGATCAATTGAAAGTGTGGGTTCACAGCTCCAATCCAGATGTGTTGGTCTTACTGGGACGTGGTTACGAAAGAGTGTTTTGAACACTGATGTTAACCTTTCTGGTTATAACCTTTTTCGGCAAGACAGATCTTCCAAAGGTGGTGGAGTGGCAAACTTTACCAAGGAACACCTTCAGTGCTTGGTTGTCTCCAACAAGTCTGTCCCAAAAGAAATTTGATTTGGTTGTAAGCTTTAAACTTTCAGATAGCTCTTTGTTGACTGTTGCTGGGTGCTATCATCCTCCATCAGCACCAGCCTGTACCCTACCTGCCCTAAACTCTCTCCTGGCCCCTTATACTAAATCTGAATTTCTCCTGCTAGGTGATCTAAACTGGGACATGCTTAAACCACCTGACCAAGTCCTAAAGCAATGGGACTCACTAAATCTTTCTCAGATTATTACCAATCCCACAAGACTCCAAACACCCAGAAAAGGCTACTCTCCTTGATGTTAACCTCACAAATAATCCTGATATGTATCCGTCTGGTGTTTTCTGTAATGACCTTAGTGATCACCGTTTTACAGCCTGTGTTCATAATGGCCGCTCAGTGAAATGACCTGTCCTGGTTTGTCATAGACGCTTGCTAAAAATGTTTAATGAGCAAGCCTTCATTCATGTCCTGGCCTCTGTAAATTGGTATAGAATCAGCTTGATGCCTGCTGTCGAAGACAGTTGGACCTTCTTTTTTTATATTTTCAGTGGTATTGTTAACACACGAGCCCCCATAAAGAAAATTTGAATTAAAAACAGGTTCAGCCCCTGGTTCGACCATGATCTGGCAGTTACTCCACCTCAAAAATTAAGTTTGGAGAAAGGCTTGGCACACGCATACTCAGGCTGACTGGCTCTCGTTCAGAAATACGTGCAGTCAGGCTATCCAGAAGGCCAAAGGTAGTTACTTTATGGAGCAGTTCTCTCTCTGTGGGTCTAACCCCAAGAAGATCTGGAAAATGGTTAAAGAGCTAGAGAATAAACCGTCCTCCTCACAGCTGCCCATGTCCCTTAATGTTGATGATGTGGTTGTTATTGACTAGGAACACATGGCTGGGCTCTTTAATCACCACTTCATTAAGTCAGGATTCCTATTTGACTCAGCCATACGTGCTTGCCCGTCCAACATTTCCTTATCCCCCACCCCTTCTAACAGGCCTAGCCCGGTGCCCCTAACCTTTTTCTCCCTGCCCCGCTACAAAATTTCTCCCTGCATGAGGTCACTGAGTCCGAGGTGCTAAAGGAGCGCTCTACAACAAAGCTTTCTTTGTGTCCAACAAGCTTACACTGCCCTTAACCTTGAAGTGGAAGTTTGGGGCGCCAGGGTAGCCTAGTGGTTAGAGCGTTGGACTAGTAACCGGAAGGTTGCGAGTTCAAACCCCCGAGCTGACAAGGTACAAATCTGTCGTTCTGCCCCTGAACAGGCAGTTAACCCACTGTTCCCAGGCCGTCATTGAAAATAAGAATGTGTTCTTAACTGACTTGCCTGGTTAAATAAAGGTAAAAAAAAAAAAATTTAAATAAAAAATCTGAGCACCTCCAAAACAAAGGTCGAGTGGTTTGGTGCGAAGAATATCCCTCTCTCCACCGGTGTGATTAGAGCTTGAGGTAGTCACCTCAAGCATGTACTTGGGAGTACGGCTAGACCGTACACTGTCCTTTTCTCAGCACATATCAATCAAATCAAATCAAAGTGGTCATGTGGGTTTTGTCAATACTATAATAATTTATTTTAAATCCCAGCCCCCGTCCCCGCATGAGCTCTTTTGCAAGTAAGAATTTGTTCTCATTTACATTACATTTACATTTAAGTCATTTAGCAGACGCTCTTATCCAGAGCGACTTACAAATTGGTGCATTCACCTCTCAACTGACTTGCATAGTTAAATAAAGGTTCAATAAAATAAAAAAATAAGTAAAGGAACAGACTAGAATGTCTGTTCTATATCATATAAGTACAGACAGTATAAAGTTAATGAGTACAGACAGAGAATGCAAGTCATTGAAATGCAGAAGAAAGTTCACGGCGGAGAATAAAGGACTTTTATTCAGCTGAAAGACATGTCTTCAAGGCTGTGTGTTTATATTTTTTATGGTCCATACATTAATGCAAAGAAACAATATTCTTAATCAAAGCCCTACTTGTATTGCAGAGCACACTTTAAGGTATGACACAACTAGCTTTGAAGCATCTACAGACTAATTATTGTAGTGTCAAATATTTCCCATTATTTTAGATACAGATTTCAAATATATGCCATACACACTTCCCCCCCAAGGACTTTATATTTCAAAAACAACTGCCAGTCGGCAGATAGCCTAGTGGATAGAGTGTTGGGCCAGTAACTGAAAGGTTGCTGGATCAAATCCCTGAGCTGACAAGGTATAAATCTGTCGTTCTGCCCTTAACTTCTTAAGATATAGGGGGCAGCATTGTAACTTTTGGATAAATAGCGTGCCCAATTTCAACTTCCTGCTACTCATGCCAAGAATATAAGATATGCATATTATTAGTAGATTTGGATAGAAAACCCTCTGAAGTTTCTAACATGTTTGAATCATGTATGTGAGTATAACAGAACTTATGTAGCAGGCAAAACCGAGGACTAACCATTCAGAATTTTTTGTTTTTGAGGTCTTTCTAAGGCACTTGTTTGCCGTTCCTACCGCTTCCACTGGATGTCACCAGTCTTTGGAATTTGGTTGAGGTTATTCCTTTGTGCAGTGAAGAACTGGGTAACACTGTTGAGAGTTGCGCAAGACTTGAAAAGTAGTGTTGGTTTGTTGTCATCCTGTATTGAACACAGATAGACCCGTCTTCAATTTGATCGATTATTAACGTTTAAAAATACCTAAAGTTGTATTACAAAAGTAGTTTGAAATGTTTTGTCAAAATTTACAGGTAACTTTTGAGATATTTTGTAGTGACGTTGCGCAAATTGGAAACTGTTTTTTTCTGGATCAAATAAACTGACATTTTGGATATATATGGGCGGAATTAATCGAACAAAAGGACCAATTGTGATGTTTATGGGACATATTGGAGTGCCAACAAAAGAAGCTCGTCAAAGGTAAGGCATGATTTATATTTTATTTCTGCGTTTTGTGTAGCGCCTGCAGGGTTGAGATATGCTACTCTTTGTTTACTGTTGCGCTATCATCAGATAATAGCTTCTTATGCTTTCGCCAAAAAGCCTTTTTAAAACCTGACATATTGGCTGGATTCACAACGAGTGTAGCTGTAATTTAGTATCTTACATGTGTGATTTAATGAAAGTTTGATTTTTATATAATTTTATTTGTATTTGCCGCGCTGCATTTTCCCTGGCTTTTGGCCAAGTGGGACGCTAGCGTCCCCTATCCTAGAGAGGTTAAACAAGGCAGTTAACCCACTGTTCCCTGGTAGGCTGTCATTGTAAATAAGAATTTTTTCTTAACGGACTTGCCTAGTTAAATTAAAAATCTATTCCAGCATGATGACACCACAGGACGGTGGATTGTAGCCTACCAATGAGCACGTTATTTAGCAAAGTTGATTATTTAATTCAAATATATGAAGCCGAAGTCATATGATAAACTATAGGCTAGATAAATAAAGTTGAAACGTTATTAGAATTTGACAGCTAGCTAGCTAACTAGCTAAACAGAGAAGCTAAGCTACTTTAATTCACTAGCCAGCTAACTCTTTCAAATAAATGCTATTTTTAATTATGGGATATGCCAAATAGAGCTACAGACACAGCATGACATTGGCAATAAGGTAATGGTTTCTTTTATTTCAGTATTTCATTGTGGAGTCAATTGAGGGGACTAGCTTGTTTCATGAAGCTATTAGAAGACTGTTGCTGACAGAAGAGGTATGCATAAATTATTTATTGCACTGACTAATATACAAGACCATGGTGCTTGCCTACGGAGCTGTGAGGGGAACGGCACCTCAGTACCTCCAGGCTCTGATCAGGCCCTACACCCAAACAAGGGCACTGCGTTCATCCACCTCTGGCCTGCTCGCCTCCCTACCACTGAGGAAGTACAGTTCCCGCTCAGCCCAGTCAAAACTGTTCGCTGCTCTGGCCCCCCAATGGTGGAACAAACTCCCTCACGACGCCAGGACAGCGGAGTCAATCACCACCTTCCGGAGACACCTGAAACCCCACCTCTTCAAGGAATACCTAGGATAGGATAAAGTAATCCTTCTCACCCCCCTTAAAAGATTTAGATGCACTAAGAGCGTCTGGATAAGAGCGTCTGCTAAATGACTTAAATGTAAATGTAAATTTATAATAAATTATGTATAATGAGTCTTGGTGATTCAATAGCTTAGTTAATCCTTACATTACTATTAATGCATTATCTATGTTTTGCTCAGTCTGGCAGTAACACAGAACTGTCAGCAGGAAATCTGTCTTTCGGATGCTGCCGAAGTAATGATAGGTCTGCAAAGCATTTTGTCTTCATTTTAGCAGATGAGCTCATGCTTATTTCTGAAAATTAGCTAATGTCTTTGCTCTTTTGTATTCTTCTCTGGAACCAGTCAAGTGGCTAAGGAGTTGGACCTGGCTAAGGAGTTGGACCTGGGTTTGAATCCTGGGCCAGGCACTGGAGAGAAAAAAACTGCCGGAATTGATCTGACAACTGGAGGGCTGCTGGGTTCACATCCTCAAAACATTCTACCGTTGGACCCTTCAGCAGGGCCCTTGAGCAAGGCCCTTAACCCCGCAATATGCTCTCCATCCAGGGGCGCTACCTGCAGCTTGAACCTGTGCTCATCTCAACTGTATGTGTGAGGTCTGCTGTTTTGACAAATATATTGTATTGCATTGTAAAGAGGTCAGCCAGAGTTGATGTGGGCCATCATTCAAACAAAGATATGCCTCCCTGGCCACAAGTTCATATCTCCAAACTATGTTTGCATGTAATGACAAATTCAAAAAACTATGCTGGTATTCTTTTGTTCATTATTTAACTGTTTATTAAATTATATTCTTAGTTAAAAAATATTACTATTTAATAGTAGGAGGCCAAAATTCATAAATGGCACCATGCAGTGTTCAATATGGAACCTTTTTGGTTCAGTGAAGAACCCCTGTTGGGTTCTGATTTATGAACCCTATAAAAATGGTCTAATATAGAACTTTTAGTGATTCCATATATGAAGCAAGCAATAAATACAACCATATTTGGTTCTAAGAAAACTTTTTTTCTAAGAATGTATGGTAAATTATGGCTGGCATTGGTTACAATCTGCCAATAACAATAACAACATATCAGCTATATATGGGAATAATAGTCCTAGTTGGAGGCTATCTTATTATGCACATGATGGAAGTTAAAGGTTAATAGGAATTATTTAATGGGAAACAAATGCACTGACTAATATGTGATTAAAATGACAAGACTAAAGCGTTTTAGTCGACTGATAAATCAACATAAGGATGTAATTACTAAAATTAGACTAATTCCATCGATAAAAGACAGTGCTGTGCAGCCGTCTTCATCGACCTTGCCAAGGCTTTCGACTCTGTCAATCACCATATTCTTATCGGCAGACTCAGTAGCCTCGGTTTTTCTGATGACAGCCTTGCCTGGTTCACCAACTACTTTGCAGACAGAGTTCAGTGCGTCAAATCGGAGGGCATGCTGTCCGGTCCTCTGGCAGTCTCTATGGGGGTGCCACAGGGTTCAATTCTCGGGCCGACTCTTTTCTCTGTATATATCAATGATGTTGCTCTTGCTGCGGACGATTCCCTGATCCACCTCTACGCAGACGACACCATTCTGTATACTTCCGGCCCGTCCTTGGACACTGCGCTATCTAACCTCCAAACGAGCTTCAATGCCATACAACACTCCTTCTGTGGCCTCCAACTGCTCTTAAACACTAGTAAAACCAAATGCATGCTTTTCAACCGTTCGCTGCCTGCACCCGCACGCCTGACTAGCATCACCACCCTGGATGGTTCCGACCTTGAATATGTGGACATCTATAAGTACCTAGGTGTCTGGCTAGAATGTAAACTCTCCTTCCAGACTCATATCAAACATCTCCAATCTAAAATCAAATCTAGAGTCGGCTTTCTATTCTGCAACAAAGCCTCCTTCACTCACGCCGCCAAACTTACCCTAGTAAAACTGACTATCCTACCGATCCTCGACTTCGGCGATGTCATTTACAAAATAGCTTCCAACACTCTACTCAGCAAACTGGATGCAGTTTATCACAGTGCCATCCGTTTTGTTACTAAAACACCTTATACCACCCACCACTGCGACCTGTATGCTCTAGTTGGCTGGCCCTCGCTACATATTCGTCGCCAGACCCACTGGCTCCAGGTCATCTACAAGTCCATGCTAGGTAAAGCTCCGCCTTATCTCAGTTCACTGGTCACGATGGCAACACCCACCCGTAGCACGCGCTCCAGCAGGTGTCTCACTGATCATCCCTAAAGCTAACACCTCATTTGGCCGCCTTCTGTTCCAGTTCTCTGCTGCCTGTGACCGGAACGAATTGCAAAAATCGCTGAAGTTGGAGACTTTTATCTCCCTCACCAACTTCAAACATCTGCTATCTGAGCAGCTAACCGATCGCTGCAGCTGTACATAGTCTATCGGTAAATAGCCCACCCAATTTTACCTACCTCATCCCCATACTGTTTTATTTATTTACTTTTCTGCTCTTTTGCACACCAATATCTCTACCTGTACATGACCATCTGATCATTTATCACTCCAGTGTTAATCTGCAAAATTGTAATTATTCGCCTACCTCCTCATGCCTTTTGCACACAATGTATATAGACTATTTTTTTTTCTACTGTGTTATTGACTTGTTAATTGTTTACTCCATGTGTAAATCTGTGTTGTCTGTTCACACTGCTATGCTTTATCTTGGCCAGGTCGCAGTTGCAAATGAGAACTTGTTCTCAACTAGCCTACCTGGTTAAATAAAGGTGGGGAAAAAAATAAGGTATTTTAGTCATAAAGACTTCGACTACAATAGCTGCCAAAATAAACACTGCTACTTTAGCATGTCAAGGTCGAAGGTCAGCCGTGGGGCTAACCCAGGTCAAAGGGGGATCAAATCGGTAGATAGCACCTATAGGTGGTAGCAACGGGGTTTGGGTGAAATGCCACACATGCAGTTAACTCTAGTCCCCAGAGAATACTGGTGTCACTTTACACCTAGTTACCCCTTGCCTGGTATTAATGTGTCGAGTTTTGCTGGTAAGATGCTATGACGGTCACCAATCAAAGCCATCATTAAAGTTTAAGAGACAAATCAGCCGTCTGTTAGTCTCAATACTGTACCTTTACATTCCCGTGGAAACAAACTCCATCTCCTCCTAAGCGCAAGTTATTCATCCAAGACATAAAAAATGCATGCACTTAACAATATAACTTGATCTGTCCCCGGGAGAATGGCCTTTTCGAAGAAAAAAACCTGATGGTCGAGCGGCAGGTGAACGTCTGTTCCACCTGAGGCAGGGGCCAAGGAGCTCGCAGGATTTCGCTTTGGACTTCCGGACCCTGGCCGCCAGCACGGGATGGAACGACAGGGCCCTGGTCGATCACTACCGGTGCAGTCTGTGAGAGGACGTCTGTTGGGAGTTGGCCTGCCGAGACACCACCCTTACGTTGGACCAGCAAGTGGACCTGTCCATCCGGCTGGACAACCTGCTGGCTACCCGCGGACGTCCGGATCGGGGCCTGTCAGTTCCATTCCTCAGCACCTCCGCTCCGACGCCCATGGAGCTGGGAGGTGCTGCACTTAGGGCGACCGGAGAAGGGGCCATTCCCTGCACCCTCTGTGGCCGCAGAGGGTACACGGCTGGTTGGTGCTGGGACGGTTCATCAGGGAGTCGAAGCAGCAGGCAGGGCACTATCGTGTCACCCCAGGTGAGTCGGCACCAGGCTCACCCAGAGCCCCCTGTTGCTCACATGTATGTGTTTATTACATTTCCTGAGTTTTCCCTGCATTCCCAACATAAGGTGCTTGTAGATTCAGGCGCAGCTGGGGATTTTATTGATCGTTCATTTGACCAGAGGTTAGGGATTCCCTTTGTTCCTGTGGATATGCCCTTCCCTGTGCATGCCCTAGATAGTCAACCATTAGGGTCAGGGCTGATTAGGGAGGCCACCACTCCACTAAGCATGGTTACGCAGGAGGGTCACAAGGAGAGAATCAGTCTCTTCCTTATTGAGTCTCCTGCATCTCCCATGGTGCCTGTCATGACCCCACTATTTCGTGGCAATAGAGGGCTCACAAGGGGTGGTCACGAGAGTGCTCAGGGGGGTGTGTAGGGGTTTCCATCGGTGCGACTACGGTGGAAAGTCCAGACCAGGTCTCCACTGTGTGCATCCCCTCAGAATACTTGCCAAGGCGACTCAATTAACACCGCATCGACGGGGGATTGTACGATAAATATCCTGGTAAATGCAGCACTTCCCAGGAGTCACGTGTATCCTCTGTCACAGGAGGAGACGGCGGCTATGGAAATATATGTCTCCGAATCCCTGGGGCAGGGATACATTCGGATCTCCACTTCACCTGCCACCTCAAGTTTATTTTTGGTGAAGAAGAAGAATGGAGGTCTGCGCCCGTGTATTGACTATCGGGGTATCAATCAGATCACTGTGAAGTACAGCGATCCGCTGCCTCTCATCGCCAGTGCAATCGAGTCAATGCACGGGGCGCGCTTCTTCACAAAATTGGATCTCAGGAGCGCTTACAACCTGTTGCGTATCCGGGAGGGGGACGAGTGGAAGATGGCATTTAGTACCACCTCAGGGCACTGAGTACCTTGTTATGCCGTACGGGTTTATGAATGCTCCATCCGTCTTCCAGGCCTTTGTTGATGAGATGTTCCGGACCTGCACGGGTAGGGTTAAGTGGTGTATATCGATGACATTCTGATATAATCCGCCGAGCAAGTGTCCCTGGTGCGCAGGGTGCTTAGTCGACTGTTGGAGCATGACCTGTACGTCAAGGCTGAGAAATGTCTGTACTTCCAACAGTCTGTCTCCTTCCTAGGGTACCGCATTTCCACTTCAGGGGTGGAGATGGAGAGTGACCGCATTTCAGCCGTGCGTAATTGGCCGACTCCCACCACGGTAAAGGAAGTGCTTTCTAGGGTTTGCCAACTACTGCCGGAGGTTTATCCGGGGTTTTGGTCAGGTAGCAGCTCCCATTACCTCACTGCTGAAGGGGGGACTGGTGCAGCTGCAGTGGTCGGTTGAGGCGGACAGGGCTTTTGGTCACCTGAAGGCTCTGTTTACCTCAGCTCCCATGCTGGCTCATCTGGATCCCTCTTTGGCATTCATAGTGGAGGTGGACGCGTCCGAGGATGGGATAGGAGCCGTGTTCTCTCAGCACTCGGGCACGCCACCAAAGCTCTGCTCCTGTGCTTTCTTTTCGAAGAAGCTCAGCCCGGCGGAGCGAAACTATGACGTAGGGGACCGGAAGCTGTTGGCTGTTGTCATGGCTCTGAAGGCGTGGAGACATTGGCTTGAGGGGGCTAAACACCATTTTCTCATCTGGACTGACCACCGCAATGTGAAGTACATCCGGGCGGTGAGGAGACTGAACCTTCGCCAGGCAAGGTGGGCCATGTTCTTTACTCGTTTTGTTTTCACTCTGTCCTACAGACCAGGTTCCAAGAACGCTAAGGCAGACGCACTGTCCCGGATTTATGACACAGAGGAGCGGTCCATGGATCACACTCCCATGCTTCCGGCCTCCTGCCTGGTGGCACAGGTGGTGTGGGAGCTGGACGCGGATAACGAGCAGGCTTTACACACAGAGCCCACTCCCCCCAGTGTCCAGCTGGGCACCTGTACGTTCCGTCTAACCCTAACCGTTTAATCTATTGGGCCCACACGTCACCCTCCTCTGGTCATCCTGGCATCGGTCGGACGGTGCATTGCCTTAGTGGGAAATACTGGTGGTCCACCTTGACCAAAGACGTGAGGGTTTATGTTTCCTCCTGCTCGGTGTGCGCCCAGTGCAAGGCTCCCAGGCAACTGCCCAGAGGGAAGTTACAACCCCTACCCATTCCAGAACGGCCATGGTCGCACCTGTCGGTGGACTTCCTGACGGATCTTCCTCCCTCACAGGACAACACCACAATCCTGGTCGTTGTGGATGGGTTTTCTAAGTCCTGCTGTCTCCTCCCTTTGCCTGGTCTCCCTACGGCCCTACAGACTGCAGAGGCCCTGTTCACTCACGTCATCCGGCACTATGGGGTGCCTGAGGAATTAGTCTCCGATCGGGGTCCCCAGTTCACGTCCAGGAGAGCGTTCATGGAACGTCTGGGGGTCTCGGTCAGCCTCACCTCAGGTTTTCACCACCGAGAGTAACAGGCAGGTGGAGAGAATAAACCAGGATGTGGGTAGGTTCTTCGGTCATATTGCCAGGACCGGCCGGGGGAGTGGGCGGTGTTCATCCACTGGGTAGAGATGGCCCAAAATTCACTCCGCCACTGCTCCACTAACCTCTCTCCCTTCCAGTGTGTACTGGGGTATCGGCCGGTTCTGGTACCTTGGCATCGGAGCCAGATCATCAGATCATATTACTCCAGTGCTAGCCTCTCTACACTGGCTTCCTGTCAAAGCAAGGGCTGATTTCAAGGTTTTACTGCTAACCTACAAAGCATTACATGGGCTTGCTCCTACCTATCTCTCTGATTTGGTCCTGCCGTACATACCTACACGTACGCTACGGTCACAAGACGCAGGCCTCCTAATTGTCCCTAGAATTTCTAAGCAAACAGCTGGAGGCAGGGCTTTCTCCTATAGAGCTCCATTTTTATGGAACGGTCTGCCTACCCATGTCAGAGACGCAAACTCGGTCTCAACCTTTAAGTCTTTACTGAAGACTCATCTCTCAGTGGGTCATATGATTGAGTGTAGTCTGGCCCAGGAGTGGGAAGGTGAACGGAAAGGCTCTGGAGCAACGAACCGCCCTTGCTGTCTCTGCCTGGCCGATTCCCCTCTTTCCACTGGGATTCTCTGCCTGTACCCTGTTACGGGGGCTGAGTCACTGGCTTACTGGGGCTCTCTCATGCCGTCCCTGGGGGGTGCGTCACCTGGGTGGGTTGATTCACTGTTGTGGTCGGCCTGTCTGGGTTGGCGCCCCCTTGGGTTGAGCTGTGGCGGAGATCTTTGTGGGCTATACTCGGCCTTGTCTCAGGATGGTAAGTTGGTGGTTGAAGATATCCTCTAGTGGTGTGGGGGCTGTGCTTTGGCAAAGTGGGTGGGGTTATATCCTTCCTGTTTGGCCCTGTCCGGGGGTGTCCTCGGATGGGGCCACAGTGTCTCCTGACCCCTCCTGTCTCAGCCTCCAGTATTTATGCTGCATTAGTTTATGTGTCGGGGGGCTAGGGTCAGTTTGTTATATCTGGAGTACTTCTCCTGTCCTATTCGGTGTCCTGTGTGAATCTAAGTGTGCGTTCTCTAATTCTCTCCTTCTCTCTTTCTTTCTCTCTCTCTGAGGACCTGAGCCCTAGGACCATGCCCCAGGACTACCTGACATGATGACTCCTTGCTGTCCCCAGTCCACCTGGCCATGCTGCTGCTCCAGTTTCAACTGGCCTGGGCCCTAGGACCATGTCCCAGGACTACCTGACATGATGACTCCTTGCTGTCCCCAGTCCACCTGGCCATGCTGCTGCTCCAGTTTCAACTGTTCTGCCTTACTATTATTCAACCATGCTGGTCATTTATGAACATTTGAACATCTTGGCCACGTTCTGTTATAATCTCCACCCGGCACAGCCAGAAGAGGACTGGCCACCCCACATATGCTCTCTCTAATTCTCTCTTTCTTTCTCTCTCTCGGAGGACCTGAGCCCTAGGACCGTGCCCCAGGACTACCTGACATGATGACTCCTTGCTGTCCCCAGTCCACCTGACTGTGCTGCTGCTCCAGTTTCAACTGTTCTGCCTTATTATTCGACCATGCTGGTCATTTATGAACATTTGAACATCTTGGTCATGTTCTGTTATAATCTCTACCCGGCACAGCCAGAAGAGGACTGGCCACCCCACATAGCCTGGTTCCTCTCTAGGTTTCTTCCTAGGTTTTGGCCTTTCTAGGGAGTTTTTCCTAGCCACCGTGCTTTTACACCTGCATTGTTTGCTGTTTGGGGTTTTAGGCTGGGTTTCTGTACAGCACTTTGAGATATCAGCTGATGTACGAAGGGCTATATAAATAAATTTGAATTGAATTGAATTGAATCAAAGCCCCTGCAGTGGACGAATGGTTTAAGCGCTCGGAGGAGACCTGGGACGCCGCCCATGTGCACCTGCAATGGGCCGTGAGGCGGCAGAAGGCAAGCACGACCGCAGGCGGAGGGGCAGTGTGAACACCGGGGACCGGGTCTGGCTCTCGACCCGAAACCTGCCCCTCCGCCTGCCCTGCCGGAAGCTGGGTCCGTGGTTTGTGGAGCCATTCAAAATCCTGAGGAGACTGAACGAGGTATGCTACAGGTTACAGCTCCCCAGAGTATCAATCCCTCGTTCCATGTGTCTCTCCTCAGGCCGTTGGTGGATGGTCCACTTCAGGAGTCTGAGGTGCGGGAGGTTCCTCCGCCCCCTCTGGACATCGACGGGCCCCCGTCATATGCTGTTCGAGCCATCCTGGACTTGGGGCGTTGGGCGAGGGGCCTTCAGTACCTCATAGAGTGGGACGGGTACGGTCCAGAGGAGAGATGCTAGGTGCCGTTGGAGGACGTCTTGCATCCTTCGTTGCTGCAGGAGTTCCACCCTCCCCATCCGGATCGCCCTGAGCCTCTTTCTCCGGGTCGTCCCCGAGGTCGGTGTCGGCGCGCTGCTGGAGCCACGCGACAAGAGGGGGGGGGGGTACTGTCACGACTTCCGCCTCTCCTTGTTCGGGCGGCATTCGGCCTTCTAGCCATTGCCGATCCACTTTTCATTTTCCATTTGTTTTGTCTTTGTCTTACACACCTGGTTTCAATCCCCCAATTACTTGTTCATTATTTAACCCCCCATTTAACCCTTTGTGAGTAATTGTTTGTATGTAATACGGTCCGTTATGTCAAATCAAATCAAATCAAATCAAATCAAATCAAATCAAATCAAATTTTATTTGTCACATACACATGGTTAGCAGATGTTAATGCGAGTGTAGCGAAATGCTTGTGCTTCTAGTTCCGACAATGCAGTGATAACCAACAAGTAATCTAACTAACAATTCTAAAACTACTGTCTTATACACAGTGTTAGGGGATAAAGAATATGTACATAAGGATATATGAGTGAGTGATGGTACAGAGCAGCATACAGTAGATGGTATCGAGTACAGTATATACATATGAGATGAGTATGTAGACAAAGTAAACAAAGTGGCATAGTTAAAGTGGCTAGTGATACATGTATTACATAGGGATGCAGTCGATGATGTAGAGTACAGTATATACGTATGCATATGAGATGAATAATGTAGGGTAAGTAACATTATATAAGGTAGCATTGTTTAAAGTGGCTAGTGATATATTTACATCATTTCCCATCAATTCCCATTATTAAAGTGGCTGGAGTTGGGTCAGTGTCAATGACAGTGTGTTGGCAGCAGCCACTCAATGGTGGCTGTTTAACAGTCTGATAGCCTTGAGATAGAAGCTGTTTTTCAGTCTCTCAGTCCCAGCTTTGATGCACCTGTACTGACCTCGCCTTCTGGATGATAGCGGGGTGAACAGGCAGTGGTTCGGGTGGTTGATGTCCTTGATGATCTTTATGGCCTTCCTGTAACATCGGGTGGTGTAGGTGTCCTGGAGGGCAGGTAGTTTGCCCCGGTGATGCGTTGTGCAGACCTCACTACCCTCTGGAGAGCCTTACGGTTGAGGCGGAGCAGTTGCCGTACCAGGCGGTGATACAGCCCGCCAGGATGCTCTCGATTGTGCATCTGTAGAAGTTCGTGAGTGCTTTTGGTGACAAGCCGAATTTCTTCAGCCTCCTGAGGTTGAAGAGGCGCTGCTGCGCCTTCTTCACGACGCTGTCAGTGTGAGTGGACCAATTCAGTTTGTCTGTGATGTGTATGCCGAGGAACTTAAAACTTGCTACCCTCTCCACTACTGTTCCATCGATGTGGATAGGGGGTGTTCCCTCTGCTGTTTCCTGAAGTCCACAATCATCTCCTTAGTTTTGTTGACGTTGAGTGTGAGGTTATTTTCCTGACACCACACTCCGAGGGCCCTCACCTCCTCCCTGTAGGCCGTCTCGTCGTTGTTGGTAATCAAGCCTACCACTGTTGTGTCGTCCGCAAACTTGATGATTGAGTTGGAGGCGTGCGTGGCCACGCAGTCGTGGGTGAACAGGGAGTACAGGAGAGGGCTCAGAACGCACCCTTGTGGGGCCCCCGTGTTGAGGATCAGCGGGGAGGAGATGTTGTTGCCTACCCTCACCACCTGGGGGCGGCCCGTCAGGAAGTCCAGTACCCAGTTGCACAGGGCGGGTCGAGACCCAGGGTCTCGAGCTTGATGACGAGCTTGGAGGGTACTATGGTGTTGAATGCCGAGCTGTAGTCGATGAACAGCATTCTCACATAGGTATTCCTCTTGTCCAGGTGGGTTAGGGCAGTGTGCAGTGTGGTTGAGATTGCATCGTCTGTGGACCTATTTGGGCGGTAAGCAAATTGGAGTGGGTCTAGGGTGTCAGGTAGGGTGGAGGTGATATGGTCCTTGACTAGTCTCTCAAAGCACTTCATGATGACGGAAGTGAGTGCTACGGGCGGTAGTCGTTTAGCTCAGTTACCTTAGCTTTCTTGGGAACAGGAACAATGGTGGCCCTCTTGAAGCATGTGGGAACAGCAGACTGGTATAGGGATTGATTGAATATGTCCGTAAACACACCGGCCAGCTGGTCTGCGCATGCTCTGAGGGCGCGGCTGGGGATGCCGTCTGGGCCTGCAGCCTTGCGAGGTTAACACGTTTAAATGTCTTACTCACCTCGGCTGCAGTGAAGGAGAGACCGCATGTTTTCGTTGCAGGCCGTGTCAGTGGCACTGTATTGTCCTCAAAGCGGGCAAAAAGTTATTTAGTCTGCCTGGGAGCAAGACATCCTGGTCCGTGACTGGGCTGGGTTTCTTCTTGTAGTCCGTGATTGACTGTAGACCCTGCCACATGCCTCTTGTGTCTGAGCCATTGAATTGAGATTCCACTTTGTCCCTGTACTGACGCTTAGCTTGTTTAATAGCCTTGCGGAGGGAATAGCTGCATTGTTTATATTCGGACATGTTACCAGACACCTTGCCCTGATTAAAAGCAGTGGTTCGCGCTTTCAGTTTCACGCGAATGCTGCCATCAATCCACGGTTTCTGGTTTGGGAATGTTTTTATCGTTGCTATGGGAACGACATCTTCGACGCACGTTCTAATGAACTCGCACACCGAATCAGCGTATTCGTCAATATTTTCATCTGACGCAATACGAAACATGTCCCAGTCCACGTGATGGAAGCAGTCTTGGAGTGTGGAGTCAGCTTGGTCTGACCAGCGTTGGACAGACCTCAGCGTGGGAGCCTCTTGTTTAAGTTTCTGCCTGTAGGCAGGGATCAACAAAATGGAGTCGTGGTCAGCTTTTCCGAAAGGGGGGCGGGGCAGGGCCTTATATGCGTCGCGGAAGTTAGAGTAACAATGATCCAAGGTTTTACCACCCCTGGTTGCGCAATCGATATGCTGATAAAATTTAGGGAGTCTTGTGGGCTCGCTTTATTGTATTTGTCTATTTTTGAGTAAATTACGTTTATTTACTCAAATCTGCTGTTCTGCACCTGACTCCTCTACACAAGCTACACACAGGCCTCATTACATAGTCATTTACCATTGTTATTCTCAGAGTGGAAATGTTATTTGCAGAGTTAACAACCTGCTATACTTGTAAGAAACATTTTTAGTTTTTTTTTCATACCATAATTTCTGAATTGTATCAAATGTTTCATTGTATTTTATTTGGAGTGCTCCATGTGAGCAATGAGCATGTGTCTAGTTTCTCTGTCCTCCTAATGTTGATGGAGTGTGCACGCCTGAACATGCAAAATTATTTAATCCATCTACAAAGATTATGACTGCTGTACTTACAATATGGTGGACTGATTCATTGCATTATGGAAATCATTCTACTGTGTTCACTGAAAGACTGAATGACCCCGGGCAATTGAAAGGAGCAGAGTAGAACCAGAGAGAGCAAAAAAACTAGGGGCATGAGCAAAAAGACAGATGGAGAACAGACAGAGGTGATAGGGGCTTTCAAGACGGGCTCTCCAGGATAGACAAGCAATAGGAAGTGAGGTTGGCATAAGTTTATGTTGACATGGATTCTAGTGTTCTGATTTCTCAGCCCCGTTTTCTCCTACCAGTAACACACAGCCATCATTCTCTCCCTCCCTTCTCCCTGCCTGGCACACTGCTACCCCTCCTCAGCACAGCCATCCGTCACCCCCTCCCTCCCTCTCTCTACCAACCTCTCTCTCCCCCTCCCTCTCTAGCTCCCTTCTCACTGTAGTGTATCTTCTTAATGCCCCTTTAAACTGCCTGGGCTCTGCAATAAACCCCAGTCCAGTGCATGTAACGAGTGCCCCACAAAACATCCATCATCCCTCATTAAGCTACGTGAGGCGAAACTGCATCAAAGGAAGCAGGCCGGGAGCGATACAGTCAGCTATGATATACTTTAAAGGAGAGCTTCTCAGAAAACTGTTAACATGCCCCACTCTGGACCCCTGCCCCCCTCTATCTCAGCCAGTGAGCACCGGGGCAGAGTGCAGAGAGTGGTGACAGATCAGCCAATGATTACCCTCATCTTAATCAGCGTCGTTGCTCAAAAATGTCAGACAGCAGAGAGAAGGCGGCATAGGTCCGTGGATCAAGCCGACTAGGACAGGGCCAGGTAATTAGAGTCATGGCAAGCCGTTATGGATTTCCGTTACAGGACTAATTAGAGTTCAGGCCACTCATCCTCCGCACTCTGCCTGGCTGACCAACCACAGGTCCTCATGTCACATCGCTCAGCTGAGGCCTAAGGACAAAGCGCGCTTTCTCCTTTGAAATCTCATCATCTGCACAATTCATTCAGACAAAACACATGATTAGCAAGCAAAGATACCAATAGCCATTCAGGCACACACACACACACACAGCGCAGAAACACAAAGCATGCAAGGTGAAACAGGGACAATTACTTTTGGTTTAGCTATCAGATAAAGATGTGTAAATGTGCAAGACGAGCACGTTCTTCCTTTCTCTGGATGACGACACCACCGATTCCCCCAATGCCAGAGACCTTGGTGTGCTTTTATACTCTAGTCTCTCATTTGAAGCACACATCCACCTGCATAACATAAAGCTCAAATTAAGTTGTTCTTCTCCACCATGGATACTGAGAAGCTTGTGCATGCCCTGGTAACATATTGGCTTGACTACTGTAATACACTGCTGACAGGAGTCACTTCCTGTCTGAACTCCAGATGATTCAGAACGCGGCTGCAAGGATGCGCTCAGATTACATCAGAGCAAAGATCAAGCCGCGAGGTCGAAGGAATTGTCCGTAAAGCTCAGAGACAGGATTGTGCCGAGGCACATATGTGAGCAAGGGTAAAAAATGTAAAAAATACATGCAGCATTGAATGTCCCCAAGAACGCAGTAGCTTCCATCAATCTTAAATGAAAGAAGTTAGGAACCAAACACTCTTCCTAGAGCTGGCCGTCCGGCCAAACTGAGCAATTGGGGGAGAAAGGCCATGGTCAGGGAGGTGACCAAGAACCCGATGGTCACTCTGACAGAGTTCCTTTGTGGAGATGGGAGAAACTTCCAGAAGGACAACGGTCTCTGCAGTAATGTACCAATCATGCCTTTATGGTAGAGTGGCCAGACGGAAGCCACTCTTCAGTAAAGTAAAAAACACATGACAGTCCGCTTTGAGTTTGCCAAAAGGCACCTAAAGACTCTCAGACCATGAAAAACTGATTCTCTGGTCTGATGAAACCAAGATCGAACTCTTTGTCCTGAATGCCACGTGTCACATCTGGAGGAAATGTGGCACCATCCCTAAGGTGAAGCATGGTGGTGGCAGCATGGTGGTGGCAGTGCTCAGGACCTCAGACCGGGGGAAAGGTTCACCTTCCAATGACACTAAGTACTGTACACAGCCAAGACAACGCAGGAGTGGCTTCGGGACAAGTCTCTGAATGTCCTTGAGTGGCTCAGCCAGAGCCTGGTCTTGAACCCGATCATAAATCTCTGGAAGGACCTGAAAATAGCTGTGCAGCGATGCTCCCCATTCAACCTGACAGAGCTTAAGAGGATCTGTAGAGAAGAATGGGAGAAACTCCCCAAATACAGGTGTGCCAAGTGTCATACCCATGAAGACTCAAGGCTGTAATCGCTGCAAAAGGTTCTTCACCAAAGTACTGAGTGGTCTGAATACTTACTTAAATGTGATATTTAAGTGTTTTATTATTGTGGGGTATTATTATGCTTTGCCATTACGGGGAATTGTGTGTAGATTGATGAGGGAAAAAAAACGATTTAATCAATTTTAGAATGAGTCTGTGATGTAACAAAATATGGAAAAGTCAAGGGCTCTGAATTCTTTCCGAATGCACTGTACAAACAAATACAAGAAGAGGTTTCAGCATGGAGCACTAGCCACTTTAATAATGGTAAATATTGCTTTACTCATTTCACATGTATATATGTATTCTATTCTACTGTATTGTTGTCAATGCCACCCATACATTCCTTGTCCTAATATTTATATATTTATATATATTATATATATTACTACAAATATTTATATTCATGAAATCACAAGTGCAATATAGGAAAACACAGTTTAGCCTTTTGCTAATCCACCTGTCGTGTCAGAAATTGTGCTTTTCAGCGAAAGCAATCCAAGTGTTTGTGTAAGTTTATCGATCGCATGATAAAACATTAAGTACACTTAGCATCAGGAAGCTTGGTCACGAAAATCAGAAAAGCAATCAAATTAATCGTTTACCTTTGATGATCTTCGGATGTTTTCACTCACGAGACTCCCAGTTACACAACAAATGTTCCGTTTGTTCCATAAAGATTATTTTTATATCCAAAATACATCCGTTTGTTTGTCGTGTTATGTTCAGAGCGGTCACGACAACACAGATGAAAATTCCAAAGAGTTTCCATAATGTCCACAGACCTGTAACTTCTTCTTTAACCTCTTACTCCTACCCGACACGCAGGCGTCCCATCTAGACATCTGGAAATGCAAATGCACTACGCTAAATGCTAATAGCACTCGTTAAAACTCAAACGTTCATTAAAATACACATGCAGGGTACTGAATTAAAGCTACACTCGTTGTGAATCCAGCCAACAAGTCAGATTTTTAAAATGCTTTTCGGCGAAAGCATGAGAAGCTATTATCTGATAGCATGTAACACCCCAAAAGACCCGCAGGGGACGTAAACAAAATAATTAGCATAGTCGGCGCTACACAAAACGCACAAATAAAATATAAAACATTCATTACCTTTGACAATCTTCTTTGTTGGCACTCTAAGATGTCCCATAAACATCACTATTTGGTCTTTTTTTCGTTTAAATCGGTCCATATATAGCCTAGATATCGATCTATGAAGACTGTGTGATCAAGGAAAAAAATAGCGTTTTATAACGTAACGTCATTTTTTAAAATTAAAAAAGTCGCCGATAAACTTTCACAAAACACTTCGAAATACTTTTGTAATGCAACTTTAGGTATTAGTAAACGTTACTAATCGATCAAATTGATCACGAGGCGATGTATATTCTATAGCTGTATGTCTGGAAATAATGTCCGGGTAAATCTCAACCAAAATATCCGGTCGGAGACCGGAAGAAATGCGCTGCCTCGTGTCTGTTTGACCAAGAAACAAATCCTAGGCAAATGACAAGACTGTTGACATCGTGTGGAAGCTGTAGGTATTGCAACCTCGGCCCCATTTAATGTGGTTCACATTCAACAATAGGTTCAAGTCGCGCATGGATATATTTTCCCATTTTCAGTTATCAGATTTTCCTGCGCTTTTCGATGAAACGCACGTTCTGTTATAGTCACAGCCATGATTTAACCAGTTTTATAAACGTCTGAGTGTTTTCTATCCACACATACTAATCATATGCATATACTATATTCCTGGCATGAGTAGCAGGGTGCTGAAATGTTGTGTGATTTTAAGTAGGGGGTCGACTTAAGAGGTTAAGAGGCTCCTCTGTCCTCCACTCGTTACCTGTATTAATGGCACCTGTTTGAACTTGTTATCAGTATAAAAGACACCTGTCCACAACCTCAAACAGTCACACTCCAAACTCCACTATGGCCAAGACCAAAGAGCTGTCAAAGGACACCAGAAACAAAATTGTAGACCTGCACCAGGCTGGGAAGACTGCAATCTGCAATAGGTAAGCAGCTTGATTTGAAGAAATCAACTGTGGGAGCAATTATTAGGAAATGGAAGACATACAAGACCACTGATAATCTCCCTCGATCTGGGGCTCCACGCAAGATCTCACCCCGTGGGGTCAAAATGATCACAAGAACAGTGAGCAAAAATCCCAGAACCACACGGGGGGACCTAGTGAATGACCTGCAGAGAGCTGGGACCAAAGTAACAAAGCCTACCATCAGTAATACACTACGCCGCCAGGGACTCAAATCCTGCAGTGCCAGACGTGTCCCCCTGCTTAAGCCAGTACATGTCCGCGTCCACCTCCCACACCACTGGGGCCACCAGCCGAGAGGCTGGAAGGATGGGAGTGGGTTCGATGGACCGGTCCTCGGTGTCATAGAGACGGGACAGCGCGTCGGCCATAGTGTTGAGGGAACCTGGTCTGTAAGAGATCGTAAATCTAAAACGTGTAAAGAACATGGCCCACCTAGCCTGACGCGGATTCAGTCTCCTCGTTGCTCGAATATACTCCAGATTACGGTGGTCAGTCCAGATGAGGAAAGGGTGTTTAGCCCCCTCTAGCCAGTGTCTCCACACCTTCAGGGCTTTTACCATAGCTAGTAACTCCCGGTCCCCCACATCATAGTTCCGCTCCGCCAGACCCAGCTTCTTAGAAAAGAAAGCGCAGGGACGGAGCTTCGGTGGCGTGCCCGAGCGCTGAGACAGCACGGCTCCAACCCCAGCCTCGGAAGCATCCACCTCCACTATGAATGCTAACGAAGGGTCCGGATGCGCCAACACGGGAGCCCCAGTGAACAGTGCCTTCAACTGGTTGAAGGCTCCATCAGCCTCTGCTGACCACCGCAGACGCACCGGCCCCCCCTTCAGCAGTGAGGTAATGGGCGCCGCCACTTGGCCAAAACCCCGGATAAACCTCCGGTAGTAATTGGCAAACCCTAAAAACCGCTGCACCTCCTTTACTTACCGTGGTCGGAGTCGGCCAATTACGCACGGCGTTAACGCGGTCACACTCCATCATCATCCCCGAGCTGGAAATGCGATAACCCAGGAAGGAAAAGGCTGGTTTGGAGAACACACATTTTTCAGCCTTGACGTATAGGTCATGCTCCAGCAGTCGCCCAAGAACCTTGCGCACCAGGGAAACATGCGCGGCGCGTGTGGTAGAATATATAGACTACCACACCCTGCCCGTGCAAGTTCATGAGAATCTCATCTACAAAGGATTGGAAGACGGCTGGAGCATTCTTCAACCCATACGGCATGACGAGGTACTCGTAGTGGCCTGATGTGGTACTAAACGCTGTTTTCCACTCGTCTCCTCCCCGAATACGCACCAGATTATACGCGCTCCTGAGGTCCAGTTTTGTGGAATGATTCCACCGCCGTAGCAATGAGAGGTAGCGGATAACTAAAACCCACTGTGATCGAATTGAGACCTCGATAATCAATGCACGGACGCAGACCTCCCTCCTTTTTCCTCACAAAAAAGAAACTCGAGGTGACGGGTGACATGGAGGGCCGAATGTACCCCTGTCTCAGAGCTTCCGTGACATATGTCTCCATAGCCAGCGTCTCCTCCTGTGACAGTGGGTACACGTGACTCCGGGGAAGTGCAGCGTTCTCCTGGAGGTTTATCACGCAATCCCACCGTCGATGGGGTGGTAATTTGGTCGCTTTCTTCTTACTAAAAGCGATAGCCAAATAGCCATATTCGATAGCCATATTCTGGGGGAATGCGCACGGTGGAAACCTGGTCTGGACTCTCCACCGTCGTGGCACCGATGGAAACTCCTATACACCTATCTGAACACTCGTCTGACCACCCCTTAGGAGCCCCCCGTTTCCAGGAAATAAGGGGATTGTGAATAGCCAGCCAGGGAACCCCCAACACCACCGGAAACCCAGGTGAATCAATAAGGTAGAAACTGATCCTCTCCCTATGATTCCCCTGCGTTACCATGTCCAGCGGAATTGTGGCCTCCCTGACCAGCCCTGACCCTAACGGTCGGCTATCTAAGGAGTGCACGGGGACAGGTGGGTCTATCTGCACTAACGGAATACCCAATTTACGGGCGAGTCCTCGATCCATAAAACTCCCAGCTGCGCCTGAATCGACTAGCGCCTTATGCTGAAGAGAGGGGAAAAACGCAGGGGAAAAAATTAACAAAAACATGTGACCAACAGGGAGCTCTGGGTGAGTTTGGTGCTTACTCACCTGGGGTGGCCGAGGAGTGTTCCGCCGACCATCTCGACTCCCAGAGGAACTCCTCCAGCATCGGTCCGAAGTGTGTCCTCTCCGTCCACAATAGGAGCAGGAGGAGCCCCCTCCTCTGGTCCCCCTAGATGCAGCTCCTCCCAACTCCATCGGAGTGGGAGTGGGAGAACTGGAAGGTGGAATTAACAGGACCCCTTCTGAACGCCCGCGGGCAGCTAGCAGGTTGTCCAATCGAATAGACATGTCTATTAGTTCATCCAGGGAGAGAGTTGTGTCCCTGCAAGCTAGCTCCCGGCGGACGTCCTCCCGGAGACTACACCGGTAATGGTCCATCAGGGCCCTGTCATTCCACCCAGCACCAGCAGCTAGTGTCCTAAACTCCAACGCAAAGTCCTGCGCGCTCCTCGTCTCCTGTCTGAGGTGGAACAGTCGCTCACCCGCCGCTTTACCCTCTGGTGGGTGGTCGAACACAGCTCGGAAACGGCGGGTGAACTCCAGGTAGTTGCCGAGTCCGGACTGTTCCAGACCGCGTTAGCCCAGTCCAGGGCCCTGCCCGTTAGACAGGAGACGAGGAGGCTCACACTCTCCTCACCCGAGGGAGCCGGACGCACGGTAGCCAGGTAGAGCTCTAGCTGGAGCAAAAATCCCTGGCACCCAGCCGCCGCTCCGTCGTACTCCCTCGGGGGGGAGAGAGACGCAGTGCGCTGGACCCAGAGGATGACGTAGGTGGAGCAGGTGGTGTCGGCAGTGGGGGAGCTGGGGTAGACGTTGGTAGACCACTCCTCTCCCATCGCTCCATCCTCTCCATCATCTGGTCCATCGCTGTACCGATCCGATGGAGGACAGCTGTGTGGTGATGGACGCGCTCCTCCATAGTGGGGAGGGGGGTGGTCGCTGCTCCTGCTGACTCCATTTCCTGTTCGGTGCGGGCTTCTGTTACGATAAACTAGGAGTGGTGGGTGGAATCAGGCGCAGAGAGCAGGGTTCAGTCGTTTGTCAAATTTATTCACCAGCGCAACAGAAGAGGCACCATCTTCGGCGAGGTTCGTGACAACAATGGGCAACTTTTCATCCAAGCTACTCAATACTGCCCCTGCAGCCATAAAAAGTTAATAAATAAAACAAAAAACAATAAACACGAAACACAAACAACGCAACAACATGAAACAGACTTAATAACACCTGAGGAAAGAACCAAGGGGAGTGACCGATATAGGGAAGATAATCAAAGAAGTGATGGAGACCAGGTGAGTGTCATGAGGCACTGGTGCGCTTGATGATGGTGACAGGTGTGTGGGATAATCAGCAGCCTGATGACCTAGAGGCCGGAGAGGGAGTATATGTGACAATAACATCTGCTAAATATGTGTATGTAACCAATAACATTTGATTTGATTATAATACACCACACAAGAGAACAAGATGTAGATGTATCAATAAATGATGGTTGAAGCCGAAAAGACTTTCGATTGTTTTGAATGGTCTTTTATATTCAAAACTTTGGAAGCCTTCAAATTTCCAGTTGAAAAAATACATTTCATACAAATATTATATTAATATCCTGAAGCAAAAAAATACACATAATATATTTCCTGATTAATTTGCTTTAGAAAGGGGCACAACACAGGTATGCCCTCTCCCCCCCTCCTGTTTGCTTTGCCAATTGAACTGCTTTCAGAAATAATTAGACAGGACTCAAACGTAACAGGTATCAGTATTGCTAAAGATGAGTGTAAACTAAACTTATTTCCCGACGATCTCCTGATATACTTCACAAATATTGAAAACGCAATGACCTTGTCACGGCCGTTAAAAGAACTGGACCAAGGTGCAGCGTGGTGAGAGTACATGTTCTCCTTTATTCAAAATGACGCCGACAAAACAATAAACAAAACAAACCGTGATGCTTAAGGCTATGTGCCATCAAACCAAGTTAACTTCCCACAAACACAGGTGGGAAAAAGGGTAATAAGTATGGTTCCCTAATCAGAGACAACGATAGACAGCTGTCCCTGATTGAGAACCATACCCGGCCAAAACATAGAAAATCATAGAAACACAAAACATAGAATGCCCACCCCAACTCACGCCTTGACCAAACCAAAATAGAGACGTAAAAAGGATCTCTAAGGTCAGGGCATGACAGACCTCCTTGTTAAAAATACTTTTATCAGGATATAAAATAAATGTTGAAAAACTGAAATAATGGCAATATGAAAAATAATAACTCAAGATTTAAAGCAATCCTTTAAGTGGACCACGATGCTTAATAAGTGAAAACAACCCAAAAATATATAGAGACTTTATCCCGTTACTTAACAAAATGAAAGCAGATGTAATTAAATGGAACAATCTTCCCATAAATCTTACAGGTAGAACAAACCTTTTTAGAATGGCAAGTTTTTGTTTTTGGTAATACCAGTTACCCCACCGAAGACGTAGTTTAAAAAAAAGTATATTTGGTCATAAGACTTTATATGTGCAAATAAAACTGAGAATAAAAAGGAAAGTTTTACATTGTCCTAAGTCGGAGGGTGGTTTTAACCTTTCGGACCTGGAATTGAATGAACTCGCCACCCAAGGCTTTTATGTATAACATATTGGTAAATACACTAAAGCGGAACAATGGGTACAGATTGAAGATTCAAATGTTTTATGTAACTAGGCAAGTCAGTTAAGAACACATTCTTATTTACAATGACGGCTTAAGAACAATGGGTTAACTGCTTTGTTCAGGGGATGAAGGACAGATTTTTACTTTGTCAGCTTGGGGATTTGATCTAGCAACCTTTCAGTTACTGGCCCAACGCTCTAACCACTAGGCTACCTGCCACTAGATGGACCAAACAAAACGCTATACAACTAGTGCTGACAGGCAACTATACATGGACAAGATCCCACAACACAAATGAGGAAAATGGCTACCTAAATATGATCCCCAATCAGAGACAACGATAAACAGCTGTCTCTGATTGGGAACATTATCAGGCCAACATAGACATACAAAACCCCCTAGACATACAAAAACCCTAGTCATACAAAAACTAGAGTACCCACCCTAGTCACACCCTGGCCTAACCAAAATATATAGAAAAACAGAGATATCTAAGGTCATGGCGTGACACTAAGATATACAAAACCTTGCAGAGAGCCTAGCCAATTGACAATCTCGTAGAAAAAAATATAAACTATTGGAACCAAGACATAAAAATAACTGATATTGGCACAAGATGCAGGGAGTGTTGGAACATAACAAACAACATTGCAATTATGAACGAAAATGTACACTTAATCCAGTAAAAACTAAGGTATTGAATTGATTATACAAGAGACAAAATTCACGAATTCTACAGCACAACGGCAGAGTCATGTCTTAAGTATAAATGAACAATGACTCAATAGTTAATGCCATCTGGGAGTGCTATAAAGTCCTAAGGTTATGGGCAAAGTTAGAAAAATGTCTGTCAGAAGTCGTACGATGTAATTTTACGTTTAGTCCGTCTTTCTGCATATTTCAAGACATGGTATATGAGGGTGTGGCGAGATACCCAAATGGGTTGGACAATACTATTTTCGTCACTCATATTGAATAAGCTATTACTTAAATACTGGAAATCAAATGATACTCCAACATTAAGAGAATGGAACAATTACTAGAGATAAATATTGGCTCACTATTTGGCAAACACTGACCAGTTACCAGCACAATTTTACCAATGATATATAACGGTTTATGAATGGTTTATAATGCATTTATATATGATTAAATAATCATTAAAAACTGAATTATAATCCCTTTATAAACCCTTTACAAACGGAACCTTATTGCAAAGTGTTACACCAACAGGATATTGCAGCAGAGTCTAGTTATTTACCAATGTTTATAATGTTTAGAAGTTATCTTCCTTTTCTATGTGCGTCATGCTATTTCTAGCCTGCTGTGCTGTGTATCACTTGCCTCGATAGGATAGGCTATCATATAAATCATGTTCATATTTTAAGAATGTGAAATGTCAGAATAATAGTAGAGAATCATTTATTTTGTTCATCACATTCCCAGTAGGTCAGAAGTTCACATACGCTCAATTAGTATTTGGTAGTATTGCCTTTAAATTGTTTAATTTGGGTCAACCGTTTCAGGGAGCCTTCCACAAGCTTCCCACAATAAGTTGGGGGAATTCTGGCCCATTCCTCCTGACAGAGCTGGTGTAACTGAGTCAGGTTTGTAGGCCTCCTTGATCACACACGCCTTTTCAGTTCTTCCCACAAATGTTCTATGGGATTGAGGTCAGGGCTTTGTGATGGTCACTCTAATACCTTGACTTTGTTGTCCTTTGTTTGCCACAACTTTGGAAGTATGCTTAAGGTCATTGTCCATTTGGAAGACCCGATTGCGATCAAGCTTTAACTTCCTTACTAATGGCTTGAGATGTTGCTTCAATAAATCCACATCATTTTCCTACCTCAAGATGCCATCTATTTTGTGAAGTGCACCAGTCCGTCCCTCCTGCAGCAAAGCACCCCCACAACATGATGTTGCCACCCCCATGCTACACGGTTGGTATGGTGTTCTTCGGCTTGCAAGCCTCCTCCTTTTTCCTCCAAACACAACGATGATCATTATGGCATAAAAAGTTGTATTTTTGTTTCACCAGACCAGAGGACATTTCTCCAAAAGGTACGGTCTTTGTCCCCATGTGCAGTTGCAAACTGTAGTCTGGCTTTTTTATGGAGCAGTGGAGCAGTGGCTTCTTCCTTGCTGAGTGGCCTTTCAGGTTATGTCGATATAGGACTCGTTTTACTGTGGATATAGATACTTTGTACCTGTTTCCTCCAGCATCTTCACAAGGTCCTTTGCTGTTGTTCTGGGATTGATTTACACTTACTGCACCAAAGTACGTTCTTCTCCAGGAGACAGAACGCATCTCCTTCCTGAACGGTATGATGGCTGCGTGGTCCCATGGTGTTAATACTTGCATACTATTGTTTGTTCAGATGAACATGGTACCTTCAGGCATTTGGAAATTGCTCCCAAGGATGAACCAGATTTGTGGAGGTCTACAATTTTTTTCTGAGGTCTTGACTGATTTATTTTGATTGTCCCATGATGTCAAGCAAATAGGCACTGAGTTTGAAGGTAGGACATGAAATACATCCACAGGCACACCGCCAATTAACTCAAATTATGTCAATTCCCCAGTGATTTTACCCACGCACCGCTACTGGTGCTGTATAATGCATCTAGGAAGAAATGGCAAAATGCATAAGGAAAAAGAATGCGCTATTTTAAAATAGGGCTTAATGGCAGATTAGACAGTGTATTCATTCGTGAGGAATAGTCATAAATCGACATCGTCACACAAGCCATGAAAATGATGAGTTTGCCATTTGTGAAGAGAATTTAAAAAATGTATTCTATCAAGACACAAGAAGTGCATGACAAGGACAACTGGAGCGTATCTGATTGGTAGGGCTAAGCTTGAAAAGCAATTGAAAATGGTGAAAAACATCTCATACTACATTCCCATTCAAGTGAGATTAAAACAATATGGTTAATATAGCTGATCCATTTTAGTCCCATTATAGCTGAAAAATATAACTTTCTGGGCAACCCGACCAATTTCACATAGAAATGTCATTCCCATTGACGGCAAGTCTAAGAAGCGGTAGGTCTGTTCTATGTGCTCTATTTCTATGCGTCCTGTTCTTAAATTATGCTTTTGCATCTTTTATTTTCAGTTTTCTACCCCAGTTTCAAATAGCTGAAAACACAATATGTTTGGTTATGGAAAATGTATTTCACAGCAGTTTAGATGCAATGATTAGGTGCAATGACTCTCTACTTGCTTGTTTTGTCATATAAACTGAAAGTAGGCAAACTATTAGAATTTTAGCAACCAGGAAATGGCAGAGCGAGTTCTGCCTAGTGCACCTTTGATGTTGTAAGGCAACATATTTTGTTTGCGCAACATTGCGATGTTGACGCATGATTCATTTTCATGAATTTCATAAAACCATAGCAATATCATTCAAATCGACACAAACATAAAATGATGGCTGATAGTATATTTGTTGAATGTAAAGAGCATTCCAAACCAGAAACATACAAATAAGACAGGTATTGTGCACTTCTCACCAACTGTTACTTCTGTCCCAAGGCTGTGTTACTTCCATACCGCCAGTAGGTACAAAAGTACCGTTGTGGTAGTTCTGTTCTCAGTCTATTTAATTTACACTAAATTACCCTAGAAATGTAATTACAGCTGCTAATGGTAGAGGACATACACTGAGTATACAAAACATTAAGATCACATGCTCTTTCCCTGACATGGACTGACCAGGGGAATCCAGGTGAAAGCTGTGATCTGTTATTGATGTCACTTGTTAAATCCAATTCAATCCGTGTAAATGAAGGGGAGGAGATTTTTAAACCTTGAGAAAATGTAGCCATGGATTGTGTATGTGTTCCATTCAGAGGGTGAATGGGAAAGACAAAATATTTAAGTGCCTTTGAACAGGGTATGATAGTAGGTGCCAGGCGCACCGGGTTTGTGTCAAGAACTGGGAAGCAATCAACACCTTGTAGAATCCATGCCTTTGGAGGGGGTGCAACTCAATATTAGGAAGGTGTTCGTAATGTTTGGTATACACAATGTATACAGCATAAGTTGTTTGTCGTTAAATATGGTCTCTCTAACTCTATCAATCTCTGAGTAATTAGGAAAAAAACAAAAAGTGTTACTTTTGTCCGAGTCCAATTTGAGGCACGAAACTAGATGAAAACATGAACTCATTACCTTGATGCTTTTCTGTTAAATCTAACCCTTCTGTAAATCAAGCAGACAGCAACAGATGATCATCAATTCGCTGTGCATATTAGATCCAGGCACAACGGTCTTCACCGGTGTAACGAATGAGACCAAAAAATGTATGACATTCCTCGCAAACCCCATTTTTGCCAGATCTTGGACTGTTGTTGCATCGCATGCAGTATCACAACAGCTTTTCGTCACTTGACTGTCATTCAGATGATGAAGTGTGAAAATATCACGGTGTAATTAAACAGCTCGACACCAAATGGTCATCCAACAAGTATTATGCATAATTATTGAAGAACCACGTTAATGACAGTACCGATTTAGATTTTAAGTATCAAGGTAAGGTGACTCTCTGTCAGAAGCAATCCATTTTGCAATCCCATACATTTTTGGGGACTTGTGCATCAATGAAAACTGTTTTCACCCAGTAACATGAGGAGAAACTAAATGCTACGTAGTTGCTGCTACGTAGTTGCACTGCATTTCTCAGATATCTATACAAAATATTATCTGACAGCTAGATCCAGGATTCATACCGGGTTCAAGTTCAAGGTCTAAATGTAACTGATTAATGCTTAAAATATGATATAACAAGAACTTACACTGCCGTAAATGCAAGGACAGAAAAGTCATGTTTTATGTCACACGATTTTGGACAAATTCGTCAAGACACCAACCATGAGAAAGGGTTCATCTTAATGTATTGACATTAAAAAAATTGTCAATGACTTATCAACAGCTGTTTCAAGTTGTTCAGAAGGAAATCTTCACTGGTACCCTAGTTTATAGAAAGAACAATTACCATTCACCAACTTCATCAGGACATTTTTGTAGGACCATCTTTCCCCCCCTGTCCCCCTTTCCATTTCACAGTAAATTCGATTCCACACTTGAGAGCAGGGCCTTAGTCTGACAATGTCATTTCTCAGAAAGAGTGTGTCACAAAGTCAGAAGTAGGTCAGAGTAACCAGGCTACTCACATGAGTTGGCCTCCATTCAGGCTTCAGCAGATCCATCTCTCTGTTGGTTTCCTCTATTTGTTGATGTCTGTCCCCAAGGCAACTGACAGCACAGTGCTGTCTGGCTGTGTAGATTAGCCTAGAATGCGTAGGTAGGTTAGGGTTTCTGAGTGTGGCAAGAATTTCTAAGCAACATTGAGTTCCCTTTCAGTCAGTCAACAACATACTATGGGGAATCGCACTAAACTGTCTTACGTTACGCAAACTAAACTTTCCCTTAGTGGTAGAGCCTGCTCACCCCTGGATGTTGTGTGCTGAAGTTTGTATGCTTCTCATAAGGTTCCTAATCACAAACATTTAGTTATTTTTTGGATTGCTTTGCCTGGCTATAGCACAAACTAAGATGGCAAACGCGACCGAAAAGTTAGAGGATAACAAGCTGGTTTCAAGTTCGAGACCATGCCCCAATGAAGTAAAAAATACTCACGCTTGTTGTCTTGTATGTCTTGACTAGGTGCATTCTCAGGCTGTCCTCAAATCAGTTTGTGTGTGGGACTAGGGGACGGCTGGCACTGTTCCCGTGCCAATCCGCAGCACAGGTTCTCTTGACAATTGTGTAGCATTTATTAGGGGGCTTGATGTTTCCCAAAAGTGACTTCCTCTCCCGGGTGACCGTACCTCGGCTGAGCCTGAGTTGAGGGAAGCAGAGAAGGATTGGGTCGTTGGTCGAGTCAAATGTCTCTCGGTTCCTGTGCTCTCTGTCACCGATTATGTAAGGTTAATCAAAGAGAGAGAGCGACCAGGTTCTGTGGGTCTCCCCCCACTGCCCGAGTCTGCCTTGGTTAAGCACCGCTTGCCTCTCTTCCCAGACTTATCGATGAGGGTCTGGGTCCCACCTTGGTGATCCAGTCCTACATAAACTTTCAAGACCAGGCTAGCTAACAAGCACTGCATGACATGCTAGCCAGGTTAGCTACCTTGCCAAGGTGAGCTAGCTACTGCTAGCAATTCTGTCTTCCTAACGGTGGAATTACTTGGGTAGCTCTGCAGTCAACGAGACTAGCTAGCCTATCTTAGACTTAAAGCCTGATCATGGATAACATCGGCTAGCATGCATAACTTCAGGTGAATGAAACTTTCTATTGTTTCCGCAGTATTATGGCAACCCCATTCCTATTTCAAATTCCTGAATTTGGAGGGAGTGGAGAAAGCGGGGATGAGTCACCTGTTCGCACCTCCACAAAAATATTACTGTGACGACAGTGCCCCCACGTGTTGTTACTGCAAACAGGATACTACGTCAGCCATTGCCGTAGCCCTCTGTGCCCGTAAGGGGTCCGGGCTTCATGCAGGCTATACAGTCTCATAGAAGCACAACATGTGTTGGAAGCTTGTCCACGTTTAATGCCCCCTTTGTTACCCTGTGTTCCATGGTGTTCACAGGGTTCAAGGGGTATATCAATCTCCCCAGGGTGAACATATTAAATTGGGCGATTCGCTCTCTGTCCACAAGGGGGCACACCTCCCAATAGGGTCATTGCTGGGATTCATTGCTGATTCCTGCCTCTAGCTAACTAGTCCCTATGGGGTACCAAGTGGTACAGGTTAGGGGTTCTATAGGTGATTGGTTTCATTCCTCAGAACAACACCCAATTACGAATCGCCCCAGAATGGGTCCATTTTCCAGGTGGGTTACAAGGTGCTGTGGCATGATATCGCTTTTTTCCTGGGTCTATTTTTAATACATGCAGTCTAGCACTGGGTGTCAGACAGTTACTGGGTCGCATCTTACCATCTAAACCGAGTGAGGCTCGTTGTGAAAGAAGTACCCCCAAGTGGCACTCGGGGTATGTTACGGATTGGTAGAGCCCTTGAACCCAGAGTGGACCGGGTTTCAGGCAAACCTGGGTGAATAAGCACAGTTGTGTCAACCTAAAGTTCCATAGTGTTTCTGGGTGTCAAAAGTGTTGCGTCTCTTACATGTGGGGTCAATGAAGTGTCTCTTCTCCACATTGACACGCGGTGGTCGACAATGGTGTAAAGGGAAAAATAAACAATCTCTCCAAAGTGGCATCTCGCCCCTTCAGTTGGCGCTGACGGAAGGCTGTTTGTTTCATCCAATAGGGTGCCTGCACAGAGTTGCTCTGGGTCATGCAAACAGTGAAATTGGAATGCAGAAACCGAAATACCTTATTTACATAAGTATTCAGGCTTTTGCTATGAGACTCGAAATTGAGCTCAGCTGCATCCAGTTTCCATTGATCATCCTTGAGATGTTTCTACAACATGATTGGAGTCCACATGTGGTAAATTCAATTGATTGGACATGATTTGGAAAGGCCCACACCTGACTGTAGAAGGTCCCACGGTTGACAGTGCATGTCAGAGCAAAAACCAAGCCATGAGGTCGAGGGAATTGTCCGTGGAGCTCCAAAATAGGATTGTGTCGAGGCACAGATCTGGGGAAGAGTACCAAAACATTTCTACAGCATTGGCGGTCCCCAAGAACACAGTGGCTTCCATCATTCTTAAATGGAAGAAGTTTGGAACCACCAAGACTCTTCCTAGAGCTGGCTGCCAGGTCAAACTGTGCATTCAGGGGAGAGGGGTCTTGGTCAGGGAGGTGAACAAGAACCCGATGGTCACTCTGCCAGTACACTAGAGTTCCTCTGTGAAGATGGGAAAACCTTCCAGAAGGACAACCATCTCTGCAGCACTCCACCAATCAGGCCTTTATGGTAAGTGACCAGACGGAAGCCCCTCCTCAGTAAATGGCACATGACAAGTCCACTTGGAGATTGAGCTTTTTGGTCTGAATACCAAGCGTCACACCTGGAGGAAACTGTTACTGTAATTTAATTATGCCAATGTGTTTTCATTAATTGAAAACCCTTAATCTATTTTATGAGAATTTGTAAGATTCTTGTTTGCATAAAATAGACCAACCATTTCAATAATAGGTAACAGAATGTATTCTCGGAGCGCGCTGCCACTTTACCACGAGCAACAGTTTATATACAATAACATGACGTCATTTCATTGCTTCACAGAATCCCCTCCTCTCGACCGGGACAAAGTGAGGTTAATAGTTCATTCTAACTTACTAACACACTCACAGGTCACACAACATAACTGAATTAACTTTTGACCCCCCAACATTATCGATCACCACTTAGCTGACAGTGCTAATTAACAGAAAACCTAGGAATGCACTCATTCAGTTTCGTCGGTTCAACCATAGGTTAACTACCTTATCTGCTTACTTAATCCACAACCCATTCGTTTCTGCCTAGTTGGAATGGTGTTCATTAACTTTAATTACTCCTTGTCCATGTCACACAATCCCTTCTTATGAACTCATATTGTTAATCAGATATAATAAAACAGAATACAAGTTTACTTAGTTACAGTTCCATTTAAAATGATTTGTTCAGTCATTTAATCATATTTTTCCCAACAGAAACCCGGCACCATCCCTACGGTGAAGCATGGTGGTGGCAGCATCATGCTGTGGGGATGTTTTTCAGGGCAGGGTTTGGAAGACTAGTCAGAATTGAGGCAAAGATGAACAGAGCAAAGTACCTCAGACTGGGGCGAAGGTTCACCTTCCAACAGGACCACGACCCTAAGCACACAGCCAAGACAATACAGTAGTGGGTCAGCTATCTACCAAGTTTCCAGAACATGGCAACAGAACTGGCCAGCTCTGTTTGATGGACTGGGCTGTGCATTCTCTTTGCACTGTGTGATGACGTCACAAAAAATCTCCAGTCACAGTTGGAGGCAGGTATCATTGAGCCAGTCAAAGCTGCCCCCTGGACACTGGATTTCAAACTTGTTCATCGCAACCAAAAAGTTGGGTGGAATCCGGACCTGTGTAGATCTCCATTCTGTGAACAAAGCTGTTGTCCCGGATAAGTACCCCTTGCCTACAGCTGAGGAGCCGATCGCACAATTTCATGGCTTCACGAAGCTCAACCTGCGTCAGAGTTCTTTTCTGGTGCCCCTCCACCCAGCCTCCACCCAGAGACCTCACAACCTTTGTCACACATGCTGGTGTATTCAGATACACATGCATGCCTTTTGGACTTAGCTCTGCCCCGATCCCAGGTGATGAGCACCATCCTCGCTGGAATACCAGGAGTGGCAGTCTATCTGGACAACATCGTGGTCCACGGTCCTGACCTCCACATCCATGACCATCAACTCCACAGAGTAGTCAGTGCTCTACTGCAGCACAACCTGACCCTGAACAGTGGAAAGTGCACCTTTGCAGCTCCAGCCATTGAGTTTGTGGGGTTCTGCCTGTCGGCCACAGGCATTGCCCCACTCATGTTGAACATTGAAACTGTCCTCCACATCCCGGAACCGACCTCAGCCTCTCAGGGTCCCCCTTCTTGGGCATGACAGCCTATCTCCGGTTTCTGTCCCACTACTCTCAGACCACAGTGCCCCTTCGCCAGCTTCTTAAGCTTCACATTCATTTTGTATTGTTTATTGTTTTTGTTGGCGACATTCTAATAAGAAGGAATATGTATGCTCACCACACTGCACCTTGGTCCGCTTCTTACGACGCCCGTGACACAGTGCTTCCTCTATCCCAACTTTACACTCCCTCTGACAATGCCCTCCTGCACATTTTTCACATTGTGGGATCTCCCTTCTACACACTGCTGCAACATGTCCGAATCCTTGGCACCTTATGCACCGTAGCAGGTTCGGAACATAGGCCCTCACAGAATAACAAATATAACCTAACCTTATCAGGTAGAAACTCAGTGTCAAAGCTCAACAAGTCTCGCCGTTGCCACTGGGTCTACGTCTCACCAAACGGTGGGCGTCACAAATACCAGGAATAATCTTTTTAATTTGATCCACCTCTACACTCAACGTTACCCCACTGGTCACTCCTATGAGTGGTGCCCTGCTCCTGAGAGCAAAGCACAACATAGGTTGAGCCCCGAGACGCATGCCGCTCAGTGCCCACTGCCTCTGGGAGGAGGACGCACAAAAAATCCAAACGATTCCACTTTTCGAAACCTTCACAGATTTAACTGATCCCAGTTTACCCTTTACCCAGCCTGAAACAACATACAGGTCGGCACTTTTTCCCCAAATCTCACTCCTACCGGTCCAAAATCATCTCTGGACTCCCATGAAAAACACGTGAAGTGTGCACCACACCTGTCACCGCAGGTACTTCATCCAGGTCTGGCTCAACTTCACAGCACTCTCTACTACCAATTGACTCAAGGTTCTCAAGAGAGCAAGTAGATTTATAGGTAATTTCTCTTGATTTGTATTCAAAAGATGAATGTTTGCGCTCCGGAGATGTAGGTCTGTACTTAAAACCATTTTAAAGCTTGGGCATCATTGCACCTCCGCATGCTCCTCCAGGATTCTTGGGAACCTTCTTCTTCTTTAAATTGGGTGATCGCAGCCAACTGAAAGGTACATACACAGCCACCTGTTAAGGGGCTCCCATGGACCACCAAGTGGCACAGTCAATTGGCAAGTGCACATTAACGCAGCTTCATTAAATAGTACCCGCAAAACACCAGTCTCAACATCAACAGTGAAGAGGCAACTCCGCGATGCTGGCCTTCTAGGCAGAGTTGCAAAGAAAAGCCATATCTCAGACTGGCTAATATAAAGAAAAGATTAAGATGGGAAAAATAACACAGAGGACAGCATCCCGGAGTCGCCTCTTCACTGTTGACGTTGAGATTGGTGTTTTGCGGGAATTATTTAATGAAGCTGCCAGTTGAGGACTTGTGTGGCGTCTGTTTCTCAAACTAGACAATCTAATGTACTTGGCCTCTTGCTCAGTTATGCACCGGGGCCTCCCACTCCTCTTTCTATTCCGGTTAGAGCCAGTTTGCGCTGTTCTGTGAAGGGAGTAGGACACAGCATTGTACGAGATCTTCAGTTTCTTGGCAATTTCTCACATGGAATAGCCTTCATTTCTCAGAACAAGAATAGACTGATGAGTTTCAAAAGAAAGTTCTTTGTTTCGAGCCATTTTGAGCTTCTTTGTTTCGAACCCACAAATGATGACGCTCCAGATACTCAACTAGTCAAAATAATGCCAGTTGTATTGCTTCTTTAATCAGGACAACAGTTTTCCGCTGTGCTAATTGCAAAAGGGTTTTCTAATGATCAATTAACCTTTTAAAATTATAAACTTTGATTAGCTAACATAACATGCAATTGGAGCACAGGGGTGATGGTTGCTGATAATGGGCCTCTGTACGCCTATGTAAATATTCAATTAAAAAAATCAGCCGTTTCCAGCTACAATGGTCATTTACAACATTGACAATGTCTACAATGTATTTCTGATCAATTTGATGTTATTTTAATGGACAAAAAATGTGCTTTTCTTTCAAAAAGACGAGGACATTTCTAAGTGACCCCATAGACAACAGTTCTACATAAACACACATTTCAATAACTTGTGCCATAACTTCTACTTTAAGTCACATTCGTTAAGTAATTGACCCCCTCCGATATTCATCAATTTGGTTATTCACGTCAACCAATAAATGTTCCTCGATGGCTCGTTCATGTGAATGGGCATATTGGAAGACATCATGTCAGTAAGGATGAGATTTTGTAAATGTGTTATATTGTATCATGAGAAACGGATCGCAAAGGTGCAATGTTGCTTAATTAATTAGTGTTTGGTATGTTCTGATGGGAGGGGCTCCCCCTACACAAGGAGCCTCTCTTTCAGTACAAAGGGGGAACCATTTTGGAGTGAGCTGTTGATGGGGCAGCATTGTTTTCAGCTGTCTCATAATGTATACTTTTGATGGCAGTACTGTTGTTTTTTTTCCGGATTCACTACGTAAATAAACACACTTGCACAGAAGCACATTTGCGGCTCCGCCATCTTTTTATTTGATAGAGGTTCGATTTTTTTGTTTCGCCTTCTGGCCTACTCTACTTGACAATACCTACAACCATTAAATAGGATTCTCTCAGGAACAGGTGCCGATTCGTCGCTATTCACAATGGTGCTGATTCTCCAAGCATTCTGTAGCTTGTAGTTCCCGAATGCCTACAAATCTGTCACGTCCACTGTATTTTTCCTGGAGGTCTCCTGAACTGTGGCAACATGCCCCCTCTAGCTGTGATTCTGTTAAAGACAAATACACTACATCACCAAAAGTATGTGGACACCTGCTCGTCGAACATCTCATTCCAAAATCAAGGATATTCATATGGAGTTGCCCCCCCACCCCTTTGCTATAACAGCCCCCACTCTTCTGGAAAGGCTTTCCCTAGATATTGGAACATTGCTGCGGGGACCTGCTTCCATTTAGCCACAAGAGCATTAGTGAGGTTGGGCACTGATTTTCGGCGATTAGGCCTTGCTCGCAGTCAGTGTTCCAATTCATCCCAAAGGTATTCGATGGGTTGAGGTCAGGACTCTGTGCAGGCGAGTCAAGTTTTCCATACCAATCTCGACAAACCATTTCTGTATGGATCTCGCTTTGTATACGGGGGCATTGTTATGCTGTAACAGGAAAGGGCCTTTCTCAAACTGTTGCCACAATGTTGGTAGCATAGAATTGTCTAGAATGTAATTGTATGCTGTAGCGCAAAAATTTCCTTTCACTGGAATTAAGGGGCCTAGCCCGAACCATGAAAAACAGCCCCAGGTCATTATTCCTCCTTCACCAAACTTTACAGTTGGCAATATGCATTGGGCCAGGTAGCATTTTCCTGGCATCCGCCAAACCCAGATTTGTCCGTCAGACTGACAGATGGTGAAGCGTGATTCGTCACTCCAGAGAACGCGTTTCCAATGCTCCAGAGTCCAATGGCGACGAGCTTTACACCATTCCAGCCGAGTGGCATTGCGCATGGTGATCTTAGGCTTGTGTGCGGCTGCTCGGCCTTTAATGAAGTTCCCTACGAACAGTTGTTGTGCTGATGTTGCTTCCAGAGGCAGTTTGGAACTCTAGTGAGTGTTGCAAACGTGAACAGATTATTTTTATGGGCTACGCGCTTCAGCACTTGGTGGTACCGTTCTGTGAGCTTGTGCGGCTTACCACTTTGTGGCTTAGCCATCATTGCTCCTAGACATTTTCAATTCACAATAACAGCACTTACAGTTGACCGGGCAGCCCTATCAGGGCAGAAATTTGACAAACTGACTTGTTGGAAAGGTGGCCTCCTATGACGTTGCCACGTTGAAAGTCACTAAGCTCTTCAGTACTGCCATTCTACTGACATATGGAGGGCATGGCTGTGTGCTCGAATTTATACACGTCAGCAACCAGTGTGGCTGAAATAGCCAAATCCACTAATTTGAAAGGGTGTCCACATAGTGTATCTCAGGTTTCTGAAGAGGAGAGCAATCATCCCTGACCACAGATTTTTTTATGTGGCCCTCAGAAGATGAATTACCCGAAACATTGTAATAAACGTGGTGCTGCATATTGATTAAATACTTAAGTTACCATATGCCAATTTAATGAGAAGTACTTTTGTCAAAAAAGCACATATGGGCTCATGGACTACTGTGATTAGGCCTATATTACTAATAATGTTACAGTGTAAACGGAATACTATCGATCAACTCATAAAATGTCAAATAAATATATATCCTGCTTGTGTAGAGGGTGGCTCCCATCGATTGTAAAACGCGATCGTGTGTTTTAAAGTGTGTGTGTGTGTGTGTGTTAGTGTGTGTGTGTGTGTGTGTGCGCGCGTGTGTGACATCACTACTGGGATCTGCACCCGGAGGACTAGTTTGGACACTGAGTAGAGCGGAACAACAGGCGCTCAGAACACCAGTACGATGTCGCGCAAGGATAGAGTAGCGCGCTTTGTTGCATAGTCCTCACGACACAACTCCAGTCGTCCAGATATATCTCTCTCAGAACAAGGAAAATGACGAAAAAGCTTGTAATAACGGCCAAACGCAATAGGGACGTATTGACTCCAATATTGGATTTGGAGAGGAATAAAGCATGATGGTTTTATAAGAAACTGGAGCCTTTTGGCGCTGTATAAAACGAGCAGGGTGCCTTTTTCAGTACTCTACAAACACCTGTCAACAGCTGAAAGATGAAGTTTGGGAAGAGCATCTGTATCCTTAATGTGGGTGGCACAAAATATGCGTTCTCTAAGGAGGTGATAAAAGATTTCCCTCTGAGTAGAGTGAGCCGTTTGCACAAATGCGCCTCCGAGAAAGAAGTACTGGAAGTATGCGATGACTATGATCGGGAACGGAACGAGTTTTTCTTTGATAGGCACTCCGAGGCTTTTTGTTTCATCATGCTGTATGTGAAGTACGGGAAGCTACGATTCGTCCCGCAGATGTGCGAGCTGTCATTCTACAACGAGATGATTTACTGGGGGCTGGAGAGCTCACACTTGGAGTTTTGCTGCCAACGAAGACTGGATGATAGGATGTCCGACTCATACATTAATTTCTCCGAAGAGGAAGATAAACTGGACAAAGAAATGAGGGGGGAGAATTTGGTGACTCGAGTGGTCACAGAGAGAGAGGATTCAAAGTGGCTGGAGAGAATGAGAAGGACTTTTGATGAACCGACTTCATCAGTCGCAGCACAAATCTTAGCTTCAGTGTCCGTTATATTTGTTATAGTGTCCATGGTGATGCTTTGTGCAAGTACTTTGCCAGATTGGAAAACCGCTGAGAACAACAGTGTGGTGGAGCACAGGTACAATCCAGACTCTTTAGAGCATCCATCCGGGTATATATGTCCTATCTTTTTATATATTTTGTATATTTCCCCGTTATTTGATTGTCTGCAATGTCGTACATGCTTCTATGCCCTTCTTCTCAGTAAAGGACCTCAAGAGATGCACAACCTGTTATTTATGCTGCTGTGAAGTACATTTTACCATACACATTTGCAGGACCGGCTCCAGGCATAAGTGACATAAACCGTCGCTTAGGGCCCCTGGCCGCTAGGGGGCCGCCGAACCCCCAAAAAACCCAGTTGGGGTCTCGATTTACTGTTGACAGTTAGAATAGTTGAATACACAAGGTGTAACTTCGAAATTTGGTCATGCATCAGCAGTTTTTTTTTATTGTTTTATAAGTCACTGACAGTCACTCAATTATCCATGTCAGCTAACAATTGCCAGATTGGTAAATTAGTTTAGCCAGTTATCTAATCATGGCTGAATACATTCCCAGTGGCCCTGACCTTAAGGGGACCCTCACTGATTTTTAAAAATCATTCTCACTTAGATATCATTGATATGGTATAAGTCATGGCAAAATGAGTAGAATTGCAGAAAATGTGCTTTAACAAATAATAACAATAAATACACACCATGTCAAAATGGGTAGAATTGCAGGAATTGTGCTTTAAAACGGCAACATTTTCTCTACGACCCATGGCAAAATCTGTAGCTTTGCAGGAAATGACCAAATATTGCTTAGGGCCCCCAAAAGGCTAGAGCCGGCTCTGCATTTCTGTGTCTTTTAGAACTCATGCTAATTTAGAAGTTTGTATTGTTGTATTATGCATATGATACAACCTCAAAATCTAAGGGGTGTAATAGACCTACACCAGTCCTGACTACAGCTGTCCCGGTGGGGAAGGGGACAGAGGAGGCGCTGAGTGTTTAACAAAATTAAATGTCAAGGTAGCTTCTGGTTTGATCTTACCAAGTGAACAACACATTTCATGTGTTCAAAGTCTACATTTTCTATGTCGGCCAATTGTCATTAAAATATGACATATTACACACTGTTAGCTTAAAGGTGTTCAAACTAAATGTTCATTGCCATAAGCACCACTGTCCCTTGCACTATTGTTGTTTTTGTCTCTGAGTTCTCAATTGTTCTGGATTTTATCTTTCAGCACTAACACGTCATAGTCTTTAACGCAAAAGAGGCTGAAGGACTTCACAAGTAGGAGCGTTGCCTCTCTTGTAACAGACAATACATGTTTACAGTAATACAGTTAGATTAAGGCAGGAAATGTATCATGAGTTGTTACTGTTTTTTGCTCCCTTTTTGGATACGCGCGTACAGTATGTATCGCTAACTGTCCTAGGTGCTGATTTTAGTGGCATCCGACAGTACCAGTCCAAGGTGCTGTTTTCTTTGTGGCATTCTACACTAGACCTACAGTACCTGGCCAATGTGCTGTTTTCTTTGTGAGATTCTACACTAGACCTACAGTGCCTGGCCAAGGTGCTGTTTTCTTTGTGAGATTCTACACTAGACCTACAGTGCCTGGCCAAGGTGCTGTTTTCTTTGTGGCATTCTACACTAGACCTACAGTACCTGGCCAATGTGCTGTTTTCTTTGTGAGATTCTACACTAGACCTACAGTGCCTGGCCAAGGTGCTGTTTTCTTTGTGAGATTCTACACTAGACCTACAGTGCCTGGCCAAGGTGCTGTTTTCTTTGTGAGATTCTACACTAGACCTACAGTGCCTGGCCAATGTGCTGTTTTCTTTGTGAGATTCTACACTAGACCTACAGTGCCTGGCCAAGGTGCGAACTTTAGTGGTAGCCTACTACAATATTCAGGACCTGTCCATTTTGAACAGTACCTGTCCAAGGTGCTGATTTCTGGGAGAGTAGGCCTACTATTGTCATAGGAGACCATCGAGGAGACAGATGATAATAACAATGTATTACTGTTTCTTAGTGTAATACACTGTCGGTCTCATGTCTACTTTTTTTTTTAAAGAATTTTGATGTTTTGAAGGAGATTAGAACATACATCAATCAAATTGAGCCATTTATCAAAACATATGACTGTGTCAGCCAATACTTCTGTCCATTTGTCTACAGAGCTGTTTGTCATCCCTTTCTTGTCTGCTGTCACTCTGCTCTTTAACCTGTGTGTCTGTCTTGTATCCATGACTGCCACGCGGACCGCTCTCAAGGTATTGGTACCTGAAAGGCACCCAACAGTGTGTGTGTGTGTGCGTGCGTGCGTACAATTGTAGGTAATGCAGGTAGGTGTTGTTCTAAGTAAATGGTGGGAGGTTATGGTTGTACCTGATTTTACTTCCCTTTGAAATGGGCAAATGATGTATTAAAGTGAGCATGACATCACAAGGTAACACAGTAAAGGGGACTTCCATTCTACTCAAACCGCTCTGGACGTGCTGAGCCCTTTGCACCAAGCCCTCACCTGAATGCAAATGACAAAAGTTTATATTTGGTCCAAATGAAATATTTGTCAGATCTCACCAAGGAGATGTTGTGGATGTGGAGTCACGCGCAGGAGAAACAAGTTCCCGAAGGAAAAGGGCGTTTTATTTAACCAGCTCAAAATAACACCGGACTACAACAGTAGCCACAAAAACCCACTCAGACACAGTCCAGGGAAAAACCACCTGTTAAAAATGAACTAAAGAAAACGCAACCCAAAACTAACTGACAGTCAAACGAAAACAATCCCGCACAAAAACCCAAAAGAAATAAATCGAGATAAATAAGTCGAGATAAATACTCCCCCCCCCCCGCCCCCACCCCTAATTAACCGAAATGAAACCAGGTGAAACACAAAACAGACATAACCAAAAGAAAAGGAAAAAGGATTGGTGGCAGCTAGTAGACCGGCGACGACGAGCGCCGAGCGCCGCCCAAACAGGGAAAGGAGCCACCTTCGGTGGAAGTCGTGACAATATTTGTCAGCATATCATTGACTCAAGGCAAGACTACTTTATGTATAGCAGGTTGGGAAAAAATGACTAATTGATGATAGCGACAGTGACCCCTCAACATCACCACAAAACAATGATGTGAGATTATTCCGTGTATAATTTATAGCTAGAGAAATATGAATAACATATGAATCAATATTGCATTTCATTGAGAAAGGTCATCATAAACGACATGTCATATTGTAGGAGATATCCGAATTCATTCATATCAGCATTTGAGAACAGCATATTTTTTGATAACTACACTGTAACTGTCTTTTGAATGGCTGACCGCAAATCCCTCGTTACAGCCCTACCTTTACACGGAACCTTTGTGTCAGCCTGTCCTCCCCCTCTCTAAATGTAATAGGCATGCTCAGGGCTCAGTCTCAACCAGGTCTAACTTGCCTTTAATTTATGGTAGAATTGAGGGAAAAGAAGCCTCCAAAATCCCTGATCAGTATGCTTCTACCATCCTATTTCGCTGGAGCTGCAATACATCTGTCCGTATTCCTTAAAGTCCCCTCAAAGCCCCCAAGGCCCAGGAATGGTCTCGGAATCAGATGAATGTCGAAAACGTGCATGCCAGTTTAATTTGTCATTTGTTGCTGTTACAGTGCCTTCAGAAAGTATTCAAACCCCTTGACTTTGTCCTCATTTTGTTGTGTTACAGCCTGAATTTAAAATGAATTAAATTGAGACTTTGTGTCACTGGCCTACACACAATACCCCATGATGTCAATGTGAAATTATGTTTTTTTAGAACATTTTACAAATGAATACTAAATGAATATCTGAAATGTCTTGAGTCAATAAGTATTCGACTCTTTTGATGTGGCGAGACAAAATAAGTTCAGGAGTACAAATGAGCTTAACAAGTCAGTTACATGCAATAGTAGTGTTTAACATGATTTTTGAATGACTACCTCATTGCTGTACCCAACACATACAATTATCTGTAAGGTCCCTCAGTCGAGCAGTGAACTTCAAACACAGATTCAACCACAAAGACTAGAAAGGATTTCCAATGCCTCGCAAAGAAGGGCACCTATTGGTAGATGGGGTAAAAAAAAGTAGACATTGAATATCTCTTAGAGCATGGTGAAGTTATTAAATCATTGCATGTAGAAAAAACTATAATACTGTAAATTACAACCTGATCTTAAAAGGCAGAATATCTTCTGCATGTTCTGGAATTAAATTACAACAGGATTACGTTCTGAAAGTGTCTATATTGCATATAGTGTCCATAAATCATAATAAGGCTCCAAGAATATAGCCTACCAGCTGTTTGAGAGTGAAGCTTTATGAGTTATCAATGTGGTGAGACAGAAGCCTGCTATGAGTCGCTGGTCAATCACAACCCACTATCGATACAGTAAAACAGTGTTGTATAAAGGATTGACAGCTCCATTCTTCAATAGAACGTCACTCTCCCACTGCTCCTACATTCTAAGAAAAAAAGGGTTCATAAAGGGTTTTCCATCTGTCCCTGTAGGACAACCCTTTTTTGATTCCAAAACCTTTTCACCCAATGAATAGACCCCAACCCCCAATAAACCCTTTAAGGAGCCATTCAGTGAAAATGTTCTAACTGGAACCAAAATGGGTTCTACTTTAAACCAAAAAGTTTCTGCTGCCTCGATAGCCATAGCTACTTTTTCTCTTAAGTCTGTAATGTCTGCAGCCCATTGCTTGTAGATATAGTGTGTAGACCTGTAGTGGAATCCCCTTCTCTCCTTCTTGCGTTAACTCTGCCTGGTTCTCCCTCCCACAGGATCATCGAGGCTGTGTGTATCAGCTGGTTCACCGCCGAGTGCATCGTGCGCTTCATCGTTTCGCGGGACAAGTGTGAGTTTGTCAAACGGCCCCTCAACATCATCGACCTACTAGCCATCACGCCCTACTACATCTCCATCTCCATGACGATGCTGACAGGCGAGAACTCGCAGCTGCAGCGTGCGGGTGTCACCCTGCGTGTCCTGCGCATGATGCGCATCTTCTGGGTGATCAAGCTGGCCCGTCACTTCCTGGGCCTGCAGACTCTAGGGCTGACACTGAGGCGCTGCTACCGGGAGATGGTGATGCTGCTGCTGTTCATCTGCGTGCCCATGGCCATATTCAGTGCTCTAGCCCAGCTGCTGGAGCATGGCCTGGACTTGGAGTCGCCCAACGAGGACTACGCCAGCATCCCTGCCGCCTGCTGGTGGGTTATTATCTCCATGACCACTGTGGGCTATGGAGACATGTACCCCATCACCGTGCCTGGGCGAGTGCTGGGTGGCCTGTGCGTGGTGAGCGGCATCGTGCTCCTGGCACTGCCCATAACCTTCATCTACCACAGCTTTGTGCAGTGCTACCATGAGCTCAAGTTCCGCTCGGCCCGCTGCACGCGGAGCCTGTCCGCAGAGTTTCTCAACTGAGGGACCACTGACGTTGCAGGAGGGTTAATGGGGGGGGGGGGTGCACCCCTCACTACCCCTCGCTACTCCCCGACACCTCTTCAGAGACCTCCATCCACACTAGAACTGTGTATTTATCTGAAATGTGGCCTCTTTCATTGTCTCACACGTATTTTGTTGATGTATCCCTCATCTTTGAACGTCAGTTGCTGGGGTTGTGGATTTTGAGGTTTGCAGACAGCACAGCCTTCAACCTTCAACAGTAAAGTCCAAGTAAGAAGTAATGGAACCTGATGGGAACTAGGACAGTTTCCACGGCTGCCATGGTGACAGTGGTTTTTGGGGCAGAGGGCATCTGGATCATGTCAGACCAGAAGGAGGCCTTCACGTACTGTGGATTACACTGCTGGCTGGCATTCTTCTCTTCTCATATGGCGACATGCAACAAAAGGGATTAGAGTTTTAATGTCATTTTCAATCCCACTCTCTGACAGTGTCACAGTGTGGGAGATGGGAGGTATAATTTCGCTTCTCTTCCTTAGATCATTTATTTATAGTATTCCGTCGGCCAGTGAGTGAACAACAATGCATTTCAAAGAACCAAAGTGTATCAGTACAGTGTACACTGTATGTTCCCTTTAACCTTTCACTGCAACGCTCACCTTTCTGCTTTTATCTTGCGGACACAAACCTGACAGATATAAAGAGCAATTTGAACGAGCCTATTTACAACTCAAACATGGTCGCATTCTAATCCTATTACCTATTCCCCCCTGAAAACCAAGCAATGCAAAATGGCCATGAAATGTATTTGTCGGAAAAACCAAGGGGGAGGGTTTTAACAAGAAAGAGTGCAATATTGTGTGGGTCTGTCAGCTCAGCTGTGTAGGCAGGTCTGTAAATGTGGAACACCGAGCCACAGAGCGAGAGTGTGTCATGGAGAGATGGGTGGTTCGGCTGACACTGTGCAGTGTAGTGAGGAGAGGGCATGCATGCCTCAGCCTCGGGAGCGCTGCGAGTCTACTGACTGGAGGAGTGTAACCATTTGTGGCTGGTGTCAAAACCTTGGTAGCCTCTGCCTGTCACAACAAAGGCACTCGGCATGCCCATCCCACCATCCTCATCAGTACTGTATGTCAAAACCACCACAGCCTTGGTAGGCACTCCTCTCAATGTTGTTGTCTGGCCCACCTGCTTCTCCTCGACATACTGTCGACGCCATGTTTGAGTGGCTGGTGTGATGCATTCCGCCTCCTTTCCTGCCAGAGTGAATTCGATTGAATCTGAAAAGCTTTCATCATGCCTTCATTCATTTCTATGGTGGGGAATTGGGAATCAGATCCTCATGTGTTCTCTTCACATCAGCCTGCTCCAGGGTATACTACCTGTTATCGCTAACAAGCGCCATCTCTCGTCTCTCAGATTGTCGATAGCTGTGTTTGCTCCTAGCACTTGGTTTAAGTATTCACTAAGAGAATCTGTATTTTGAACCAAAGCAGTTTTATATCTTCCGGAAGCACTTTATATAGTGGGAGCATTGGACAGTTCATCAAGTCAGTGACGAATGTATATGGGTCTTATCGTGTGTTCTATTTCAGGGTTTCTCAAATTCGGCCCCGTTTTGGTTTTTGCCCTAGGACCACACAGCTGATTCAAATAAGCAACTCCTCATCAAGCTTTGATGATTTGAAATCAGATGTGTAGTGCTAGGGCAAAAACCAAAATGTGCACCCAAGGGGGGCCCAGGACCGAGTTTGGGAAACCCTGCTCTATTTGATGTGATTGTTATTCACCGCTGGGAATACCAGTCTAATTGTACTAGTGATGCTGGTTCTGTTTATACAGATTTGGCGTTCCTTTGCTTTGTCCTCAGTGTAATGGTTTCCACTGGCTGCAGACAGCCCCATCTGCTCTCTCTGATCTGCCCTGCTTTAATTTGGCTGCTTTTCCAAACACAGCAGTCACAAAACTTTCAACTGTGTTGAATATGTTGAATATTGATGGGATAAGATTGATTAAACTCGGGCCTCCCAAGTGGCGCAGCAGTCTAAGGTACTGCATCGCAGTGCTAGAGGCATCACTACAGTTCCGGGTTCGATCCCGGGCTGTGTCACAGCTGGCCGTGACCAGGAGACCCGGGTTAGGGGAGGGTTTGGGATGTCCACATCCCATCATGCTCCAGCGACTCCCTATGGGCTGGGCTGTCAGTATGCATGCTGACCTCGGTCACCAGCTGTACTGTGTTTCCTCCGACACATTGGTGTGGCTGGCTTCCGGGTTAAGGGAGCAGTATGTCAAGAAGCAGTGCAGCTTGGCGGGATTGTGTTTCGGAGGACGCATGGCTCTCGACCTTCGCCTCTCCTGAGTCCATATGGAGTTGCAGCGATGGGACAAGACTGTAACTACCAATTGGGGAGAAAAAAAGATATAAGATTGATTGAACTCGTTTTTTCAGACCGTATCTTTTGGGAATCAGGCACTTGAAAGAGAAAAGCCTTGACTAGACTTGGTTGACCTTTGAAAAAATGTGATTCTAACTGCTGCAGGGGGGACTGAGACTCTGACACCATAAAAAATCCAAGCCACATATAGACCACAATAACTAGATTTTCTCCAACCATACTCTCTCCCTCCTCTCGTCTGTTTGTTTCTCTCTCTCTCTCTCTCTCTAAATCAAAGTGGGATTACAAGACAAATCAGGCAATAAAAACACATTGAGGAGATTGAAGATGGTTCACTCGTTATAAGACCATTGAGTGACCTATTTCATGTATTTCTGACACCCTGTCACTGACATTGCTCTACTCAATGAAATGTACAAATATTCCACACCCAAACTCAGTGCAATCTTGATATTTGGACTGGGAACATATTACATAAGTATCTCTGTTGTCATCACAATATGTATTTTGACATTGGACTAAAACTGTGAATGCGAAGTGTGTGACAAGAAAATGTGGACCACTAGTGAGTTTGATCCCTTGTGAAATGAACGCTTCTGGAAAAGTTGCTGTTGTGTTGAGGATCAGGTAAGGTAAGGCAATGTGATTTTTGTTTTGTTGGAACAAATGTTGTATTTCTGAATTTAGTATTTGAGAATAACTGAAGAATATTTCCACTACTGTAAACCCTTGTAGGACATATTTCCGTGCTCACGGTGGATGTAGTGGGGGGCAAAAGTGGCCCCACAGTTGTTACAAGACTTGATAAATAGTGATATTTCAGGTAGGACCTGCAACTTCTGGATACTCTACAGTACTTTGTCACATCGAAACACCTTCTGTGGGCACCTTTAGCATATTGCCGCTTCAATAGAATGTACAATTGAAACATAGGATATCTTTTGAAAAAATGTTTGTTTATGCAAGCCATATCTACAAAATGTTTATTGTTTTTTCCCTTATTTTTTTAATGAAACCAGCTATTTTGTATAGAGCTTATGTTGTTTACATATATAATGGTTATATGGTTGTATATAAATAAAGCTAATCTGTCGAATCTGTACTTTTGTCTGACTACATTTAGGCTTACATACATGTACACGTTTGAGTTTACTTTATAATATCATAGAGTGGGGTAACACACATATTAGTCTCTTATTCATAAGTCTTAATGCAAATTACATTGTCATTCACTTCAAAGGAACCCATTTTATTTATATATTACTTTAATAACAAATAACAAAACATTGTTCAAGGAGAAAATTATGGGTGATTGATGTTTGAATAATGTATTTTTCACTCTGCATCTTTTAATTTACAGAGATACTTCTGTATTTTGTCAATGAAGCCCTTTATCTACTTCCCTTGTGTGAAGTTGAAAGGAAATTGATAACTAGCATTAGCACAATGACTGGACTTCCATGAAAGGAGCTCTACGGTAACATTTGTTAGCATTGGCTTGTGAAACTACCTCCTAACTTCAAACTGGACGCAGAGACATAAAAATGGCATCCACAAGTTCAGCTGACTTCGGGGAAATCCAGCCGCTTTGCCAGATTTCAAAAAGGCTTTACAGCGAAAGCACACCAGGCGATTATCTGAGGACAGCGCCCCACGTACAAAAGCATTACAAACATTTTACAACCAAGCAGAGGCGTCACGAAAGTCAGAAATAGCGATAACATAAATCACTTACCTTTGAAGATCTCCCTCTGTTTGCAATCCAAAGGGTCCCAGCTACATCACAAATGGTAATTTTGTCCGATAAAGTCCTTCTTTATATCCCAAAAAAGTCAGTTTAGTTGGCGCGCTTGACTCAGCAATCCACCGGTTTCCCTCGTTCAAAATATATACAAATGAATCCCAAAAGTTACCAATAAACTTTGTCTTTTACAAGTCAAACAACATTTCAACGTTTCTAATCAATCCTTTAAGTATCCTAATATGTAAATAAACGATACCATTTAAGACGGAGAATAGTATGTTCATTACCGGAGATAAATAACGAAGTGCGCACCCTCACCGACGCGCGCCACAACACTACAGCCAAAATGGGAGCCACTTAGAAAAACTGCAAATTCTAGCTCATTTTTCAAAAAACAAGCCTGAAACTCTTTATAAAGACTGTTGACATCTGCTGGAAGCCCTGGGAATTGATTTCCCCATAGACAGGCATTTTAAATGGTGTCACCTCCCCCCCAAAAAATTCAGGATGGATTATCCTCGGGTTTTCGACTGCTATATCATTTCTGTTATACTCACAGACATTATTTTAACAGGTTCTGGAAACCTTAGAGTGTTTCCTATCCAATACTACCAATTATATGCATATCCTAGCTTCTGGGCCTGAGTACCAGGCAGTTTACTTTGGACACCTCATTCATCCAAACTTCCGAATAATGCCCCCTATCCCTAAGAAGATAACATATGGGACGATTTCCCCTGCTCAGACGTTGCATGTATCAGCCAATGGTTGTGTGCCTCATCATTGACTGTGCAGTCGGGTGACAGATTGCTATAACATGTGGGATGCGTTCCCCTGCTCAGATGTTGCAAACATCAACCAATGGTTGCGTGCCATGTCATCGACTTTGTCATTGACAAACAGATTTTAATAACATATGATGTGTTTAGCTAATACGTAAAATACATATCCAGGCGTTGTATGATCTGGCAGGCATTAGCAATGCCTGGGCAGAGGAACGTGCCATGATGTGGTTGGCTGATATGTAAAATACCTATCCCGGCGTTGTATGATCTGGCAGGCATTAGCAATGCCTGGGCAGAAGAACATGCCATGATGTGGTTGGCTGATATGTAAAATACCTATCCAGGCGTTGTATGATCTGGCAGGCATTAGCAATGCCTGGGCAGAGGAACGTGCCATGATGTGGTTGGCTGATATGTAAAATACCTATCCAGGCATTGTATGATCTGGCAGGCATTAGCAATGCCTGGGCAGAAGAACATGCCACGATGTGGTTGGCTGATATGTAAAATACCTATCCAGGCGTTGTATGTGTAACTGACAGTTAGACTTACAGGTTATGTCGTTGTCTTTTGTTTGAATTGTTTATGTGTCCGCTGTGCGGGGGAAATGATAATACAAGCGGAACTACGTAGCTAATACTGTTGTAACGGGGATCCTTATTGTAGCAACACACTTTTGGAGGGAAGGCAATCCTGCGCTGCGTTAGCTAAGTTTTCATGTCATCGGGTGTAGTTCATAAAGGTTGAAGAGTGTATGTTAGGATGAAGTGTGAATTCATGCCAGGAATAATAAGTGTGAAGTTTGATTTCCTCCCTTCTGTAATAAGCAGCCAATGAGGTATTTGTTCCTTTATTCATGTGTTTAATCTGAACCCGTTATAACGCCGGTTAAACTGTTATGTATGTAAGCACTTCAGAGTTATACCAAGCTAATAAGTCACTCGTAAGATAAGGTTGTAAGAGTGTGCTTAACTGTATTTTTCATTTACTTTATAGTTCTCACGGAAGGTGATAATTCTGACTAAAACTACAGAATAAAGCCGCCAGTTAAAATCAAGGAACGGTTGTGCTCGTGGTTACTGAAGGGAGCTACAGTGAGAACTCAATGCTCTTCACGAGCAAGAGAGAAAGAAGAATCTCATCCAGCTGTAAAACGTCTACAAGATTCCCAAATCCTGGTAGACTCTGTCATCTGCCAGATAAGAGTTTTGCACCTACCTGCAAACTAAGAAGAACATCTCCACATAAGGAAGCATCGTGAGGCAACATAAGGTCAAGACTAACAGGAAAGTCAGACACGCAAGTACAAGTCAAGGTGTTTGAAGGTGGTCCTAGCCTTGTGAACAGCTAATAAGAGACTTTAAGATTACAATTCGTAAGGACTGGAGATAGTTGTCTATTTCATAAAGACTCTGGTATTATGCATTTGCTCTTTCTATCTTAATGTATCGCTGGTATGTGTATTACTGAAAAATATTATTTGATACTTACTAAAAATATATAGTCACAAACATTAAGGGTCAGCGTACACCTATTAATTCTATTTTTACCTGTAAGTTAATAGTGTAATTGTTTGGTAAGGTGTTTGTTCAAGCCTTTGTTACCAGCATTATACATGTTTATACCACGTACTGAGGTTTAAATTACCTACTCACTTATCCAAACCTTAGCTAGAATTGATTTGACTTGATTTAGAATGTCAGAAAGAGGTAGTTTCACTAAAGGTGATAGAGATGGGGTGGGTCAAGTTGAGCAGCTGCAGCATCACCTCGCAAACTTCGAGCCTTCATCAGAACAAACAGAACAGCAGGAAGAGGCCCAGACTGGTGTGGAGTCACTTTGGCCAGTGAATGATGATACAGAGGCTGCTAATGAGATAGCACAACAAGAGCCACAAAAAGGTGAGAGGGTCCGCAGGTTAACTGAAAAGGGCAGAGAACTGCGCGACGAAAGGTGGAGACAGCTCGAACATCGTTTCAGGGTCAGCTATGAGAAGTGGAAGGCTCTGGTAAAGGAAGCAAAACTGTCACTGACAGGCTGTTGCTCTGAAGACCTACTAGAAGACCTCTTAAACAAGATTAGCCATACCTCTACAGAGCTAAACCTTGTCTATGTAAATTTGCGTCAAATCGACATTCCCGACAACGATATACGACGCAGAGTTGATACTTGTGAAGCAGTTACAATGTCTATTATCAAGACTGTAAGGTGTCATTTAAAAGGCAGGGAAGAAGGTCAAAGTAACCAGATAGAGTTGCACTGGAAGGACAGCAATTCCTTGTGCATGTCCGAACTCTCACATAAGTCAAGTCTCAACTATCAGCCCTCAAGTGCTTCCTCCCAGTCTCAAAGCAACTCAAAGGTCAACTCCAGACGCTCAAGCGTGTCATCTGTCAAGAGACAAGAGGCTGCGGCGGAAGTTGCTGCTAACCAAGCAGCTTTAGAAGTAATGGTTAAGCAAGAACGCCAACTAGAAGAGCTTCAGCGACTCGAAGATGAAGATAAGAAGAGGACAGCGGAGCAAGAAGCTGAGGCTGTGAAACGCAGCTTAGAAGAAACTAGGCTGCGAGTCAAGTTAGAGGTAGAAAATGCTGCCAGACGAAGGACACTAGAAGACAAGCGTAGAGAGTTAGAGCGCCTAGAAGTGCTCAAGAAACTAAATGCTGCCAAGGCGCGAATGCAAGTGTATGAGCAAGATGAAAACTCAGAGGACGAGAAGAGAGAACTACTCTCTAACTGCAAATCTGTGAAAGAAGTCATGCACAGAAGTGGCTCATTTCACAGTCTCTCACCACAACATGTTGTGACAAGCACACAGCAAGAAGATGGCACCAAGACCATGTTCAGGTTACTAGCGGAATCAATCAGTGAAAGCCGCCTCCCCATACCAGAACCAGTAACATTCAATGGAGAGCCTCTCTCGTACACTGACTGGAAGGTCTCTTTTCAGACTCTGATAGACAGGAAGAACATACCAACAACTGAGAAGATATATTACTTAAGAAAATATGTCGGTGGGCCTGCCAAGAAAGCCATCGAAAGTTACTTTATGTTAGGAACAGAATCAGCCTACCATGCTGCTTGGACCATTCTTGAAGAAAGGTACGGAAACAAATTCTTCATCGCCAAGTCTTTCAGAGATAAGCTCAATGCATGGCCTACGATAGGATCCAAGGACAGTCTTGAACTTAGAGACCTTGTAGACTTTCTTCGCAGCTGTGAAGCTGCTATGTCTCAGAATAAGGGCCTGGAGGTGCTTAATGACTGTAATGAAAACCAAAAGATCCTCGCTAAACTTCCAGATTGGCCAACTTCAAGATGGAATAGAAAGGTCACAGACATCTTAGAAGAAACGGAGATCTTTCCTAGCTTCAGTCAGTTTGTGAAGTTTCTCACGAGAGAAGCCAAGATTGCTTGCAATCCTGTAACATCCCTTCATGCTTTGAACCCAAGTGAAGATGGGAAACTTAAGACGCCAAGGATTCAAAACCCTGGAGCAAGGGTATTAGCAACTAACTCTGATGAGAAAGATATTGTTACTAGTTGTGTCTTCTGTGAGAAGTCAGGTCACAGTCTCCACAAATGCTGGAAGTTCATGGATAAGCCCACCGCAGAGCGACAGAAGTTTGTTCAAGAGAATAAATTGTGCTTTGGCTGTTTAAGGCCTGGGCATCGATCAAAAGATTGTGATAACAGGAACACCTGTGACACGTGTCAGAGGAGGCATCCATCCTGCCTGCACGAAGATCGTACTAAAGAAAGGTTGAGGGATAGGAAGACAGAGCCCCCACGAGATAAGGGGACAAGAGCATCAAGTGAGGCCATATCTAACAGAGTCGTAAGGGACATTAACACTCACACCTCCACAATCATTCCAGTATGGGTGTCAACCACAAGTGAGCCAGATCGTGAAGTTCTTGTGTATGCACTTCTTGACACCCAGAGCGACACCACTTTTATCCTTGAAGAGACAACAAAGGCTCTCAATACAAGGAAGGAGCCAGTCCAACTGAAACTCTCTACAATGGCTTCAAGGAATAATATTGTGCCCTGCCAGAAGCTGTCTGGTTTGCAGGTTAGAGGGTTTTACTTGGAGAAGAAAATCCCTCTGCCAACGACCTACTCGAGAGAGTTTATTCCTGCAAACAGAGATCATATTCCTACTCCAGAGACTGCAAGAGCATGGTCTCATCTTGAACACATTGCAGAGGAGATTGCTCCTCAACAGAGCTGTGATGTCGGTCTCTTAATTGGCTACAGCTGCTCCCAGGCTCTCCTTCCAAGAGAAATTGTGTCTGGTAAGGGAAATCAGCCTTTTGCTCAGAGAACAGATCTTGGCTGGAGCATAGTCGGCTATGGAAATCCACGTATCGACTATGGCGACCCTATTGGAGTGAGTCATCGGGTTATCGTTAGACAGGTGATGCCAAGCCTTCAATCTTCTTCCAACCTCACAAATCAAGTACACTATGTTTGTAGAACACATGTAAGAGAGGTAATCACAACACTGGACATTATCAAGACGCTTGAATCTGACTTCAACGAGAGAGCTGCAGAAGAGGACCTCATATCTCAAGAGGATATCCGGTTCCTGAAGAAAATGAAAGAGGGCATCAGACGTAAGGACAATGGACATGAGATGCCGCTGCCGTTTAAGGAAGAAAGACCCAATCTGCCGAACAATAAAACATGTGCAGTTCACAGACTCAAGTGCCTGGAAAGGAGGCTAAGGAGAGACAAGCAGTACTACAAGGACTACACAGCATTCATGGAAGAGACTATAGCTTGTGGAGATGCTGAGAAGGTCTCTAAAGAGGAAATTAACAAGCATCCATCATGGTACATCCCGCACCATGGAGTTTATCACCCACAAAAGCCTGGGAAGATACGAGTCGTCTTTGACTGCTCAGCTAAGTTTCGAGAGACGTCCTTGAATGATCATCTCCTTATCGGTCCAGAGTTGACAAACACATTGCTGGGCGTCCTTTGTCGTTTTCGTAAGGGTCCAGTTGTAATCATGTGTGACGTAGAGTGCATGTTCCACCAGTTTCATGTGAAAGCAGAAGACCAAGATTATCTACGGTTCCTTTGGTGGGAGAACGGAGATCTAGAGTCTCAACCCTCAGTGTATCGTATGAAGGTCCACTTGTTCGGCTCAGCTTCATCTCCTGGTTGCGCCAACTATGGTCTCAAACATCTTGCTGCCGAAGGACGAGGAAGCTTCAGCGAGAAGTCTATCCAGTTCATAGAAAGGAACTTTTATGTTGATGATGGTTGACGAGCGTATCGTCTGAAGCTGAAGCGGCCCAGCTGGTGAAAGAAGCAAGAGAGCTTTGCAGCATCGGCAAACTTCGGTTGCACAAGTTTATCTCTAACAGCAAGGAAGTTATAGCCACAATTCCCAAGGAAGAACGTGCCAAGGGTGCCAAAGACCTGGATATGGCTCTGGGTGAACCACACATGGAGAGAGCACTTGGTGTACTCTGAAGGGAGCTACAGTATGATCTGGCAGGCAATAGCAATGCCTGGGCAGAGGAACGTGCCATGATGTGGTTGGCTGATATGTAAAATACCTATCCCGGCGTTGTATGATCTGGCAGGCATTAGCAATGCCTGGGCAGAGGAACATACCATGATGTGGTTGGCTGATATGTAAAATACCTATCCAGGCATTGTATGATCTGGCAGGCATTAGCAATGCCTGGGCAGAAGAACATGCCATGATGTGGTTGGCTGATATGTAAAATACCTATCCCGGCGTTGTATGATCTGGCAGGCATTAGCAATGCCTGGGCAGAGGAACATACCATGATGTGGTTGGCTGATATGTAAAATACCTATCCAGGCATTGTATGATCTGGCAGGCATTAGCAATGCCTGGGCAGAAGAACATGCCATGATGTGGTTGGCTGATATGTAAAATACCTATCCCGGCGTTGTATGATCTGGCAGGCATTAGCAATGCCTGGGCAGAAGAACATGCCATGATGTGGTTGGCTGATATGTAAAACACCTATCCCGGCGTTGTATGATCTGGCATGTGTCAGCAAGGCCTGGGCAGACGAACGCGCCCAACACCACTTCCAGCAACATCTAGTCGAGTGCTCTCCAACCCTATTCCTGAAGATCTACCCTCCTGTAAGTTTTTGATCCAACCATAGTTGTAACTAACCTCATTAAACTCAACCACATTTGTTACTGCCCTTTAATTATTTGTCACTTTTATTTGTTACATTTTTGGGGGGTAATTTTCTTAAAACTGCATTGTTGGTTAAGGGCTTGTAAGTAAGCATTTCCCTGTAAGATCTACACCTGTTTTCGGTGCATGTGACAAATAACATTTGATTTGATTTTTAGATTAGGGTTGAAGCGAAAACCTACAGGAACAGGGCTGGAGAGCCCTGATCCAGTCACTTTCACAGCATATTGCAGGAGGATATGAGGACTCACTCAGGTCATTACCTGCTGATGATAAAATATGGGCAATGATTCCAATAATTTGGGGTATTATATTCTCTATAGTAAATGACAGAGCCAGTGAGTATAATCATGCTGTAGTAGCTTTCTACCTAAATAAGATTTATTCATTACTTGATTTAATTATGACTACACTACATCTATCTTATTCCTACCCAAAAAGGGAACACCTGGAATGTCTTGCAGTTGGAGAAGGCAAGTTTGCAGGTCTACTACAGTATCTGAGCCCTCTCTTCAGCTAACCACTCCGGTTCGTGGTTTAACCTTGCCATATGAACATCAGCTCAGACAGGTAGGCTGCGAAGTCGAAAGGCGCTCAGGGATGCACCTCTTGTAGACTGGTCCCACGGTGATGGCGGTGAGAAGTGAGGATGCGGCGATGGAGGATATGGAGAGATGGTTGGAGAAGCAACAGCTGTGCTGGAATCCAATCAATATGTCTAATAGTTGTGATGAAATGGATCGGGAAGATGAGGATCAAGGACCTGAATGGTCTGTAGTGTAAAGTAATAGGAAAATGAGAGAAAGAGGTAAGTAAAGTACAACTCACAAACTCATTTGTATTTGTATTTATTAGGGATCCCCATTAGCTGCTGTCAATGCAGTAGCTAATCTTCCTGGGGTGCAAACAAACTTACATTACAAATTAAACAAAAGATAAAACAGTACATCAACAGTACAGTCCCGAGTGGCGCAGCTGTCTAAGGCACTACAGACACCCTGGTTCGAATCCGTGTGTGTGTCTCTTCACGGTCCTCGCTGCTCCTTAAGATGTTTCTTTAAAAAAATCTGATTCTACTGCTTGCACCAGTTACCTGATGTCGAATAGAGTTCCATGTAGTCATGACTCTATGTAGTACTGTGCGCCTCCCATAGTCTGTTCTGGACTTGGGGATTGTGAAAAGACCCTCTCTGCTTCTCTCTGCTACTGCACGGCAAGCGGTACCGGAGCGCCAAGTCTAGGTCCAAGAGGCTTCTAAACAGCTCCTAACCCCAAGCCATAAGACTCCTGAACATCTAATCAAATGGCAACCCGGACTATATTCATTGCCTCCCCAACAAATCAAATTTTATTTGTCACATACACATGGTTAGCAGATGTTAATGCGAGTGTAGCGAAATGCTTGTGCTTCCAGTTCCGACAATGCAGTAATAACCAACAAGTAATCTAACTAACAATTCCAAAACTACTGTCTTATACACACAAGTGTAAGGGGAAAAATAATATGTACATAAAGATATATGAATGAGTGATGGTACAGAGCGGCATAGGCAAGATGCAGTAGATGGTATTGAGTACAGTATATACATATGAGATGAGTATGTAAACAAAGTGGCATAGTTAAAGTGGCTAGTGATACATGTATTACATAAAGATGCAGTAGATGATATAGAGTACAGTATATACGTATACATATGAGATGAATAATGTAGGGTATGTAAACATTATATTAGGTAGCATTGCTTAAAGTGGCTAGTGATATATTTCCCATCATTTCCCATCAATTCCCATTATTAAAGTGGCTGGAGTTGAGTCAGTGTGTTGGCAGCAGCCACTCAATGTTAGTGGTGGCTGTTTAAGAGTCTGATGGCCTTGAGATAGAAGCTGTTTTTCAGTCTCTCGGTCCCAGCTTTGATGCACCTGTACTGACCTCGCCTTCTGGATGATAGCGGGGTGAACAGGCAGTGGCTCGGGTGGTTGTTGTCCTTGATGATCTTTATGGCCTTCCTGTAACATCGGATGGTGTAGGTGTCCTGGAGGGCAGGTAGTTTGCCCCCGGTGATGCGTTGTGCAGACCTCACTACCCTCTGGAGAGCCTTACGGTTGTGGGCGGAGCAGTTGCCGTACCAGGCGGTGAGGATGCTCTCGATTGTGAATCTGTAGAAGTTTGTGAGTGCTTTTGGTGACAAGCCGAATTTCTTCAGCCTCCTGAGGTTGAAGAGGCGCTGCTGCGCCTTCTTCACAATGCTGTCTGTGTGGGTGGACCAATTCAGTTTGTCTGTGATGTGTATGCCGAGGAACTTAAAACTTGCTACCCTCTCCACTACTGTTCCATCGATGTGGATAGGGGGGTGTTCCCTCTGCTGTTTCCTGAAGTCCACAATCATCTCCTTAGTTTTGTTGACGTTGAGTGTGAGGTTATTGTCCTGACACCACACTCCGAGGGCCCTCACTTCCTCCCTGTAGGCCGTCTCGTCATTGTTGGTAATCAAGCCTACCACTGTTGTGTCGTCCGCAAACTTGATGATTGAGTTGGAGGCATGCGTGGCCACGCAGTCGTGGGTGAATAGGGAGTACAGGAGAGGGCTCAGAACGCACCCTTGTGGGGCCCCAGTGTTGAGGATCAGCGGGGTGGAGATGTTGTTGCCTACCCTCACCACGTGGTGGCGGCCCGTCAGGAAGTCCAGTACCCAGTTGCACAGGGCGGGGTCGAGACTCAGCTTGATGACGAGCTTGGAGGGTACTATGGTGTTAAATGCCGAGCTGTAGTCGATGAACAGCATTCTCACATAGGTATTCCTCTTTTCCAGATGGGTTAGGGCAGTGTGCAGTGTGGTTGAGATTGCATCGTCTGTGGACCTATTTGGGCGGTACGCAAATTGGAGTGGGTCTAGGGTGTCAGGTATGGTGGAGGTGATATGGTCCTTGACTAGTCTCTCAAAGCACTTCATGATAACGGAAGTAAGTGCTACGGGGCGGTAGTCGTTTAGCTCAGTTACCTTAGCTTTCTTGGGAACAGGAACAATGGTGGCCCTCTTGAAGCATGTGAGAACAGCAGACTGGGATAGGGATTGATTGAATATGTCCGTAAACACACCAGCCAGCTGGTCTGCGCATGCTCTGAGGGCGCGGCTGGGGATGCCGTCTGGGCCTGCAGCCTTGCGAGGGTTAACTCGTTTAAATGTTTTACTCACCTCGGCTCCAGTGAAAGAGAGACCGCATGTTTTGGTTGCAGGCCGTGTCAGTGGCACTGTATTGTCCTCAAAGCGGGCAAAAAAGTTATTTAGTTTGCCTGGGAGCGAGACATCCTGGTCCGTTTCATTTTGTAATGCGTGATTGACTGTAGACCCTGCCACATACCTCTTGTGTCTGAGCCGTTGAATTGAGATTCTACTTTGTCTCTATACTGACGCTTAGCTTGTTTGATTGCCTTGCGGAGGGAATTATTCGGTCATATTTCCAGTCGCCTTGCCCTGATTAAAAGCAGTGGTTTGCGCTTTCAGTTTCACGCGAATGCTGCCATCAATCCACGGTTTCTGGTTTGGGAATGTTTTAATCGTTGCTATGGGAATGACATCTTCAACGCACGTTCTAATGAACTCGCACACCGAATCAGCGTATTCGTCAATGTTGTTGTCTGGCGCAATACGAAACATATCCCAGTCCACGCGATGGAAGCAGTCTTGGAGTGTGGAATCAGATTGGTCGGACCAGCGTTGAACAGACCTCAGTGTGGGAGCTTCTTGTTTTAGTTTCTGTAGGCAGGGATCAACAAAATGGAGTCGTGGTCAGCTTTTCCGAAAGGAGGGCGGGGCAGGGCCTTATATGCGTCGCGGAAGTTAGAATTGCAGTGATCCAAGGTTTTGTCAGCCCTGGTTGCGCAATCGATATGCTGATACAATTTAGGGAGTCTTGTTTTCAGATTAGCCTTGTTAAAATCCCCAGCTACAATGAATGCAGCCTCAGGATGTATGGATTCCAGTTTGCAAAGAGTCAAATAAAGTTCGTTCAGAGCCATCGATGTGTCTGCTTGGGGGGGAATATATACGGCTGTGATTATAATCGAAGAGAATTCCCTTGGTAGATAATGCGGTCGACATTTGATTGTGAGGAATTCTAAATCAGGTGAACAGAAGGACTTGAGTTCCTGTATGCTTTTGTGACCACACCACGTCTCGTTAGCCATAAGGCATACCGCCCCTCTTCTTACCAGAAAGATGTTTGTTTCTGTCGGCGCGATGCATGGAGAAACCAGCTGGCTGCACCGACTCCGATAGCGTCTCTCCAGTGAGCCATGTTTCCGTGAAGCAAAGAACGTTACAGTCTCTGATGTCCCTCTGGAATGCTACCCTTGCTCGGATTTCATCAACCTTGTTGTCAAGAGACTGGACATTGGCGAGAAGTATACTGGGGAGTGGTGCACGATGAGCCCGTCTCCGGAGTCTGACCAGAAGACCACTACGTTTCCCTCTTTTACGAAGTTGTTTTTTTGGGTCGCCGTAAGAAATAATGTAAGAAATAACACGTAAAAAAAAAAAAAAAAATGCATAGTTTCCTAGGAACACGAAGCGAGGCGGCCATCTCTGTCGGCGACCGGAAGTCACTAACCACCCTCTTCTACGCTGCTGCTACTCTATGTTATTATCTATGCATAGTCACTTTAATAACTCCACCTACCTGTAGATATTACCTAAATTACCTCGACACCGGTGCCCCCGCAAATTGACTCTCTACCGCCGGTACCCCCTGTATATATCCTCGCTATTGTTATTTTACTGCTGCTCTTTAATGATTTGTTATTTTTATTTCAAACCTTTTTTTGTGTATTTTTCTTTAAACTGCATTGTTGGTTAAGGGCTTGTAAGTAAGTATTTCACTGTATCCGGCGCATGTGACAAATACAATTTGATTTGATTTCAATAGTTATTATTCAGCTCCTCCCGACGGTGTCCAAGGTATTTAGATTTCCTCACCCACGCCTCTAATACACGCCAATTGTAACTTTTTTTCAGGTGGTGATACCTACCTCCCGGAGAGTAGTTAAGGTACAGGTGCCTAATAATTTGGTCACGGGACCTGATACCTTCTATCAATAAAAACCATACTGAAGCATCTGCCAATTTACTACTGGAGAATACGGGAGACCTAATGTCTTATACCAGTGTCACGCTTCAAATATCACTGTTGTTGACAACACACGTTATGAGAATTACTCACAGTTCTCTTCCTATTTCCACATAATTTGTCACGGTTCCCTGTCCCAATAGGGCATAAACCTTCTATTGCCCATCCACATTCCCACTCACTGACAATGTTTCATCTTTAAACACAGATATCCTCGGATATCTCCTATTCTACACCGTATGCACATCCTTCCTTTGTCCTTCTACATGGGCTACTTCTCTTCAAGTTACCGTGCTAGTACACAAGCATGACAATTTAGGGGGAGGGGCTTTCACCCCTCCCCCCTACGGTTCTACCAGAGATCCAACCCCACTCGGGATTTACCTCCTAGGATCACCCAGCTCGGGCTTAACTTCTGGGACTTACCCTATACCATACATCTACGACTGGTTGTAACACAATGGGACTTCTGAATAAGCTCAGGCTTTCTAGGTCTGTATCCTATCATTTGTATTCATCCTACAACAGAATGAGTGGTAACAGGTGTCGGAACTGTGCCTACCTTGTTTTTGGGGCCGGCTCTTGCTCCACTGATTTGGACTCTAAATCGTGGTGAATCCTGCCATCAACGCCAACTGTTTGTTCAGAACCTAACAGAGTAAAACTCAAACGGACGGCTAGAAAAAGCTCAAACCAAGCTTATTCACCCCAGTGGTTGCCTCAGCTGCAAGCACATTTAGCACAAGATTAAACAAGGATTTATATGTCAAGATGAGACTAGAGTTTTAACTTATCAGAACTGATATTTGTTCCCCAGTACTGCCTAAATGTTGCGCTGTTGTCTTCGCAGTCAAGCAGTCTGCTAGCAGTTCCTCTTCATCATTGCTACCAACACACAAACAGAGTGAGTTAGCTATATCGACAACTCTATTTTTAGTAATGGAATGTTTTCCAGACAAGGGTGGAATAGATGGCTACCAGATTGAGCTACACTTATTTGCTAACCTTAGTTAACGTTAGTCAAAGAACGAACAAACAAACATGTTCACTCTGCTGAAGTTACCAGTGTAGCAGTGACTACCATGGCACTGATTGACAGTGTCTATCCAAAAGTTAGCTATATGATTTAGCTGATGGCTTTCAGAGTTCAATACAGGCCTGTAATGTTAGCTATCTAATTTACCTAGTCCAGCTAGGCTAGGCTAGCATGCTAGCTAACGTTACATTACCTCTAATTGAGAATCTTCTGTTTTGTTGTGAAGGGAAAAAAACGATGGTATCGCATCACTTCTTAGCTGTCATCGAAATGGATTCTTTCTGATAATCTTTGGTCACTGTAAGCATCATTCTTGATAGCTGCAAGCCACTGGCAGCATCGGGGTAAATCTCTGCTAGGTAAAACAGTGGAAGATCGCTAATTTTTTTGCGCTTGTTTGTAATTAGCACAGCCAGACACCCAACACCACACGGGTATGATGACACACATTGCCTAGAGAAGTTCTGAGATGAATGTGTGTTTGTCATTCAAAGTAAACAATTATCCAAGTTCGTAGGCCCGCCCCATCTACCTAGCAGGGTGGTATCTGCATTTGTTGGACTTTGTGGTTCACTATGAACAGCCGAATACACTGAAAGTCAAAACTTCCCGATTCTACCAGTGAAATTAAAATGCACCCGTTCTAACTTGTGGTTTGGACGTAACGTTGCTAATATAGTGACTTCATGCTGTGGCAGAACCAGGGTGAAATTTCCCTTTAAAGTGAACTTTCAAAATGGTTCTACTTCATATTTATAATCTCCAGCACCACCCCAACATCAACATATGTGAAAATGGCACGGTTCTATGTTTTATAGTTAAAAAGATACAGGAAGATACGTAAGTGTTTCCAATGACATCGTAGACAATCATTAGGCAATGCCTACTCCCAATTGGTCAAAATCATACACTGCAGCTCGCATGAGTTGTGCAGCGGTCTAAAACACTGCATCGCAATGCTGTGGCTCCACTACAGCCTGGGGTTTGAACCCAGACTGTATCACAGCCGGCCGTGGCCAGGAGCCCCATAGGGCAATGCACAATTAGCCCACCGCTGTCCAGGTTAGGGGAGGGTTTGGCTGGGGGGCTTTCCTTGGCTCATCATGCTCTAGCGACTCCTTGTGGTGGGCCGGGCGCCTGCAAGTTGACTTTTGTCTTCAGTTGAACTGTGTTTCCATCAGGGTTAAGCGAGCATTGTATTAAGAAGCAGCACAGCTTGGCCGGTCATGTTTCAGAGGATGTCTCGACCTTCGCCTCTCCTGAGCCAATTGCGGAGTTGCCGCAATGAGACAAGATCGTAACCAGCAATTGGATATCATGAAATTTGGGAGAAAAAAAATTGGTAAAATTACAACAAAAAGCACGATGAACACTGATGTCATTGGAAACACATACAGTGCCTTGCGAAAGTATTCGGCCCCCTTGAACTTTGCGACCTTTTGCCACATTTCAGGCTTCAAACATAAAGATATAAAACTGTATTTTTTGTGAAGAATCAACAACAAGTGGGACACAATCATGAATCATTTATTGGATATTTCAAACTTTTTAAACAAATCAAAAACTGAAAAATTGGGCGTGCAAAATTATTCGGCCCCCTTAAGTTAATACTTTGTAGCGCCACCTTTGCTGCGATTACAGCTGTAAGTCGCTTGGGGTATGTCTCTATCAGTTTTGCACATCGAGAGACTGAATTTTTTTCCCATTCCTCCTTGCAAAACAGCTCGAGCTCAGTGAGGTTGGATGGAGAGCATTTGTGAACAGCAGTTTTCAGTTCTTTCCACAGATTCTCGATTGGATTCAGGTCTGGACTTTGACTTGGCCATTCTAACACCTGGATATGTTTATTTTTGAACCATTCCATTGTAGATTTTGCTTTATGTTTTGGATCATTGTCTTGTTGGAAGACAAATCTCCGTCCCAGTCTCAGGTCTTTTGCAGACTCCATCAGGTTTTCTTCCAGAATGGTCCTGTATTTGGCTCCATCCATCTTCCCATTCATTTTAACCATCTTCCCTGTCCCTGCTGAAGAAAAGCAGGCCCAAACCATGATGCTGCCACCACCATATTTGACAGTGGGGATGGTGTGTTCAGGGTGATGAGCTGTGTTGCTTTTACTGCACTGAAAGTAAAGGGGCTGAATAATTTTGCACGCCCAATTTTTCAGTTTTTGATTTGTTAAAAAAAGTTTGAAATATCCAATAAATGTCGTTCCACTTCATGATTGTGTCCCACTTGTTGTTGATTCTTCACAAAAAAAATACAGTTTTATATCTTTATGTTTGAAGCCTGAAAAGTGGCAAAAGGTCGCAAAGTTCAAGGGGGCCAAATACTTTCGCAAGGCACTGTATCTTCCTCTATCTTTTTTACTACAAAACATAAAACACACCATTTTTACATATGTTGATGTTGTGGTGCTGGAGATGATGAAGTTGAAAAAAATATGTAGTTTCCCTTTAAAGAAAATGTTCAGAGAATGGGGCTAGAGAGGCCCAGATATAATCATTAGTGCTTCTAATTGTCATGCCATGGTTTCGAAGCCTGTTCAGAAACCTTGCTTCCAGAAATGTGTTGTGTCAAAGGACACTTTGATAGTAAGTAAACTTTACTTCATAGCTTTCATTGGAAAGGTTACCATCACGACTCAGAATGTGGAAAGCAGAAAAACCAGGTTGAACATAGTAACAGTTACAGTTTTAGGGGTAACAAATGACAGTCTACATGATGTTTTAAAAGTTGAATAATCCTAAGGATGGATTGTCGCATCATGATAGAGGGACAATTTGAAGCGGTTGGATAGAGTTGGGGGGGTTGTTAGAAGTTAGAAGGGATGTACTTGTTTATTAATTCTTAGTAGTATAGAATTAGGCAAACCATGATTGATCGCACACTCCAGCACAATAGGTGGCAGAACGCACATTAATGGTTTGTTTGTGGCCTGCCATTATACCATAGAAGAAGAGGAATAACGCACAGCCCACTTTGACACACTGGAGGCAATTTTGAACGCACCCATAACAAATTACATATCGAGGTTCTATGTAATTTAGAGGCTCTATATGTAATTTGTTATGGGTGCGTTCGTAATTGCCTCCAGTGTGTCAGAGTGGGCTGTGTGTCTTTTGTAAATTCAGAACGTTTTGCTCTCAGAGCATTCAGCTCTGGCTGAAGAGTAGGGTTGATCCGAGCGTTCTGATCTCACAAAAGCAGTCAAACTAGCTAACTGGCTAAAGTTGGCCAGCTTTCTAGCTACTCCCAGACACAAATGAGAGAACCTCACTCTGGCCATTGTACTTGTTATCTACAGCGTTAGTGGCTTTAACTGTGCTGCTGGCAACAACATACTTACTTGTTTTGCCTACGTTTACTTGACACCTGTCAGATTCAGCGTTTTTTGGCGCGTTTCTCAATTCATCGGTTATTCTGCGATCTTGCACACTCAGACGAGAGTGCTCTGAAATCGGAGTAGATAGCCATAGTGAATTTTCGAACGCACCCTCTAATCAGGAACAATTGAGCCAGCCAACCTGTATCGTCATTTCGGGGTCCTTATTCCGAGTGACCAACGAGGAGAAGTCGGTGATTCGACCTTTTTCGTGTATGTTATTTTTGTTTAGTTAGCCAAGTAAAATGTACTACAAGCACAAAGACTTATCCAATCGGCACCGAGTGTTGACAACCCTCAGGTGAGAACTGAAAGCATGTCTAGCAGGCAGCCAAAGATGTAGAAGTGCAGGAGTGACCGTCACGTTGTTGACCACCTGACTTTAGCATGTTAGCCAATTTCCACGGTTTCAATTTGGCAACACATGTAGCTATGTATGGATTTACACAACATGGCAACAACAAACAATTATATTGTTTTATAACAATTAACCGGGTAGCTTGTTGTGGTTGGTTAAGGCGACTCGACTGATAAAGATAACTAACTAGGCTCTTTGCTAACACAGCTTTATCTAGCAAGCTGTTGCGGTTAACACTGTAACGTTAGCTTACTAGCTGCGTTTTTGTTGCAGAGACGTTCTAGATTATCAGCGGTAGATGAACTACTAAACATAACTATAGTCTATAAAGTTAACGTTAGCCCCACTCACACGTCCTGATACATGTTGACGTTTATCAGTCAGTGGGTTTACATTCACTTATTAACGTTATACACAAGCTTGGCATTGGAATAAAGTACTTCAGTAAAAAATACTTTAAAAGTACCAAAGTCGTTTTGGGGGGTATCTGTACTTTACTATTTTATTTTTTTGACAACTTTACATTTTTCTTCACTACGTTGCTAAAGAAAAGTATGTACTTTTTACTATACATTATCCCAGACACCTACAGTACTAGTTCCATTTTCAATGCTTAGCAGGGACAGGAACATGGTCTAATTCACACACTTATCAAGAGGGCATCCCTGGTCATCCCTACTGCCTCTGATCTGGCTTACTCACTAAACACATGTTTAGTTTGTAAATTATCTCTGAGTTGTAGCTTGCCCCTGGCTATTGTAAATTAAAAACGAGAAAATGTGCTTTGCTTTGATTTAATGAATTTAGTTATTTATACTTTTACTTTTGATACTTAAGTACATTGTAGAATTTACATTTATGTTTTATACTTTCATTTTACTGGGGTCATTTTCTATTAAGGTATCTTTACTTTTACTCAAGTATGACCAACTTTTTCCACCACTGCAACTGGGTTTTGTGGACTATGTCTAGTGAGTAACTATTGTTTGAATGCATATTACATGGTGTGATAGTAGCTATATTTGGGTCATGTGGTATTCAATCTAAAGTTGTGTTGCCTCTCCAGGGATTGAGGATAACAGTGCCCACGGAGGCTCCCCCAATGATCTTTGCCACACCCACCAAATATGTGTCAGAGGCAGGGAACATGGTGGAGTACCTGGGACACAACAAAGTCCCTGACCTACAGAAACTCTTCTAGGTACAGACAAACTTCTCTAACCTTTTTGACCTAGACCCAGTTTTATATGTTATCGGCTTCCTAGGGTCATTGGGGTTTTAATGAAAAATTGTTAAGCTTGTGTGGCAGTTTTCCCTACTTGACCTTGGTTTGTTTGGTTCGAAGATACAACGATGATACACTCCTGTGGTAATTTACTTTGATAACCATGAAATTTCACTGCCAAAATGTACTTGCACTGATAAAGTTAAAATCCTACTGCTAGAAAGTTATACACTCCTTCTCTGTCCCTGCAGAGAAGTTGTGAGCAGTGATAAAGTTTGGACTTAAATAAACAATGACATGTCTCAGGATTTCGAGTTGGGAATTCCTTTCAAATATCTCATTCTCTTTGTACTGTCTACATTGCAGAAGTCTGATGGTATCCCGGTGCACCTGAAGGGAGGCCTGATGGACAAGATGCTGTACAGGACTACCATGTCCCTGACCATCGGTGGGACCCTCTACTGCCTGATGGCTCTCTACATCGCTGCCCAGCCTCGGAAGTGATCAGCTTCCTCCTCTTCAAGGGTCCAGCAGGATTTTATATGATTCAGATTAGGAGCAATAATGTGGATAATGATTATGCTCACGGTCAGTCAAGGAAAGGGATTGCTTTACCCCTCCAAGGTATATATTACCCATCCATGTCTTATTTATTGCCTAGTTTCATGTTAGGGTTCCCTTCTGCAAGATTTCATCAGACACAAATAATCTCTCATTTGTAAAATGGAAGAGAAATCTAGTATATCACTACTGCTGGCCCATCTTACTGGCTCTGTGTATGTGTGCTTGTGCAAGTTGTACATGTGTATCTCTACTGACATTTCTGTACGTTTCCTATACAACCAGTATCATTTCAGTGGTTCAATAACTACAACTGCTGATCAACAATCTAAACATAACATCAGTCTGACCATGTTTTCTGTCAGCACACATGTATGTGTTTGGAAAGGATTTGGGGGTCTCATGTATGAATTTAGGTTCTCTTGTTTGGATGAGAGTGGACAGGGCTAGCACCTTTCAAAGCTAGAAATTGGGTGGTACTTCAGGTTGTGTGATCATTAGTGTGTCTGTAATATACTCTGAACACCCCCCCAAGTCCCTATGTTATGGTACAGAGGTTATGAGTTGTCATTTAGGCTGTGTCCTAACTGACAATGTTCTGTAAAAAGAGAGTGCATGCATAGTGGATTGCAAAGAATATCCGACAAGTCATAATTTTGTCTTGGGGATAATAAAGAACATTTTGTTTGTAAAACATGATTAAAAAAAAAAGTTTTTTTTTTTTATCTGGTAACTCAATGAAGGGCTATCTAACTATTCTAGGAATAGCTGACCTTGAAATGGGATATTCCTCATAGCAGGATCTATGACTTTGAATGCTACTTGGACATCCTTGTTCAACTGGTAATTTATTTACCATGTCATAGATTTCTATTCTCCAAGTCACTTCAGCACAATTAGAAATGTATATGTGAGTCTTTTTATACTCAAAATGTAATATTTTACAAGACCTTGACTAATGGGCGGTATCAAGGTAGAGCAGAGATCTTGTTGATCGATCTTTGCTTTATTCTTGATTTTTACAATCGGTACAATAGCCAGCTAGACCTTTCCATCATACTCTTCTGTATCTACAGTGCCTTGCGAAAGTATTCGGCCCCCTTGAACTTTGCGACCTTTTGCCACATTTCAGGCTTCAAACATAAAGATTTAAAACTGTATTTTTTTGTGAAGAATCAACAAGTGGGACACAATCATGAAGTGGAACGACATTTATTGGATATTTCAAACTTTTTTAACAAATCAAAAAATGAAAAATTGGGCGTGCAAAATTATTCAGCCCCTTTACTTTCAGTGCAGCAAACTCTCTCCAGAAGTTCAGTGAGGATCTCTGAATGATCCAATGTTGACCTAAATGACTAATGATGATAAATACAATCCACCTGTGTGTAATCAAGTCTCTGTATAAATGCACCTGCACTGTGATAGTCTCAGAGGTCCGTTAAAAGCGCAGAGAGCATCATGAAGAACAAGGAACACACCAGGCAGGTCCGAGATACTGTTGTGAAGAAGTTTAAAGCCGGATTTGGATACAAAAAGATTTCCCAAGCTTTAAACATCCCAAGGAGCACTGTGCAAGCGATAATATTGAAATGGAAGGAGTATCAGACCACTGCAAATCTACCAAGACCTGGCCGTCCCTCTAAACTTTCAGCTCATACAAGGAGAAGACTGATCAGAGATGCAGCCAAGAGGCCCATGATCACTCTGGATGAACTGCAGAGATCTACAGCTGAGGTGGGAGACTCTGTCCATAGGACAACAATCAGTCGTATATTGCACAAATCTGGCCTTTATGGAAGAGTGGCAAGAAGAAAGACATTTCTTAAAGATATCCATAAAAAGTGTTGTTTAAAGTTTGCCACAAGCCACCTGGGAGACACACCAAACATGTGGAAGAAGGTGCTCTGGTCAGATGAAACCAAAATTTAACTTTTTGGCAACAATGCAAAACGTTATGTTTGGCGTAAAAGCAACACAGCCCATCACCCTGAACACACCATCCCCACTGTCAAACATGGTGGTGGCAGCATCATGGTTTGGGCCTGCTTTTCTTCAGCAGGGACAGGGAAGATGGTTAAAATTGATGGGAAGATGGATGGAGCCAAATTACAGGACCATTCTGGAAGAAAACCTGATGGAGTCTGCAAAAGACCTGAGACTGGGATGGAGATTTGTCTTCCAACAAGACAATGATCCAAAACATAAAGCAAAATCTACAATGGAATGGTTCAAAAATAAACATATCCAGGTGTTAGAATGGCCAAGTCAAAGTCCAGACCTGAATCCAATCGAGAATCTGTGGAAAGAACTGAAAACTGCTGTTCACAAATGCTCTCCATCCAACCTCACTGAGCTCGAGCTGTTTTGCAAGGAGGAATGGGAAAAAATGTCAGTCTCTCGATGTGCAAAACTGATAGAGACATACCCCAAGCGACTTACAGCTGTAATCGCAGCAAAAGGTGGCGCTACAAAGTATTAACTTAAGGGGGCTGAATAATTTTGCACGCCCAATTTTTCAGTTTTTGATTTGTTAAAAAAGTTTGAAATATCCAATAAATGTCGTTCCACTTCATGATTGTGTCCCACTTGTTGTTGATTCTTCACAAAAAAATTAAGTTTTATATATTTATGTTTGGAGCCTGAAATGTGGCAAAAGGTCGCAAAGTTCAAGGGGGCCGAATACTTTCGCAAGGCACTGTATGTCGAAGACATTCGGTCATTAAGTGGGAATTGACACGAGTATGCATATGAGGTTTTATGTTAAATGTTGACATGTCCAGCCACCTGGCTCACAAAATGATGGCAAAAGGTTATCTAGCCACTAAATTCAGCTAGGCTATTATAGTTTGTGTTCATTGAAAAGAAGGCTTTGGGTGGAACATCTATTAAAATTATGTCTCTGTAGGTAATAAAGGACTAGAACTGACATGAGCAGTCAAAACTGATGTCTGAAATAGTAGTCAAACTTACCATTTTAGGAGTAGCTATGTGCCTCATGAACTGGATGGTTTGAGCCCTGAATGCTGATTGGGTGTGATATACCACTGGTATGACAAAACATGTATTTTTACTGCTCTATGTTGGTAAGCAGTTTATAATAGCAATAAGGCACTTCGGGATTTGTGCTATATGGCCAATATACCACGGCTAAGGGCTGTGCCCAGTCACTCCCTGATGCGTTGTGCATAAGAACAGCCCTCAGCCCGTGTTATATTGGCCAGTTACCACACCCCTTTGTGCGTTATTGCTTAATTATTCAACCAATCATAATCAATCTGATCACTTCAGTCACCGAAAGTGTTACGCCCCTGAAAACAGGGGAGAAATAATCACGAGAGTGATACGGTGTTGTATTCTCAAGTCAACATTTAGTTCAATCATTTCACAAAAGTAACACATTACATAACAGAAAACTCATTATACAAATAACACAGCAAAATATCTTATTAACAACACGCACGTTCATTCACAATCGACATAAAATGGCAGCTACTCTCAGTACGATGCTATCCTTCACTTCAACCGAGCAGGGCTAATATTACTCTCTTCAAACTTAACTCTAACTTCCTCAAGACATTACTAAAACACACCTTAAACACTCTTGACATGTTCGCTAGTTATAACATTTAAATTACTATTTTTATCATCAATAAAATACCTGAAAACAGGGGAGAAATAATCACGAGAGTGATACGGTGTTGTATTCTCAAGTCAACATTTAGTTCAATGAGAAAAAGACCGCGAATTTCCCCAGGAATATGGGTGGAGACCAGAGCAATCGATCTCCGGCTCATAGATTAAAAGCATTTCGTAGATCACAGATTAACACTTTTAGGCACCACAAAATAAAGTAATCAATATAACGTTTCAACATTACTCTCACAATTCGTACCCTTTGACAGATTTGAACTTTAACACAATTATATGAATGTTATCAATCTCTATCAACTAATACTGAATGCATATTTTAACCTTAGATGTTTTAAGATCCTCACATACTATGAACTTACTAATACTTTTCAATGTATAACAGGCTATGAATATGTCCTTTAACCTGTCACAAAAGCATCAACACACACAGACAAGCTTTCTCTATATTGTGTCATCCAGCTCATTGGAGTTTGACTATTAAAATCATAACTACCATTTTGACGTGCATAAAAAGCCATAGCTACATGTGCTTACACTGTAAACTCTAGAACAATTAAGTATGTGAAATAGTGTTTTGCTCTGTCTCTCCAAGACAGCCATTTCTCACTCCAACTCTCAGTAACCCACCAGTGACCGAGTGAACACAGACATTTTTAACTGTATTGGTGGGGGAAATGGATGCTATGAATTTCTGTGGATGGGGAATGGAAAGGTACCCCTTATCAGAGGGTTTTATAGAAGCCTGCTGGGTAATCTAACAACAATCTGTTCTGATTGTCCAACCTGTGTGGCTGTTTATCTCAGCAATAGAGAGGGACGATGGAGAGAGAACAGTGGAAGGAAGGCCCCTGTGGAAGACAAAGTGCTATGCTACACGCTTCGTAAGCTTCATCCACCGCAAACAACAGCCTTATTCCTATAATTTATGCCTGAGCACAATTTATCAGTGTGCACATTTTATCGACCCATAAATTACATGTAATTTCATATTGATAAATGCTTATTAGTGTTAATCATTTATACGCAGACATACAACAGATGCTACATGTACTCACTCACATACACCGTTATGTTTGTGGTTCACATGGCAACAGTTAGCCAGCAGCATACCACCCTGCATCCCACTGCTGGCTTGCTTCTGAAGCTAAGCAGGGTTGGTCCCTGGATGGGAGACCAGGTGGTGTTGGATGGCCAGTAGGAGGCTCCCAGTAGGAGGTATCCTCTGGTCTAAAATATATCCCAGGGCAGTGTTTGGGGACATTGCCCTGTGTAGGGTGCTGTCTTTTGGATGGGACGTTAAACGGGTGTCCTGACTTTGTGGTCACTAAAGATCCCATGGTACTTATTGTAAGAGTAGGGGTGTTAACCCTGGTGTCCTGGCTAAATTCCCAATCTGGCCCTCATATCATCATTGTCACCTTATCATCCCCAGTTTCCAATTGGCTCATTCCTCTCCCCTGTAACTATTCCCCAGGTTGTTGCTGTAAATGAAAATGTGTTCTCAGTCAATTTACCTGGCAAAATAAGGGTAAAAATACAATCCTAGAAGTGTTCATTCACACCTTGAGATAGAAAAATGTATTTTCTCTTTCCTTGTCATTGGAAAATAATTTCACTGCTCTGATAAACACAATGTAGGAGAGAATGAAAGGCCTAGCTATCTGTTTCCTTATATCTCCTTTCTGTGAAATATATATATTTTTTGTGCCTGTAACCACTTGCGACTGGTGACAACAAACTTACTGGGGAAACACTGGTTTAATCAATATTGTTTCCTCTTAATTTCAATAAAACTATGTTGAACCAAAGCGGGAATATACACAAACTACTGTCTGAAGCGATCAAGTGGTCAAAATGATCCGCTTGTGTCCTGTGGGAAGTATACAATTGGTTATTTCATAAGAATGGTGTTTTGCTAGTTTATTCATCAGGGAGCCAAACAAAGCATGTCTTCAGGACTGACCAAATTGGTAGGGCTGGATGCCAATCTAAAAATAAAGGTGATAAGTTATCAACTGAACTTTATTACAGACTAATGGCCCCTCAAACGAAAAATGTCTTGTCTGAGTTTGTGTTACATCCTTCTACAGTACAAACTACTGTCTGAAGCGATCAAGTGGTCAAAATGATCCATGGGCAGATGAGAGGCACTTCACAGATCTCCCACTCCTAAGAGGTGTTGGGAGAGGAACACAGTGTACTTAACAGTTACAGTGAGTTACCATGGTTGACCAGGAGAGCACACAACAAAGACCCAACAGGCTTCGATAACACCTGTTTGAAAACTACACTGCGCTTCATTTCAACCCAATAAAGGACAATAAGTCTGGACGACCATCCTGTAGCAGCAACTGGAAAGTCAAATGTGTGAACCTCCCAGAGGACAGGTTTATCGATGCAAATTGCAAAATCATTCTGGCTCTTCACCAAGCCAAATCACTCTACACACAGCTTCTGAGTGTGAGTTGATGACGTAGATAGGAGAGGGGTAGTTATATCACAGGGACATGATAGATCAGTGACCGACTATATACAGGTCAATGCAGCTGGAGGAGGAGAGAGAGGGGGGGTCGGCAAGCCTTTTGACACCTTTGACCTTTTCGCTGTCAGGAACTCGTATAAGAGAATCAGCAGACGGTGGTTTTCAAAGAAGTGACGTCTAAGGACTTGTTCCTAAAGGCTGTGTGTGTCTCTGTCTTTTGTTTCGGCGGGAGTACAAGGTGTCTGTGTGGTGGAATCAGGAGGGGATGATGTGTGGAAGACCTAATGAGCAGCATTGACATTTCCTGACCTCATTAATTCTGCATCTGAGTTGATTTAGAGACAGACAGTGGATGTGGCAGAGAAGAGGAGGGAGTAGCAAGTCACATCAGGGGTTGATGAATAGAAAAGACCAACCGATCCTGAGGGATAGACTGGGAAGGTCGTAAGAGCGGTTAAGAACAGTAAGCAGGAAGAGTTAGCATGCTTGTGTGTTATTTATGTCAAATCTGAAAGTGTTATTCATTTTTTTATTAACCCATCCACCACCACCCTTCTTCAGAGGACAAGTGTCTTCTTTTTTTTTACAGCTTTTCTGCTGGATGTACAAGGCAAGTCAGTTAAGAACAAATTCTTATTTAGAATGACGGCCTACCCCGGCGACGCTGGGCCAATTGTGCACCGCCCTATGGGACTCCCAAATGTTTTACAACTTGGATTTGAACCAAGGACTGTAGTGGCACCTCTTGCACTGAGAATCAGTGCCTTAGATCATTGCGCCACCCGGGAGCCCAGAAATATATGTAAAGCAGTCACATAACAAGAATGCATTACCAAACATAAAATATAAAATCCCACCCCTCCACCACTCTCAGCCCATCCCACCTATCACCATAGATCATATGTTTTTCAATTGTGCTGTGATGTTTTACATACATTTTGAACCGTTCTAATCATGTACTATCCACAGATTGTGAGCTAAAGATGAAAACTTTCCTCTGAGTATTATTCTATTATTTATTGACTGACTATGGCTTTCCAAATCGCCCAACACTGCTATTTGTCAAGTTAATTTTAAGTGAATGTTGTGATTTTTTTACCATTCCTGAATTTGTGACCAGAAACAAGCTACATACGGGCAATGCCAGAATAAATGATCTAGTGATTCTGCCTCTTTGCAGAAACATCTGCAGAGCTGAGATTGTTGTATGCCCCATTCCAATAGCATTCTGTTGGTGGCAAGAATTGTATGTAATCATTTAAATTGGAAAAACTCAAAGTGTTAAATCAAGTGTTGTTTTTTTGTATCAGTTCATATACCATGTGCCATGGAATCAATATATTGAACATCTCTTCCCATTTATTTTGCAACCTGCATGGAGCAGCTGTCAACATGTTTTTACTCAAAAACTGGTATATTTGTCTATTTGTGAGAAATTCCTTTCAGCCAATTTGTATCTTTAATATTTGCCTCCTCCATTTTTGTGGTAATGGTGCAATAAGTTGATTTTAAGTTTGGATTGAGCAGACAATCCCGCATATTCTCGATAGCTGCATATGTAACATAACTCCTCTGTTTCTATTCATAATATCATTAACAAATATAACAATTTTAAACATTTTTTTCCATAATGAATGCATTTTTATTAATTAGTATATTTCAGTTTAACCATAACATTTGTTGTAATATTTGTTCCATCTCTTCTGGAGGATAAAACTAAAATTGCACCCAGCTTTGTATGGCTTGTTTAAGAAAGGGCGATACTTTAAACAAAATGTAATGTTTAATTATTTGGAAATGAGAATTTGTAATCTGTATAAAGGCACAAAGGCAATTTCTTAACAAAGGATGAGCCTTTCATAATAATCTACTGGAGAAACATTTTGGGTTTAAGTATAATTTATGAGTGAAGCTTTTAGTTAGAGGTTTAAAACTTTAATATTGAATCATTTTAGCCCCCAAACTCATTTTCATTATATAAATAGGCCCGCTTAATTTTGTCTGACTTAGCGTTCCAAATAAAATGTCATATTTTTTTCTCAAATTATTAAAAAAATGAGTTGTCTGAGTTGTCAGTGCCATTAGTAAATAAGTAAACTGTGATAGGACCAAAGAGTTAATGTGATTTAATGTGATTTACCTCTCCATGGTTGCAGAATATTATCTATTTTTGCAAACTTTCTATTGAAATTGATTGTGGTAAATTCATTTATATTTTTTGAGATGTGAATACCAATGTCTACTTCAACATCCGCCCATTTTGTTACTAAACTACAAGTTAGTGTAAACACTGTCTTTTAACAATCCAATACGTAATATGTTACACATGTCATAATTAGGTTTTAGTCCAGAGAGGCTAGAAAAGTGATCAAGATCTTCAATGAGACTTTGTAGTGATCCAGATTGCGGACATAAGGAAAAAACTTGAATCATCGGCATATATTGACACTTTGTTATTATCCTCTGGATTTCTAACTCTTTGATGTTCTTGTTGTCTAATTTTAATAGCTAGCATTTCAATGGCCATAATAAATAGATATAGAGACTACGGACAGCCTTATTTTACTCCTCTTAAAAGCTCTATACTTACTGAGAAGTAACCATTATTTACTATTTTACATCTGGGGTTGCTGTACATAACTTTAACACATTTTAACGAGTGCGCTGAGACCCGGGAAGCAAGTTCAGGGAGTGCGCGTTTTAATAGAAAAAATAAACAATGAACACGAAACACAAAAAACGCACCTACATGAAAAAAAGAGTCAATAACACCTGAGGAAAGAACCAAAGGGAGTGACAGATATAGGGAAGATAATCAAGGAGGTTATGGATTCAAGGTAAGTGTCATGAGATGATGGTGACAGGTCTGCAGGATAATCAGCAGCCTGATGAGAGCCTAGAGGCCGGAGAGGGAGTATATGTGGCAGTATACATGACAGCCATTGTTTAAGAGATTCACCAAAATTAAAGTAATCCAGGCATTTATATATATATATATATATATATATATATATATATATATATATATTCTAGTCAACTTTATCAAACACCTTTTCAAAATCTGATATGAAGACCAGGCCTGGTATCTTTGATGTTTCATGATGTTCAATTGTTTCAAGGAATGGTTGTATATTATCTCCAATATATTGTCCATGTAAAACACCTGTATGATCAGTATGAACAATATCTGGTAAAACCTTTTAACTTCTATGTGCTATGCATTTCGCCAGGATATTCACATCACAACGTTGAACTGTAAGAGGCATCCAGTTTTTTAAACGGACTGGATCTTTAAACTTACAACCTGGATCCTGTTTTAGTAGTAATGAAATCAGACCGTCTTGTTGAGTACCTGAAAGTCTACCATTTTATAAGCGTAATTAAAACATTTGATTCGGCCATACATACAGTTGAAGTCGGAAGTTTACATACACCTACAAATACATTTAAACTCAGTTTTTCCACAAATCCTGACATTTAGTCATTGTAAACATTCCCTGTCTTAGGTCAGTTAGGATCACCACTTTATTTTAAGAATGTGAAATGTCAGAATAACAGCAGAGAGAATGATTTATTTGAGCTTTTATTTCTTTCATCACATTCCCAGTGGGTCAAAAGATTGCATACACTCAATTAGTATTTGGTAGCATTGCCTTTAAATTGTTTAACTTGGGTCAAGTGCGTTGTGTAGCCTTCCACAAGCTTCTCACAAAGAACGTTGGCCCATTCCTCCTGACAGAGCTGGTGTAACAGTCAGGTTTGTTGGGCCCTTGCTTGCACACAATTTCAGTTCTGCCACAAATCTTCTATGGGATTGAGGCCAGGGCTTCGTTGTCCTTAAGCCATTTTGCCACAACTCTGGACGTATGCTTGGGGTCAATGTCCATTTGAAAGACCCATTTGCGACAAAGCTTTAAATTCCTGACTGATGTCTTGAGATGTTGCTTCAATATATCCAAATATTCTTCCTGCCTCATGATGCCATCTATGTTGTGAAGTGCACCAGTCCCTCCTGCAGCAAAGCACCCCCACAATATAATGCTGCCATCCCCGTGCTTTATGGTTGGGATGGTGTTCTTCGGCTTGCAAGCATCCCCTTTTTCCTCCAAACATAACAATTGTCATTATGGCCAAACAGTTCTATTTTTGTTTCATCAGACCAGAGGACATTTCTCCAAAAAGTACGATCTTTGTCCCCATGTGAAGTTGCAAACCGTAGTCTGTCTTTTTTATGGCAGTTTTGGAGCAATGGCTTCTTCCTTGCTGAGCGGCCTTTCAGGTTATGTCGATATAGGACTCGTTTTACTGTGGATACAGATACTTTGTACCGGTTTCCTTCAGCATCTTTAACAAGGTCCTTTGCTGTGGTTCTGGGATTGATTTACACTTTTCGCAACAAAGTCTCCTTCCTGAGCGGTATGGCGGCTGCGTGGTCCCCATGTTGTTTATACTTGCATACTATTGTTTGTACAGATGAACGTGGTACCTTCAGGCATTTGGAAATTGCTCCCATTGATGAACCAGACTTGTGGAGGTCTACAATTTCTTTCCTGATGTCTTGGCTGATTTCTTTTGATTTTCCCATGATGTCAAGCAAAGAGGCACTGAGTTTGAAAGTAGGCCTTGAAATATATCCACAGGTACACCTCCAATTGACTCAAATTATGTCAATTAGCCTATCAGAAGCTTATAAAGCCATTACATCATTTTCTGGAATTTTCCAAGCTGTTTAAAGGCACAGTCAACTTAGTGTATGTAAACTTCTGACCCACTGGAATTGTGATACAGTGAATTATAAGTGAAATAATCTGCCTGTAAACAATTGTTGGAAAAATGACTTGTGTCATGCACAAAGTAGATGTCCTAACTGACTTGCCAAAACTATAGTTTGTTAACAATACATTTGTGGAGTGGTTGAAAAACAAGTTTTAATGACTCCAACCTAAGTGCATGTAAACTTGACTTCAACTGTACCTAGATATATGCTACGG